>NC_084482.1:147453017-147772960 GCF_030035675.1 Rhineura floridana
AATCAATCATGCAAATGATCAGAACTGGCTTTCCCCTCATTCCCCCTCCTCTCCCTTCCTCCTCCTCTTCTTTCTTCCTCCTGCCTGATCCCATCTGTCTCCTCCCCTCTCCATCCCCTGTGGTCAGTTTCACCTATCCTAAGCATGATTGCAGGGGAGTAAATCCCACTGAACTCAATAAGCATGCAAATGATCAATCCATTCTCAGCAAGCTTGCACAGGATCACATTTCTTACCACCCAGATTAAAGGGAAATTCACTAATAGGCAAAGAACCTTGCGGTTTAAGAACATATGTCTGATTTACTTTGCAATTTCAGTGAAGTTTCCTACAGGAAATCATTTTCCTTTGTTTCTATTTCTGTGAATATGTGAAGTACAGAAACACATCGCAATGCTAAAAAAACTCCAAAAGCAATTGTGGAATAATGGCACTGACTATTCTGCAGAATAGTTTCTAATGGACATCAGGTGTGTCTCAGTTTGCACAAGATAAAACAGTGGGAGGTGAAATATATTCTAGCAAAATGCTAGGTGTGCTCTGTTTTTAATTGACCGTGCCCACCTTGCCTTAAATGAAGTGGTTTAAACATAGCAGGCTGAAAACATGCATATTGGGCAGGCTAAGTTTGTTTTTTTCCAACAGCTAGAGTCATTCCGGAAATAGCAACATATTGTAATCAGTCTGATTTTACATCAAACTGCAGTTTCAGATTCAACTGTTAATGCGCCCAAAAGAGAAATAGAGCATAACCTCCAATTTGAAACACAAAAGGCAGTCTTCACCATCATATGACACTGACCATTAAAAAGGCTTTGAAATTAATAAAAATAAAATTGCTACAGGTTTCTAGGATGAATAATGAGAGATAAAATTTTCTAGATTAGATTCTCTGTAGAAACAATAGTAACACAGGAATGAAGCAAAGTAAGAACACCAACAAACATACAAAAATGTAATTCTCCATCTTTGGAGATGGCAGGTATTGCCACTACTCACCAAATGCTCAGAAGCACGTTACCAAATTCTTGCAAGCTACACAACAAGTGGATTGGACTCTAAAAGACCAACCCAAATTGTGTTTGCATTTTTACAAATTTATTTATTATTTATTTATTAGAAACCCAAGGCGACTTTACATAAGATTCCCAGGTGGTCTCCCATCCAGGCACTGACCAGACCTGAACCTGTTTAGCTTCGGCAGGGTGCTGGCCTCATGTGCCTTCAGACCATAACATGGGACCTACAAATTTGTAGGGCAGTACAATATCTCAGAAAGGAGGTCAAGTCTCCTGCTCCCCTGGTGCATTCACTATAGCTGCCCAATTTCCCTGCTTTTTAAAGTTTGACAGAACGATATGTGGGCTATAGGTACATTCTTAAACCTCAAGGTCTTTTGCCTATTAGTGAATATAAATATTTATTCATACTATGTGTTGACATATATCTGATTTCACACTATGCCTGTACATTATTATTTCCTCTACATTTTAAGTGTGCTCTTCTTTCTTGGGGTGGTCATGGTCCCGCTCTGTTGTTTTCACCGAGGGGCAGATCAGGCTGAGAGGTGGTAAGTAGCCCATAGTCACCAAGTAAACTTTGTAGCTGATTTCCATTTTAAAATTAATTATTTATATGCCAGCAAAGTTTATGCAGATCCACATAATGCATTTAAAGCAAATATAACTAGCATTTAAAGTGCTCGTCTTCCCCTCAACAATCCTGGGAAGTGTAGTTTCTCCCTCACCGTTATAGCTCCCACCACCCTTAACAAATGACAGTTCCCATGATTCTGTGGTGGGATTCATGTGCTTCAAATGTATGTTGAACATGCTCTAAGTGAATGGTGTGGATCTGCCCTAGGTATGCTATGCATTCATTAGTAAATTGAAAAGAACAATTTTTCAATTTTCTTAAAACAGAACGGCTGTAACTCAATGCTAGGACATATGCTTCGCATGCAAAGATCCAAAATTCATCGCTACTGAGCTAGAAAGTATCAAATGGCCTGAATCGATATAAGGCAGATTCCTTTGTTCCTAAATGTGGAAAGAGACCCAAGGGCCACAGCTTCAGCTATAGGGTGGTGTACAAATGCAATAAATAAATAATCCATACAGTACAGAGGCTGTAATCTGGCTTAAACTTGTCAGGAACTCACCATCTTGGGACTGCCAAGTATGAGGGCTGGGTAAGCAGTTTGGATACAGAACTGTGACTGGGAGCTCCAAGAAAGAAGAGGAAGCCTAAAGAAGGAGCAGTTAATTGAAAATGTGCTGTGAGGGATGGCCTTTTTTGTACTTGTGTGGTGTGGAAATGAGACTGCACTACAGCTATGCTTTTCATTATGTATATTTCAATGTCTTATTAACCTGTATCTGTTCTTTCTTTGTAGGAAAAGCTGTTATTCTGTTGTTTGTCTGTAGGTCTGGGACAAATCTTTGTCAGGGAAGGGGGTAGTATTGTGGGTTTGGGTTGAGATGGATGATTTCTATGAGTCCCTTCCAGCCTCTGATTTAGAACCCTGTACCTGGAGGTGGGCTTTGCAGTGGAGAAACCTGCTCCTGGTCAGATTAGTCTCTTCTGTTAATCTAACAGAGTGGCCAGGTGGACTAGTGGGTCTATCAAGTGCCCATTAACTGATGAATGGGCCAGAGAGATCCTATGGTTACAGAAACTCTTCAGGAGAGCCCCCCTCCCTCCTGGGGCCAAGGAGAGGCTTGTGTATTTAGTTGAGTCTGAGGAAAGACTGGGACCTGGAGACACACAGAGAGGCTGGCTCCCTGCCCCATGGCTTTAGGGTGCCTCCTGTAAGCCTGATGAAAAAGCAAGATCTACTGGACTGCTGAGGCTTTGAACCCCTTCATCTTAAGCACAGGGTGGAATGTGTGTAAATAAATAAACCATATTTCATAAAGACAACACAGTCTCCGCTGACCTTCTGTCCAAGGAAACCAAACCCTGACTGAGCGCAGGGACCCCTGGAGATATCTCACCGCTTGGAGATTGGGGTGGTGCACAACAATATGAAGCAGCCAGCAGAAAAAGGTTAAGCACTCCCTTGGCCCTGCACTGCTTCTCCCTGAAAACCATTCTCCTTCCCAATGCTGATTTTCCTTTTTAAAAAAGCAGGACTTTGTTGCATTCATTTGCATGTAACATGTAGCTTGCTATTCAGTGGTTAAAATATATAACAGTGTAATGGAATGTTTAGAGAGAGTACAATGAAGCAGACTTTTCAATCGTTACTTTTTCTAGATTCAAATGTAGTTCTTTTCAGAGCAAACTTTATACTACATGTCCCCAATTTTTGTGTACAGAAATATTTTGGTCCAATACCTGGCCACCGTGTCAGGAATGATGTTTGTTTGTTGTTGTTGTTGTTATGTGCCTCCAAGTCGATTACGACTTAAGGCGACCCTATGAATCAGTGACCTCCAAGAGCATCTGTCATGAACCACCCTGTTCAGATCTTGTAAGTTCAGGTCTGTGGCTTCCTTTATGGAATCAATCCATCTCTTGTTTGGCCTTCCTCTTTTTCTACTTCCTTCTGTTTTTCCAAGCATTATTATCTTTTCTAATGAATCATGTCTTCTCATTATGTGTCCCAAGTATGATAACCTCAGTTTCATCATTTTAGCTTCTAGTGACAGTTCTGGTTTAATTTGTTCTAACACCCAATTATTAGTCTTTTTCGCAGGCCATGGTATCCGCAAAGCTCTTCTCCAATACCACATTTCAAATGCGTTGATTTTTCTCTTATCAGCTTTTTTCACTGTCCAACTTTCAATGATGTTTGTAGGCTAATGAATTGTAGCTATTATTGCATTAAATTACCAATTCTCTTCCTGCTCAAGGGTGATCTGACTGTCTGAACTCTGCAATATGGAGCAGATGAAAAAAATCCCACTCATCTTGGCAGGTTTGGGAGAGAAAGAGAGAGATGCACTGTGGCAACCAGCTAATGCTAAATTGCATCTGCAAGGGGAATGAGAACTGCACAACAGGCAAGGACAGACTGCCTTTTAAAGCACACCCAGTAGCCTTCCTTGATTGGCTGAACCTCATGGGACCATGCAACAGTTTCAAGATGAAGGGGTTTTGATAAAATACATTAGTGAGTACAACTTATCTAACAACAGAATCATTTATAAAACAATGTGTTAGTAGATAACCGTGTGCCAGCATACAAGCATAGATTTTTTGTTTTGGCTAAATATTGTGCTTTTCCATTACATTTGTTTTAATTACTTGCTACACCATTAAAAGGACAAAAGTACCTTATATCTTCAAATTTTAGAAGAATAAAACTATAGTATTGTGAGGGAGGTAAAAGAAGCCTGGATCTCTCTGGGGATACCATTTTAGACTACAGGAAAGTAAATAATTTTGACAAGGCAGCAACAAATTCACAGTAAGTTTTAAATGCCTGCTATACTAGTCTTAGGTGTACATTTCTTTTTGTCTCAAATATTATTCCTGCTGAGTGTTCATGAATCTTTGTGGGATTTTGGTGAGGACTTGAAAGGAATGACTGCAAAACTAAGATGAGATTCTGTCTTAATTGATGACAAGATTCAGTTTGTTATAATATGTGAACTACACTTTCTGGTTGCCTTTCTTTTTCTTAAAAAAATAAGAAATTACCAATATTTTTATTTATTCCTATACTACTACTACTACTTTTAAATTGTTTTATTTATTGATTT
The DNA here is from genome assembly GCF_030035675.1 of Rhineura floridana. Taxonomy (NCBI): domain Eukaryota; kingdom Metazoa; phylum Chordata; class Lepidosauria; order Squamata; family Rhineuridae; genus Rhineura; species Rhineura floridana. Next base: position 147,457,727 of record NC_084482.1, read on the forward strand.
TATTACATTTCAATAAAAAATAATTATGTTGTTAAACATGATGTTAGCTGCTTTGAGGAAACATAGACCAAAAAGTGTAAATGTTAAAAGCATCTCATCATGTTTTGTTGAGTTCGCAAAACAGAAAAGCAAATCCTTTCATTCATTTGCACAACTTTACTGAAACCTGTGGAATTTACCATTTTGAAAATGGGAAAATATTAACTATAGAAGCTGTCTGTAAATGCCATAAACAGTAAACTTTAGCGTGTAAACTCTACATTTATATAGAACCGACTGAGATCCACTTGTTTATAAGAATGATTTATTGCTATGTTAAAAGTGCTGAAATTCTGTCTAAATTATTGCCTTCGATTATAATTTATATAATCTTGAGTATTTAAATTTATAACTAGCACAATATTAGAGAAGCCATAAGTCAAGCTGAACAGTAGAGAAATGAACTTCTTTCAGCTTTTTACATTAAGCTGTGATGTGCTGAAATGCTAACATCTTATTATAATGAGGTTGTTGATGTAGAGTTGACATATGACTTGATTTGCAGATGCCCTTCTGACTAACCTTTTGCAACTATATCTCAGTGTAAACCTGTGGTAATTGTTGCTGGATAGGGAGAGTTGGTTTAACTAAACTACTTCTTTTGATGCATGTTGAATGTGATTGCCCCCTAGAGATTACAAAAGTCCCACATGTGCAAGTTATTACATAAACATTGAGGGGGAAGGGAAGAAAGGTGTATCTCATGAAAAATCCCTGGGGGTTTTGTTGCAGGTTTTTCTAAGAACAGTAATTCTTAGAGTGTCTATTCATTCATATGTTAAAAATATCTTACATAGCATTTAAAAAAAAGAGAGGCATAAACCCTGGGTGAATAAACCCTACCCAAGAAAGTCAGTGCTGCTTAACAAAATGTGAAAAATTGTTTTCTTCAATGGTTAAAATATTTGGAATCATAAAATGCCAAATGTTATGCCTATTTTTTTCTAACATAGCATACATATGTTAACATAGCATAGTGCTAGACTACAGCTCTCACCATACCTTAGTGAGATGATGGAACAGGGGCTGATGGAAGTTGTAGTCCAACAACATCTGGAGGGCCAGAGTTTCCCCATCCCTACTCTTATGCATACCAACAATGTGATACAACAGCAAGGTCACCCAGAGAAGCATTCTTGGTGGTTGCTCTCCATCTCTGGAACTCTCTTTCTCCTGAGGTTTACCAGAGCATGAGCATTTTTCAGAGACACTCCGGCAAAGGACCTGGGCTCTAGACCCTATATCTATATTTTAAAAGCTGTGTTGAGCTCTGGAGCTCCACAATACAAGTTAAATGTTGTCCTTGGAGCTGCCCATGGTCTGGTAAATCCTGTTTCTGGCCCAAACACTGTCACTGCTCATTTCCCACAACTGTTCCCCAGTAGTCTGTTTCATGACTGCTCTGCTGACTACTATCCGTGGCTGCTTATAGTCTAGAGGCCAGGCATGTGCCCATTGACAAATGTGTGCATAGAAAGTTTCTCTTCTGGGATGTATTCTTTGCTAGTATAGGATATTTTCTGGCTTGATCACATCATCCTGGCCCCGTCAAGTTTTTTTTTCCAAAATGGCCACAAATCTACAAAATGGCTGCTATATTTCCTTGCTTCGTAAATTGTCATTTCCCCCCAGAAACCATTGATTTTAGGAAGGCAACTAATATTATAAACATTGTTCCTGAGAACATTTTGAATAATTTCATTCATAATGCTTACTGCCCTAAAGTCAAAAGTTTTTAAGGAAAATGTGATTTCATAAATTCAGTGTCAAATATGCCACAAATTCCTAGATGAAAGAGCAAAGTGGGCTCTCTCGGTTAAGCCATTCTGCATTTACAATGTCAGCAATTCTGAAAAAAACAAAAAAGTATACAGATTTATTTGTGGCATTACAGTCCCTGAAAAAGTCTTGTGAAGATGTATATGCAGAATCAGTATGCCTGGAAGTTGTACAACTATTCAGTCTCATCACACAAGTGAATGAGGACTTCTATTTATTTGCTCAGGAAGGTTGCAAGGTAACTCACATGTTCAGATTTTGGAACACATTCATTACATTACTGTTGCCTGTGTTACAAGATATGGTCTGCACTGACAGGGAAGGCAACTAAGAACTTCATGTTTCTTCACTTCGTAGGGCACTTCCTTTGTTTTTTGTTTATAGTAAAATTAATTACTCCAGATGGGATGCTATTTATCTTGAAGACTGCTTGAAGCGCAAGAAAGCACATCTGAATATTTATTTTCATCAGAGGATGGTTTGAAGTTCATCAGAGAGAGAGGAAGAAAGACATTTCAGTGGTATAGCAATGGGCCAGGCACTCAAACAACTGTACAAGCCAGTGAAAAGTCCTGGTGAAATGATAAGAATCACTTGCCAAAAGGAAGCTGTTCTCCAAAGAGATCTTATTCAACATGAAAATACACACATAAAGCAGTTCTATCTCACAATCTGTGGTCTTCAGGAGAACAATGAGTATGAATTACATCATGAGTTTTCTTCAAATCGATCACTTGCAGGTGAAGAGAAAATGAAGAAAATTGTATATTTCAGCAGTAAAAGGCAGATTCCATTTGATGAGAATAATGAAAGACTTTAGAATCTCATCACACGAAGGCATTTTACTGAATCAGAAGAGGCTTTCAAGCTTTCATGCATTAACACTGGAGTAAAACAGTATCTGACTTTCCAAGAAGAAGTCTTCATTCAAAAAACTAATAAATTATTCTGGCCAATAAAGTGCATTAAATGCATGTCAATAGATTAGACAAAAACAAAAGTAGACATCCAAACAGAAACTGCTGATGCTCTTAGAGTCATTGATGTGGCAAGAGAGAGAGGCTATTCAGTAAATAGGGTGTTTTGCTGGGAACTCACCTCAACATTCTTTCCGGCAAAAGATAATTTGCTTCAGATAACAAACAAGTCTGATATGATGCATGAGCTGGAGAAGGAATTGCCTGCCAAGAGGTGTTCACTAATTTTACCTCAGTCATCTCTTCCAACAGCAACCCTATATAGTTGCAGCATCTGCTGGAAAGTCATTCAGCACTTTTGGAGATATTGCAATGTAGATATCGCACTCTTTTCTGCCTTTGTCAAGTGGCTCCTTGAGAATGGACATTTTATTATTGGATGTATACAGTAGCATTAAATCCTCAGTGCCATAGAAGAATGATATATGATACTATTTAATTCAGCATAACTGATATTGAAACTCCTCTGCCAAAGGAAATGAATGCATTTGGGCATTCTGAACATAACAAATACAAACTGCAACAGTCCTTCATGGATTACATTCTGAAGGAGCAGAATCTATGGAAAGACATAATATTTTATGTGATGTGGGAGGACTTGGATTAAATGGAGAAAAGTGTATATGCTTATTATTATTGCACAATCAATGAGCCTCTTCCTCTGATATCTGATCTTAAAGAAGCTGATGAGAGACTTTTTCTTCATATTAATCATGCTGCCATGAATTCAGGCATCTAGCATATTGTTTTGGCATCATTTGACACAGCAGCAGATATTTGTTAACTCTACTGCTATGCTAAGACCTTCAGGAATCAAGGGGTGACTGAGCTGTGGGTTTTGTGAGAGAAAGGAACCATGGCAATCCAATTCACACACTCACCTATCAAATGCTCACATACTCAAAACTCACCTATTTCAATTATTGAAATTTTGCCTGCTGTACATGCCTTAACTGGGTGTGATACTACGAGCAAATATTGGTACAAAGCACACTGCTCTTAAACATCCTAACAAGTCAGCACAGTCCTGCAGCAACTTCTTACAAGGCTTCCAAAGGCAGAGGGTGGTGGACAAGCTGGAAACACCTCTCCCACGATGTTACTCAGAGTCCCACTCTTGCAGCAGCAGCTTCTTGCAAGGCTTCCAAAGGCAGGGGGTGGCGGGGAAGGTATAAACACCCCACCCACAATCTTACTTCAACAATCCATCAAATGAAGCATCTTGACTTTTCAAAGCTGCCAGCAACGTCATACTCCACCCATCTTCATATAAAGAGAAGATATCTGCAGAGCTATCAATGGTAGCACATGCTTGAAGATGTGACAGTCCTTAACCCATCTTATTCCGGTTTACAGAGAAAGATGGTAAAGGGTTGCCTCAGATCACTGAAGAAGCCTTCCTAATGATTTTTCCCATTCCTTGCACATAAAAGAAATGTGCAAGAGATAGTTTGCAAATGCTGTGCTAACATCTTTTCTTGCTCCAGATTTTGTTTGTGGGTGGAGAGATGTTTGCCAAAATCCATTTAACCAGTGTTTAGGCCCAATGTGTACTATGGTAATAACTGCATTAAGTATCAAATAAAGATGTTTATACTTCAGCAACATTTAACTTAGTTTACCCTTTGATCTCAAATGCAATGATGTATCACTGAACACCAAAGTCAGGATCATTCAGACCATGGTATTCCTGATCTCTATGTATGGATGTGAAAGTTGGACAGTGAAAAAGGCAGATAAGAGAAAAATCAACTCATTTGAAATGTGGTGCTGGAGGAGAGCTTTGTGCATACCATGGACCGCGAAAAAGACTAATAATTGGGTGTTAGAACAAATTAAATCAGAACTGTCACTAGAAGCTAAAATGATGAAACTGAGGTTATCATACTTTGGACACATAATGAGAAGACATGATTCATTAGAAAATATAATAATGCTCCTGTACATAATTCCTCCTGTACATCTGCGTAAAATCTTTCCAATTTCTCTTCTTCTGTGTTTGCCGTTGGAGGGTAGACTTGGATGATGGTTATGTTGATAGGTTTCCTGTTTAATCTCATTGATATAAATCTCTCAGACCTAATGTAGCTCCTAATTGCTCTTGCTACATCACTTCTCACTATTAAAGCAACCCCATTTCTTCTTAATTTCTCATTTCCTGCATAAAATATTTCGTAGTTTCCTGATTGAAAATGTCCCATTCCCGTCCATTTTAGTTCGCTCACACCAAGTATTGTAATGTTGATACGTTCCATTTCTTGCTTGACAATTTCTAACTTTCCCTGGTTCATGCTTCTCACATTCCATGTTCCTATTGTGTATGTTGTGCAACTCTGAACTCTCCTTTCGCATCTGTGCGCTTCAGACTCTGGGCTTCCTTTTGACCTTGACCCAGTTGCATCATTAGTCACAACGCTACTCGTATTTGTCTGTTGTTCTTCCCAGTAACTCAATGAGTGCCTTCTGACCTAGGTGTCTCATCTTCCTGAACTATCTTGTGGTGCATTTTGGATAGTCTGTTCATACGGTTTTCATGGCAAAAGGTATTCAGAGGTGGTTTACCACTGCCTTCCTCTGAGTCTGGTGTCTCAGCTTTGACCATTCTGCCTTGGGTAATCCTGCTAGTCTTGGTCTAGACTCCTGAATGGCATTGCTCTCAGCTTCTTTGACACTCTTAAACCCCCTCACCACATTAAGATGTGCATCCTAGAGGGGGATTCAATGTATACATTCTATAAAATTATGCTTTTAAGTTGCCTGCCTATTGAAATACAATACCGTCATGTAGTCCTGCTCTGTTCTGTGTTTATCACCAACACCAAATGAAGAATGCATCTTGCCCTGAGGACAGCAGAGGAAAAACAGAAGTAATGTGGGAGCTGCCACCATCCAGCTCCCACTGGGAGCCCTTCCCTGTTCTCAAGGGTTTCTGAATAGCCACTTTACCCTGAGGGGATCAGACAAGTAAGAGAAATATCCCAGGAACTCTCATCATTGAACTTTAACAATGTAAGAATTCGTGCCTGAGTTTGCTTTTTGCCTTTTCCCTCCCTGGCCCTTTTCCCTTGCGTGTTACTTTTTTAGATTGTAAACCTTGGGTAGGGACTGCCTTGTATTAATTGATTGTATATAAGCCATGCTGGGAGCACTAAGACTGAAAATAATCCTCTGCCTGTAGTAACCTGTCAAAAAGCAGGTGGTATATCTCTTTAATAGTGAAAGGCAGAAGCAGAGGCTTTTTTCTGAACTTAAGTCATGTAGTTCCACAACATTTAAATTGGAGATTCACTAATAGGTGAAAAATCTTGCAGTTTAAGAATGTACCTATAGCCAACAGATATTTCTATCAAACTTTAAAAAGCAGGGAACTTGGGCAGCTATAGTGAATGCACCAGGGGAGCAGGAGGCCTGACCTCCTCTCTAAGATATTGTACTGCCATACAAATTTGTCAAAATGCAAACACCATTTGGGTTGGTCTTTCACAGTCCAATCCACTTCCTGTGTAGCTTGGAAGAATTTGGTAACGTGCCTCTCCAAAGATGGAGAATTATATATATATATATTATTATTATTATTACTCTTAATTTTTACCCCGCCCTTTTTCCAAAACTGGAACTCAGGGCAGCTTACAAATAAAAACTACACATAGGTAAAAAACATACATACATATATTTCCTGTGTTACTAATGTTTGAACAGAGAATTTAATCTAGAAAATTTTATTTCCCTCATTATTCATCCTAGAAATCTATGTCAAATTTATTTTTATTAATTTCAAAGCCTTTTTACTGGACAATGTCATATGATGGCAAAGAAAGCCTTTTGTGTTTCAAATTGGAGGTTATGTTCTATTTCTGTTTTGGGTGCATTAACAGTTGAATCTCACACTGCAGTTTGATGTAAAATCCGACTGATTACAACATGTTGCTACTTCAGCAGTGACTCTAGCTGTTGGAAAAAAGATGATGCATGTTTTTACCCTGCTATGTTTAAACCACTTCATTTAAGGCAAGGTGGGCATGGTCAATTAAAAACACAGAGCACACCTAGAATTTTGCTAGAATATATTTCACCCCCCACTGTTTTACCTTATTCAAATTGAGACACTTCTTATGTCCACTGGAGACTATTCTGTAGAATAGGCAGTACCATTATTCCACAATTGCTTTTGGAGTTTTTTTTTAGTGTTGCGAAGTGTTTCTGTACTTCACTTATCAACAGAAACAGAAGCAAATTATTTACTATAGGAAAATCGCAAAATAAATGAAACATATTTAATTGCCATTCACTAAAATTGTAAAGTAAATCAGACATATTTAAAGTGACCATCTCAACTATATCAACTGTCTTAATAATGTTGCTTCCTCCCTGCTAAAACAAGAACAGCACAGCACATGTCTTCTTTCTGTCATTTAGGCTGATTGTAGGTGTTGCCACCACTCACCATATGCTCATAAAAACTGACAAATCACCGGGTCCAAATGGCATCCACCCAAGAGTTCTTAAAGAAATATGAAATTGCTGCTCTCCTAACAAAAAATATATAATGCCCCTAAGATCAGCTTCCATATCTGAGATCCTGGAAATTACATGCCAGTTAGCATAAACATCTGGTCTGGGAAAACTGGTGGAAAGCATTGACTACAAATACAGAGTTACCAAGCATATACATGAACAACTCTTGATGAAGCAGAACCAGCATGGCTTCTTCAAGGGTAAGCCCCATCTCACTAACCTATTAGAGTTCTTTGAAAGTGTCAACAAGCATATAGATAGAAGTGATTCTGTTGACATTGTGTACCAAAGTCTCCTCAGTAAAATTAGCAATCATGGAATAAGAGGCAAAGTCCTCTTTTGGATCAATAACTAATTAAGAAACAGGAAGCAGAGAGATGGAATAAAACATAAGCAGCACCATTTGCTTTTCTAAATAAAACTCCACTGTAAAACTTAAGAAGAGAATGCACAGGGGAAAATGAATATGTTAAGGCTAATTCATAGATACTTTCTTATCATATAAAAGATATAAAGATGCCCTAAATGCTTATTCACATGGAGATGATTAACAGTAAAAAGCATCTACTGGCAGCAAGAAATAGAAAGGAAAATCTCAGTGAAGTGTGTGAAATTAATAATGTACTACACCGCTTAAAGGTGAACATTTTTGAGGTTGAAGTTATTAGTTATAAAATGATAAGGGAAGTACCCATGAGCAAATCACTAATGCACACACGGTTGCATGATAGTCTCTGCTGGTCTCTCTTGGTTTTTTCCCACACCTTTCCTTTGTAAAAAATGGAAAAGTACTGCCTTCAAGTTGATTCCGACTTATGGTGACCCTATGAATAGGGTTTTCATGAGGCTGAGAGGCAGTGACTGGTCCAAGGTCACCCAGTGCACTTCATGGCTGCGTGGGGATTCGAACCCTGGTCCCCCAGGTCCTAGTCCAACAATATTAATATGTATGGGAATGTCATTTCTTTTTTTAGAGAGCACACATAACCACTGGGGGGGGGAAGCCTTATTATCCCCAAGGAACCTGTCATTTGAAAATGAAAGCACACAAGAATACAGTTCAGTTTTTAGGCAATGAATTCAAAAGAAAACTAGCATAAAATACTGGCTCTTACATTTCTTCATATATTAGTTCATTAATTTCATAGACTAGAGAGAGCACAGAGAGAAAGACAGAAAAAGAAAACCATGCCAAAAATGACTATTCCCCATCTGGATTCAAAATGAGGTTGGTCTTCCAAAAAGAAATTGCTAAAGGCTGGGAAAGAGTATGTTGAATACTTTTGTGTGGTCTCTTAAACTAAATCCAATGTTTAATTGTAGTGATATATTGGAGCTGTATGTAACATTTTAAATAATACCAACAGTACACATTCATCAGGAAGGAGAATACCTGAAACTCTCCACATGATAACTTTCCATAGCCATCACCAAAGACTGAAGGCCTGTTTGGCTGTTCATAGTCATGCAATGTGTATGAAGACCAGGGCTCCTCTCACTGGCTCTGCCCACATCATCATTTGTCCTGCCAGCCCCACCCTACACTGTTTGTGAGCAAAAGCCTGAAGCAGGTCTAGGCTCCCCACATGATTTAGAGCCCTGATCACGAAAGGTTCTAAATAGGCCTGGTACCAATGGTTGGCTAGATCAGGTACTGGCTGAGGCCCCTAGGGTCTCAGGACGACTCCTCACCGGTCTGACCCAGCTATGCCTTCAGTCACTGCACTCACTACCAGGTTCCCAGATGGCATTTTAGCAGTCAGTAGGCAGCAGTGACACTTCTGAATGGGAGCAAATCTCAACTGCCATCTGCAGTGGCCAATCACCATCTTCATTTGCCCCAAATGCAATGCACCACCCTGAAGATCTATGAAATCTATAGATACAATCCATCATAATTCAAATTTTCATCCAACACAGTAATGGTAATAGATAAGAAAACATTTAATAGATAACAAGAATTTAAATGACATAGGGCTAAGCAACTCCCCTCCAATTTGCCACCCATTCAGAGGCAGTGAAATTGGGGGGAAATTTCATGGATATTTTTCAGGGAAGCTGAAATTTCTAAAAGGCTTTGGAGTAGACTTATCAGCACTGGTAGAGGAAGCCTTTCTGTCCTTTTTAACTTTATTTTGCCACTGCCACAGTCAGTAGTGGCAATACCAGAGCTCCTCTGTCAGAACTCAAACACCATTTTGTTTACCCCACCATGTCCTCGCCTACTCCATTGGAATCAGATTCAAAATCCCTGATGTGCTTTTCTCCATTATGTTTAATGCAAAATTTACCTTGCAGGTAACATGGGTCTCTGTGACATTACAAGAGATTACTAGGCATGGCTACTCAAGCAAAAACATTGTCACAGCAACCTGACATATCCCCTGGGACCACTTAAATCCGGTTTGGGTGGGCTCAGTACTTGTGCAGGAAGTGTCTCTCAGGTTGGGATTGGTCAAGCAAGGGGGTAGGAGAGTGACCTGTCTTTTTACACTGCACAACTGCAAGTGCATCCTTGGCAATGGGGAAAGAGACACATTGGCCAGTTCTTCCCCAGTTCCTTCCTCAGATGTTGCCACCTCTTCCTCCCTCCCTGGAGGCAAAGGCAGCTCAGGAGGGCTGGAGTAGGGTCTGAGTTGTGCTCTGTACAGAAGCTGGATTAACGATTCGGTCTCAAACAACTTTATTGTCGCTGGTATATGGTAACCTCCTCTAGTATGGAAAAAAATTGTATACCAGAAGCATTCCTTTGGGGTGTCCAGGCAGCATACTCTGCTTGCGCCTCCAGCTACCATTAGCTTGAAAGACAACACCCAAATATTGAAAAGTCTTTATGTGTTCAATCCTATGCCCATTTATAAGCCATATACAGTCCTCGGTCTTTTGGCAAAGATCATTACCTTTGTTTTTTGGTAATTTGTTTGTGAATGTTCATCATGGCAGTACTAAGCAACAGCTCATAGACCTCTCTTCAGGCCTATAGGTGACTGGGACAAGATTACTACATCATCAGCATATAGCAGCAGCCATAGGTGCCTATGAGTTAGCATAGGGGGATGAATGTTGGAGCAGTTGAGGGCTATAGCTAGTGAGTTTATGAAGACGTTAAACAACAGTGTGGCGAGCATACATCTTTGCTTTACTCCTTTGGACGCTGGAACAGGAAACCTTCTAAGTTACACCTGATTTTTAATGAAGTGCTTTTATGTAATTTATACATAAGAAGTGGCAAGCAACAATCCATCATGGAAGCCTCAAATTTATATCAGAGTTTATTTCTGGAGAAGGAATCAAAGACAGATTTGAGGTCAACAAAGACTGCAAACAAATACATTTTGGATTTACTGGTATATTTCTCCACCAGCTGCTGCAGAATTAATGCCTGATCCATTGTGGATTGGCCTGCTGTGAAGCCAACCTGTTCATCAGTTAGAATATTTTCATGTTCCATCCAGGCTTGAAGTTTCCAATAAAGATGTCTGGCATAGAGCTTGCTAATTATGGTCAATAAGCTCATTGGGTGGTAATTTGCTGGGATATCTTTCCTTCCCTTTCTGAAAATGGGAATAACAACAGCCAGACCCCAGTCAGGAGGGATAAAGGTAAAGAGGTTTGCCAGAATTGGAGCCCACCATTCAGTATTTCCTTTGATTAAATTAACTCCAGGGGAGTGTAATCACAACCCAGTGTCTTGCCTGGTTTTAGATGGTTTCCCAGATCAACCAGGTTTAAATGAAGGGCCATTCGGGTAGGGATCCAGAGGTATATTGCAGCCGAAAGGTTGTTATCTCCTCCTCAGCATACAACCCATGAAAATGGGCTTCCCAGGACTCAACTCAAGCAGTCCAAACGCAAAGGACCACAATTAGGAGAGACTGCCATTAGACACCAAAAAGAGGCCAAATCCTTACTCTTGACTGCATGGATGAACTCTCCCCATGCTGCCCTTTGTGTGCTCTTCTTTTTTGCTTTGAGCAGAATGTTATATTGTTTTTAATGGAACATTTCATACCAGCTGTACTGGGCCCAGGAAATACTGCTGGGAACCCTGTCTGTGGCCAAAATGCAAAAGCGATTCTGGTCAGAGTGTAAAAGTGGCCACCGTCTTTTTTTTTCTCATGAGGAGCTCACAAAAACCTTGGCATCACTGTAGGGGTCAAGATTTTTTTTTTAAAAAAAAAATGACAAGTTTGGGAGGGCCTTGGAAAGCCAGAAAAAAAGCTCTTGGCATCACAGCAGGGGACCTATGTGAGCAATCAAGGTTTTTTTTAAAAAATAAATAAATAAAAAATAGGACAATTTGGGGAGGGGACCCTTGAGGGGGCACAAAAAATCTTTTGCCATCACAGTAGGAGTATTTTTTTAAAAAAAAAATGACAAATTTTGCAGTCTTTGGGAGACGATACAAAAAACTCTTTAGGGCCAGATGCAGTCCACAGGTCGCATATTAGCATTATTTTGGGCATTCATTATGGCAGAAAATAAAAGCCCCCAGTAGAGACTAGTGACCCTCCGTGGCGCAGAGTGGTAAGCGGCGGTAATGCAGCCGAAGCTCTGCTCATGGCCGGGGTTCAATTCCAACGGAAGGAGGAAGTCGAATCTCCGGTAAAAGGGGTCGAGGTCCACTCAGCCTTCCATCCATCCGTGGTCAATAAAATGAGTACCCGGCATATGCTGGGGGGTAAAGAAAGGCTGGGGAAGGAACTGGCAATCCCACCCCATATATACGATCTGCCTAGTAAACATCGTAAGACGTCACCCTAAGAGTCGAAAACGACTCGCACTATAAGTGCGGGGACACCTTTACTTTAGAGACTAGTAGGGCTTCTTCACATGGCGATTTAGTGTGAGATTGGTGCTACTTGCATCCCCATTTAATTTGCATGATTCACATGACGTTGCAGGCAAGCAGAAGCTATCATGCAGTTTCCCCCTTTAAATCCTTATTAACCCAATTCGCTGAAAATGCAAAAAGTGAAGGAAAAACCGCCTCCACTTCGCTGCATTCCTCCATGTAGGTGTTCTGCTTCTATGTTTTTTGCTGGGTGGGTGGATTGTCACTTTCAGATACTCCCCTTTCTCCGCCCACTAAATGCTCCATGAATTCCATTTTGTTTCTGGCAGCTTAACCAGCCACTTCCATCTCACTCTGTTCTCCTGCATTGGAGTTTTCTATAGCCTTCCTTCCCCCCCTTAAGTACATAGCTACTTTTTAAAAAGGGCTTTACTGCAAACATGTCAGGAAATGAAACTGACAGACAGAAAAAAGGATGGGTGAATGATAATTGGCAATTATCTGCTGAATCTGCCAAACAGGAAAGCATTTGTTTTTTAAAGGCAAGGAGGGAAAGTCTGACAAGGCACTGCGGAGAAAGGGGAGAGAGATGACCCCAATTCTTTTCACCCGACTACCACAGCTGCTGCCTACTTTGCCTTTCACTCACTCCCCCTCTAATCAGTTTCGTGTCAATTACACCCCTATGCTCTCTCAGCTTCAGCCAGGAGAGGTGTGCAATTGACAAGAAACTATGAAACTGATCAAAAAACCCTCCTCTTCACCATTAGCATAATCGATACTCCAGAGGAAGTAAACATGTAAAATTGGGGGCAGGGCCACAAGGAAACAGCGATACTAAACCTTTCCAGATTAATGTTGACTAGTGTGAATGGAAAACAGCGGATTTGAAGGTAGGAAGTGTGAACCTTGCAAATCTATCATGATGGCAAAAGCTGTGTCTTTACTATGAAGTTCAGCTCCTGTGTGAATGAGCCCATAGTTAGTATTGCTGTTTGAATACTTATGACATATGTACTATAGAACTGGCCCATTAATAACCCAACCACTGCATTTTGCACTAACTGTCTGAGAATTCTTTAAAGTACAATGTACTGCTGTAATCTAGTGATATGTTACCAGTTGCAGATAACAGTAGCCAGGCTTTAAGAATGTGATTTACATCCTAGCGAAACCAATGAAGCTCAAAGCCACGGACTGCCTGATTTCTGCCAACAAACAAGTATAAAACAAGAGCCAACTGGCTAGGCAACCATTCTTCAGAGAAAGAATCAGTGCTTATAATACGTCAGTTCAACACAATCAGAGAAGCATATTGACAAACTGAAAAGGATTTGGTCAAAAGCAATGATGCTGATAAAAAGCAGAGACAGCAAATTAAATGAGAGACCACTGAAGGACTACAACAAGTTTAGCCCAGAGGTGGGGGTGGGAGAGATTAAATGGAGAGCATCTTGTCAGTTTTCAAATATGTTAAAAAAGAGTAGTAGTCAGAAAGACGAGAATTCAACATATCTACAGGGGATTTAAATTGCAGAAGAACAGAGTGATTTTGAAAGGTTTTGAGTAACTTTCCAGCTACACAGCGTCTTGTCTAGAGATAAAAGCTCATTAACTATAAGGCACCAAAATGTATGCCCTGAATCTGCAGCCAGGCTCTAGCAGAGGTGTGCGGAACCTTTGGTCCTCCTGATGTTGCTGAACTACAACTCCCATCATCCATGGCCATTAGCTTGGGGCTGATGGGAATTGTAGTTCAGTAACATCTGGAAGGCCAAAGAGTAGTAGCATCCTACTTGCCTCTGGAGCTGTGGGTGTCTCAGCAAGCTTGACAAAACTAAGCTTTGTGGATCAAGTGTGCCATCTTGGCTACAGTACCAGCCTGTCTGAGCACTGTCAGCTGACTCCACAAACCAATCTCTGTGCCTTAAAAAGCCCCACCCTCAAAGTCTGCTTCTGAGTCTGAACAATTCATCTCTTAAGAGAAAGGACTTTGCTTATACTCCTGCTCCTCTTGCCTGACTGCTGTCTTAGATTGTGACTTCTGTCTGACTTTTGACTATACTCCTGCCTCTGGTCTCTCTCTTTGCTTGCTCAGGACTCAGGCTTCTTCCTGGTTCTGATTACCTACCTGCCTTGGGCCTTTCAGTTCCTAATCTACCTTCTCCAGATATTAAACTTGTCTGTTTCAGACCATGCCCCCCTCCTCCTCCCACCAGACTTCCAATTCAGGCTACATCCATGCTCTGCTCAAACACGACAGAATCATTCTACCTGAAAAGAGACACCTTTGGGGCAGATACATGTTTTTCTCTCTATCACATGACAAGCTGTAGTAGGCAAGATCACCTCATTTGCACAACTTATGAAGTTAGAAGGGCACTGTCCTTGCATTCTTTGGTATCCTGCAGCTTGACACGAAGTAGATTAATTAGATTGATAGAAACAGATGATGGATCTATCCTTTATTTGTACAGCAGCTGAAACTGAGGGACAAATTAACAAGCATAGATTGCCCTCCTGACCAACCCCCCCCCAGCTAACGAAAGATGCAGAGGCAAAACATGTGATCAGCTGTCTCACATTTTATATATCTGTTTCTGAATAATACCTTGTTAGTCTGCAGGCAGAGGGTCATACAGAGGGAAGCAGTTTCTTTATCTCTTCTGCTTCCCCCCTCCCTCACCATGATGTTTCGTGGGTAACCACTTGTATAATTTCCAATTCCCTCTTTTCTTCTGTATTCAGATTAAAATAATATTTTACCTCTTATGAAGATGTCTTAGAATTTTTTAATGAAGCATAGCATAACAGCCTGAATATGCAAACAACTGCTAACAATTAGTTTTGCTATCTATTGAGAACAATAGTCAGCATTTTCTGATATACAATGGAATACAACCATATTCCTGTAATTGTCAAATGCCATGTTTCTATTCATTTCTAACCACTAGGCCTGTTCAAATAGCTAGATCAAGAGTGATGCAGACTGTGAAATTCAAACCCAAAACCTTCTCAGCATAGCCAGACAGTTGTAGTCATTATGAGAAATATATGCTTGCTCTACACATAATGTGCTTATCAGTATGTCAATGAGTAGTTGTCTTTCTGCACCACCTTATTAAAATCCAGAAACTTCTTTCTTAAGGGAAAAAATGGGCTTTCATGCAACAGTATTTTATCAGTCATCAGTTTTCAAGCGCATTTGTTTGTTTAGTTGGATTTACAAATATAGGCAAATTAAAGCAACTCACCTGCAAATGCTGAGAGTTTTCTGTCATATTGTCTTCGCGTCTACGAACTTCTTCTAACAACTGGGCATTCTTCTTCTTTTCCATTTGTTGATTGTGCTTCAAGTTGGCCACCTTCTTGTTTTGATCCTTCATATGTCTAAGAATCGTATGCATATGCCTGTTAATTCTAATGTGTCTATTAACAATTCTACAGTGCAAATATGTAAATAATGACATACATTATTTGCTTATCATTAGGTAGAGTTATCTAGCACATATCCTGTACTGTACAGATGACAGCAAACTAACAATTAGCTCTATTACTATAAACTGTTCAATATGTGTGTGTGCATGGGTGTGAGAGAATGAACATGAATGCATGATGCAATTTTTAAAACAGAAGTGTATCACAGAAGTGTATCACTGTTTCAGTCAGGATTGCTGTGAGGCTGCTTGCTCGGTGTAGTTTTTTCAGAGAAAAACACCCTAATTTCTCTGCCTTCATCAGAGGAAATATTTTTAAACAGAGACCATGGCATTTCATTGCTGGAATTAACATTCTCAGTTACGATTATGTTTTAAGTCCAAACCAACTTTTCTGTTTATCTCTCCAAACTATACGACCGGCTTGTATATTTGTATATTTGTTCTCAGAAGAATGAACATGTTAATGAGATTTTCTGTTCCCTTTCAAAACCTCTTATGGATATATTTCACAGATAATTGCTTTTGTTGGGTGAAAAAAATAATTCTGAAGATAAATGCTAATGTATACTTTTTTTAAAAAAGTCATGCCTAACGTTACTAGAATAACAGTTCACAGAATTAAACATATTATTCCATTACAATTTAAAACTATGAAGCCTATATTTGTCAACAAAGAGAAGTAATCATTTGGTGTTATTACTAACCATTGTCATGAAAGTCTGAAAAACGAATCTTAGAACAGAGTTACTACCTACTTGAGCTCTTAGATATTAATTGATTTGACTTTCTCATGATTCTGAGGAATTTCCTTCTTTTTATTAATATAATAACAGTCATGTGCAAATTCCAAATGAGATGTACACACCAATCCCTTTTGGGCAAAGGAAAGGAAATTTCCTTTCCCACATTTCCTTTGCACACATGATCACTGGAAATGTTCCAGCATCTTCTGCAAATAGACACTATAGTAAGAAAAAAGTGAAGCTGCAATGTTTCATTGTACATTGACCTGCTATAGCAGTTAATCCGTCATCTCATCTTCTTATAGTGGGGCCTAGACATTTACCATTTGCACTTAAACCTTTTCTGTGGATATCCAGTAAGAGTAATATCATGTCTTACAATCTTTTTTATTGGAAAGTAATATCACATAGCAAAGCTTCACAGAACACTCATTCCGGCACCATTGTTGTATGCAAGCAGATGTACATGAGAAAACTACATTTTATCATAACTATAGGGTAAAAACAAGAAAAAACTCAGAGAGTTAATATAATTAACTAGAGGCTGCCACCCCTGCTTGGCTCGCTTGCCAACCCCACCAACCATTGCCAAAGATCTCCCCACCCTCCGCAGGTCACCAGTGCTCCCCCCTCCACCCATGGTTTGTCAAAGAAAAATCAACATACATAACAAAATATCAGGGCATTTGGTATTGTTGTCTAGCACTGCAGCAGGCCCACTACTGACACCTGCCCAGGGCCCCCTTGTCTGGTGCTCCAATCAGCCTTGTGGTGGCCTGGAGTAGCATGAAGGGCTACTATGTCGGAAGTGCTGTGGAGCATTGTAGCAAACTTAAATGGCAGCTAAAGACCATCATGATGCTCATTTTAGCACCATGATTCATGGGGGCACAGATGAAGATGGAAGGCCACCAGAGGATGCAATGCCAAGGACCACTTAGAACCTGGAGCTGCACCTGCAAGAGACACTTCAACATATTGTTTTATTTATTGTATTTGTACCCACTCTTTAGCCCAAAAGGCTCCCAGAGTGGCTTAAACACAATTGATTAATACAAGACAGTCCCTGCCCTCAGGCTTACAATCAAACAAAACACGACACACAAGAGAAAAGGAACAGGGAGGGAAGAGGATATTCTAACCAGAGCTTGGCAAAGTTACTTTTTTGAACTACAACTCTCATCTGCCCAGTCCAGTGGCCATGCTGGCTGGGGCTGATGGGAGTTGTAGTTCAAAAAAAGTAACTTTGCCAAGCTCTGATTCTAACATGGTCATGTATTTACTCTTTAAATGACTAACTGTTATGTTTTAATCACAGACAATATAACCAAGATGAAATGAAATGGACTACCTTCAACTCGATTCCGACTTATGGCGACCCTATGAATTGGGTTTTCATGGTAAGCTGTATTCAGAGGGGGTTTACCATTGCCTCCCTCTGAGGCTAAGAGGCAGTGACTGGCCCAAGGTCACCCAGTGAGCTTCATGGCTGTGTGGGGATTTGAACCCTGGTCTCCCAGGTCGTAGTCCAACACCTTAACCACTACACCACACTGGCTCTCTATAACCAAGATAGCTAACTATTTTAGGAACATAGCAAATTCAGTCACTGTTTTATGTCCATGATGGAGCAGTCAGAAGTCTACTTCATCATGAACTCATGAGAATCTAAACTGATTCATTTGCTTACACAGAAGATAAATGAGCAGCCAAGCTTCTCAAGTCTGACTTGATTCTGTAATTGTGTAAAAGGACCTGCTTTCACCAACATGCAGGCATTGTGTAGTTCTTGCTTACTATTTATACTGAACATGTTGTTTGCCTATTCAACTTGATTAGCCATAATTAATGCTACCTGATGTTTTATCTTAAGCAGAAGGGCAACTTGCTGTTTTAATAGAAATGGAAACCAGCAGGATGCAAATGCTATTCAGTAGGAAGGCCACCAGAAAGTACAATAGGCCTGCCTTTTTTAGGATACCCCGAACAGCAATTTATTAAGCTATCAGAAAACTTGATATGAAGTAATGTTGTAAGAACGCCATGTTTGCACCAGGGGAAATTCAGAGTAGAAGGTGAGAACTTAACAGCTTCATATTTTTTTTAAAAAGCAACATTTACTAAACTGGAAATAGAACTAGGAAACACAATAAGGCATCATTCTGCGGAACAGGACTATGAACCAAAAGCAACAAGTGTAGAGTGCAATTTCCCTATTAATTTCCTTTTCTGAAACCCTCACGTTCGAAGCGGCCACTCTCTGAGCAAGCTGTTAAGATTTAATGTATCCTGCTACAATACTACTTCCATACAGCATTGTTAAAATATGTTGTATTTCTGAGCTTCAGTGTGCTATGACAACTACGAATCTGGCTCATCTTCAGTAATTTTTAAGATACTCATTGAATCACAGATTTATGAAAGATGGAAAGTAGATCAAGATAAAGGAAGGATGGTATTCATTAGCAAAAGGTCATAAATAAGGATAAGGACTATAAAAAAAGATTAAATAGGCAAGTGTAAATATAGAAAAGATAAAGCCAAATAAACCAATAAATTGGGATATAGAGATGCTGTGTATGTTAGTGTCTTGGAAAGGAAATGTTGGTAAGGTTATTCTGTCAACACTAAGTCAAATACATGAAATAACCTCATGCAAGGATCACTTATTGCTACACTTATGTCAGCATCTGCCATAAACTAGAGCTGGGAGAAAGGCCTGAACTTGCCAAAATACTGGAACTTTTTGTAGTCAGATAAAAGCACACAGAAAATCCACTAAATTTATTACCTCCCCATTGTTAAAAGGAAACAATCTAGTTAAGTAACATGATCAACATATGTCCTCTGAATTGAAGTTGGCTAGAAACTGGAGATTAAAAACAAAACAAAAAAATGCACAGCACTGAGCAGAAGCTAGGAATATGCAGGGTGGAGCGGGTACTTTCATTACATGCTTAAATTATCATCACAGTGGCAAATAGTGCAATACAATATGCCCAGATGAATCCCACTCCACTCAGACCTGCAGCCTAAATAATGACTTCTTTCAGAAATGCCCTTGGCAGCATAACAAACACTTTACTTTTAGCTGGGAAAGAATGTTTTTTACTGTGAAGAAGGGTAGAACTAGTAGAATAAACGTGAACCCCATTACTTTTTATTTTTCATTCCCTAAAAATGTACCCTAAATGTTTTGCTAGATATGGGATCCTGGGCCTTAGCTATAGAGTAGACAAGTAGGACCTACAAAAAAAGGTTTCACTGTGGAGGGCTTCCTGTTCATGATACTAGCCACTATACCCCTCCCTCAATTTTCCACAATAATTAGTCTGTATTCCATGGCCACTCAGCATGCTCAGTTTACACTGGACGGTTTTGCTCCTCCCTTCGGGCTTTTTTTATAAGGACCATTTGTAAACCTGCAAACCTTTTATTTGATATAAGTATTTTTATGCTGCTTTTCATCAAGAAAAAAAGATCACAAATCACTTTCCAAAAATCCAACAACAAAATTTAAAAAAAATATACTAAGCAATTAAAATAAAAGCAATAAAACACAAATAAAACATTTAAAATATCAAAAGCATTATAAAAATCTACAGAATTGGATAGCAGTAACATCTAAAAAAACCTGGTAAATCAGAGCAGCTAATACACAGAACCATGGGGCTTCTCTAAGCCTGCTGATAGCTCTCTCTTGTGTGTGGATGGTGCCATTCTGATCACATTAGAATCAGCACTCAAGAACTGAGATCCCTCCTAGTACATATAATATACTATGAGTTCACTACTGTACTCCCATTTCAAGACCTTCTGCTCTATGCTTGTTGACCTTGTGGAGTCCAGGACTTAAAAGGCATGGACCATGTCCCCTGGATTAAAATAAAAAGCCTCCACACTAGGGTTGCCAGGTCAGAAGCATCCCAAATCCTGAGATTTCAAGGGCGGGCCTGAGTGATGTCACAGAGCGGTCCCTAGTGATGTTATTAAGCATCAACCACAGTTACTTGGTGCACACAATTTAAAAACATTTCTCTGACTGGAAATTAAGATAGAAATCTCAGCTAAAAGATGGAGCCTGGGTGGGAACATTTAATCTAGCCTACTTGCTTCTGGCAAAAAGGGTTTAAGTAGCCTCAGGCCAGGCCAGTCACCAGGCCATTGTAGAAAGAAAGGAGCCTAGTGTTGTGGAGATGTTAGATGGGAGCACTCAGTAATAAACAGGGATGCCCCAAAGGCTGCAATTCTAAACACACTTACTAATGGACTAAGCCCCATAGAACTCAATAGGACTTACTTCTCAGTAGATATGGTTTGGATTATGATGTTGGCAAAGCTTGACTAGGGATCCATTGCAAATATATCCATATCGAAACAGGGTTGGCAACTCCCTGCCTGGAATGCCCTGCCCCTACCTTTTAACATGGCTGCTCCAAATTTCTTTAAAATTTTGACTTCACTTCAGAAAGAGGTGTGAAAAATGAGTAAGACAAGGTGTAATCAGTTATGATATGATTCTAACAAATATATAGAAATGAATAGAGGAAAAAATAGTCTTGGCTAATAGCCAATGGAATACACAATAATGCCCAATTTCAAATGCACATGCACTTTACTACACAGGGTGTGATATGAATAGTTAGCTCATTATTACAGGTGCCACTTGTCCTGTTCTTGTAAGAAATCAGTCCTTTAGTGTGGCAGCACCTATGCTTTGGAACTCCCTGCCTATTGACATTAGGCAGGCACCTTCATTGTACTATTTTCAGCACCTGCTAAAAACATGTCTATTTAGCCTATCCAGGTATGTGGAAGCTATCCTGTTTTTTATCTGTTTTTAACTCATTGTTGGTCTTATTATTTTGAATGTTTTTAAATACCTGTCTTTAACTGTTTTTGACAATGATTTTATTGTTTTAATTTCTTCTGAAAACCATTTTGACATTTTTTACAATAAAGTGGTATATAAATGTTGTAAACAAAATACATAAATAAATTTTAGAGTCACTGTTGCACTTCGGTCTGTTTCCATTCTTAGAAACAAAGGAATCTGCTTATACCAACTCAGGCCATTTGGTACCATCTAGTTCAGTACTGATGATGTGGACTAGCATTGGCTCTCCAGGATTCCAGGCAATAGTCTTTTCCAGAAATTCAATTTTGGACTTTTGCATGCAAAACATATGCCCTACCACTGAGCTACAAAAAGTATTTTTTAAAATTGTCCTTTTCAATTCACTAATGAATGCACATCATACCTAGTGCAAATCCACACCATTCATTTAAAGCACATTCAACAATTTGAAGCACATGAATCCCACCACAGAATCATGGGAACTGTAGTTTGTTAAGGGTGAGGGGAACTATAACTGTGAGGAGGAAACTACACTTCCCAGGATTCTTAGGAGAAGTCATGTGCTTTAAATGCAAGTTGGATGTGCTTTAAATGTATTGTGTGGATCTAATTAATAAACTTTGCCTGCATGTAAATTGTTTTAATTATTATTTTTTTAATGGAAATGAGCTATAACCTTTACTGGGTGACCATGGACTACTAATCATCTCTCGGCCTAATCTGTCCCTCAGGATGAAAACAACAGAGGGGAACCACGAACACCCCAAGGAGGAAGGGCACACTGAAAATGCAGAGGAAATAATGTACAGCCATAATGGGAAATCAGATACTTATGAAGACATAGAAGCATGACTGTTAATACTTATTTACACAACCTCTAACAATATTTATAGTGCAATCCTATGCATGTTTACTTAAAAGCAAGTCACAATGTATTCAATAGGACTTACTCAAACAGGGAGGTGTGCACAGGAGTGCAACCTCAAATGATAAGGAACATCACTCACCCAACCCAAAATTCAGGATCATGCCTCTTTAATCTGTTTTGCAACTGTTTATACTTGTTTTTATGGTTATCAGATTTTAAAGGGATTTATTTCTTATTCTGAGCTGCCTTGGTTTCCAGTCAGCACCCTACCTCACAGACTTGTTGGAAAGACTCCACATATACACACACTGAAGATGTAAAAATACATACACCCCATATAATAGTTTATTGTCAAAACCAGTTGATCATTGCAGAATTTTTTAAAAATAAAATCAGTATTAGTTTCCTACATAATAAAAGCAGTGATACCTATGTAAGCCCTGCCTAATTGCTTTAAAAATAGAATTGGAGAGGGAGAGAAAGATTTGCAACACAAAGACAATTCTTTCTATGTTCACTCAAAAGTCCCAGTAATTTGCAGCACTATCCTAACCATATCTACTCAGAAGTATGTCCTATTGAATTCAATGGGGTTTACTCCAGGTATGTGGAATTAGCATTGCAGCTTTACTCCCAGAAAAGCGAGTATAGTATTAAAGTTTCATACTGGGAAGGTTTTCAACAGCCCAGGAAAATTTAAACTTGTTTGACTCCTGCACACAAGAGAGAAAAAGACTGAACGCTATATACTTACTCAATTTATGAAATTTTCAGATAAGCAGGAAGAAAAAAACAGTTTTCTGACCTTGCAATGGGGTCTAGGTACTGCCTTGTCAATCACAACCCTCACTTCACTTATTGGCTACAAACTGGAAAGGGCAGGGTTAGAGCAGCCAGTTATGAACTCATTTTACAGAAGTTGGGGGGTGGTGGCAGCGGATGTTTTGGTGTATATCTCTTGAACCAGACCACCTAGAAACTTAATTTTTTAAAAAAGAAATGAAAGCATAGAGTCTGGAGATTAAGGTGACCCACCCAGAGAGGACCCCAAAAATTCAGAGTCTCCAGGAGAAAACCTGGCAACCCTACTCCAAACACACTGTTGGTACATCAACTGTGTCCATCTGAATAGTTCAGAAGAAAGTCTAATCTTACTGTGAGATACAACAGGACTTTTATGCATTTTGATAATGTTAATTTTCTCTTTATTTTTGTCTATTTCTATGCCTTCCAACTGATGTGTACAGAAATTCAGAACACTATGTTGTTTCCAACTTTAATTAGGTGCCTCACTATGCTTGCCAAAAGCTAAGTAATATCAGCCAAAAATATCTAGAATTTCTTGATCAAGGTAACATTTATCCATCTTGAAAAGTTATAAAATGTTTGCTTAAAAAACCCTCAAAAATGTAGATATGCAAGACTCCTAGAAAAAGGAAGAAGCAGAATTTATAATGGTGCCCTAAAGAATACTTTGCTTTCAATACCTTTCATCACATTAAACATTATGGTGGGACTGGGAGCCAGTTACAAAAATCTTAAATGAGAGCACGTTACCAAAATCTAGAAATATGGCAGACATCTTTGCATCTCACTGACAGTTTCATAACAGAAATATGCAACATTGTGTTTGGGCTACATGATGGGTAATAAGTTTACCTATGCTCTGGTCCATAGCAATTTACACAAAATAAATCAACAACAGAAAAGTGTATAAAATGTGTTTTTCCTGTGAATTAAGACTAAGGATTGTAGCCAACACTGTCTGTGCATGAACAGAACAGACTTCCATTGATGCAGTGGGCCCCCTCCTTTCTCCTTTAGCCCCCTGTACACCATCAAAATTACCCCTGAATGACTGAGAGACACTCCAGAGTAGGTTTTGGATGTGCGCAATGGAATGCAGGGGACAGGAGAAAAGGTAAAGTCCCATTGTGCTAGCAGAGGTTTACACAGTAGATTCCGCCCATATATATATGTCCACATATATTGATTTTTTTAACCTAACTCACTGAGTTTTACAAAATGGAAACCATAATAACAGATGTGATTAAACAGTATTTAATTCAAGATCTTTAATAACTTTAAATAGATAAGAAAACATACTATGGAATGTACATTTTCCTCTAATGATGTTGCCTGATTTTATTTTACAAATAATAGTGTATGTGTTTTTTTAAAAAACATCTCCTGGATCCAAGATTATCACATACTTTTTACTATGAAAACTTTAGATTTCCCTTGTAGACAAATCCATAAGAACCTACATTAACAAAATTGCAAGAGCTGGTCACTCACAACATAATTCACAATGTGTATTTAACATAATGTCATATTTATTTATTTATTTATTTTATTCAGCTTATATCCCGCCCAACTAGCAAACAGCTCTCTCATACAGCAGGATTGCTAAATTCAGCTAGCTACTTCTACTTACTAATATGCTTAATGATATCAAAAGTATGTAGAACAGCTAAAATGACAACTAGTCGGCACAGATGTTCTGAGAAGCAACTGCAACCTGCAACTCATATTTGAAAAGATAATCAAATTGACAGTCTTTAGCATGCATGTAATGGTCAATACCAAATTAAGAATTCCAAGAGATATGACCACCTGCATGGCGCACCAACCTCAATAAGGAGGCATCCCAAGGAGTCAAAGGAAAGTATTGCCTTGACTTAATGTTAAACGATGCCCAGGATCTGATGCATGATATGTTAAATGCAAGTAGACAATAAGGGATGCAAAAATAGAATTAGAGGAGTACATCAATAAAACAAATGTCTTTAAATACAGTGGAGTAAATTACAAACAGTGGAGAAAGCCCCCTTTCCCCCCAGAGGTTGCCAAAGCCCCCCAAGGCCTGCACAGCCTCCATGGTCTCCGCTGCCATATAGCCTGCCCACTTGTCCAGTCATCTTGGCTGCCACACGATGCCCCTGCCATCACACTGCATGATGTCATGACAGTTTGACAGTATGAGGGCTTACATTTTTATATGTACAAAGACAAATTCCTCATTGGTGAGAAAGATGCACTCTGTGCATGCTCATGCCCTTTATTTCTCAGACTCATAATTCTTAATAATGTCTGCACATTTTCCTTCTTAGTAAGCCAGTCAGCAAAAACTTTGCCTGTACACTTTTTTTTAAGAGGCAGCCCATCAGAAGATCTGGAGACCTAATTTAAAATTCCTCCTCTCTGTCACAAGCTCATTGAGTGGTAGTAGGTATGCAGTATTATTCTGGTATGCTTTCAGTCAAAGAGATAACCAACTAGCCATGGGTAACAGCAGAAACGAAACAGTAGTCCAGTAGCACTTTAGCTAGCTAGCAAATGTATTATTACATATGTTTTTTTCAATTACCAGGAATGATGCTTCTGATGAAGTGGACTATAGTTCAAGAAATCTTACACCATAATAAATGTGTTAGTCTTTAAGGTTCTGCTACTGTTTGTTTGGTTTTTTTGCTAAAAATGCACTATAATCTACTTTACAGGGTTGTTGTAAGTGTAAAAGACTATAAAACACTTTGGCGAATTTAAAATACTATGTAAAATACCTGGTAAACCAGGGTACTGATCCCCACTCAGCCATGAAGCTCAGTGGGTGACCTTAGGCCAGTCACTGTCTCTCACCCTAACTTACCGCACAGGGTGGTTGTGAGGGTAAAATGGAGAAGGCAGAGCCATGTAAATATCTTTGAGCTCCTTGGAAGAAAGGTGGTATATTAATGAAATAAATAAATAAATAAAGTAGGATGGTGCAGGGAATGGTTCAGATGAGAACTCAGTGCGCAGAGCCTAAATGTAGGACAGGAGCATAGATCACACCCTGCCTACACACACCATCCAGGCAAGCCTATGGATTTGCTGAGGAACTACTGGTAAAGTCCAGTGTTTGTATCCTGGCTGCAGCACAATTTTTTTTAAAAAGGTGGTATTGCACCCTGAATTGGTTAGCCTTAAAGGTGTCACATAGGACTGTTAACAAAGGCCTCCATAAATGTCCAGACTTATGGAAAAGATTATCCCCTTCCTCCAGCTTTCTCACTTCTACATCTTCGTTCCAGAAAGTGGAATAAGATGGAAGGATATTAAATGGATTAGGATCGGAGAGATGAGGGTGAAAATTAGCCACAAAGCTCACTATGTGGGCAGTCACTAATTTTCAGCCTAACCTGCCTCACACAGTTGTTGTGAGGATAACATGGGGAAAAGGAGACTCATGAATGCCACCTTGAGGTCCTTGAAGGAAAGGTGGAATGGATATAAAAACAATACTGATGAATAAAGAATGATAATAATAATAAAAAGTCTATCTCTAGCCAGCCTGTCCCTGATTTTGGATTAGGGGAGAGGTGTGTGTTTGTGGCCAAGTTTGAAATGATGGAGGGGGGGGAACCACCTTTTTTTAAAAAAAATTGTGCTGCAGCCAGGATAC
This sequence comes from Rhineura floridana, assembly GCF_030035675.1. Taxonomy (NCBI): domain Eukaryota; kingdom Metazoa; phylum Chordata; class Lepidosauria; order Squamata; family Rhineuridae; genus Rhineura; species Rhineura floridana. The sequence goes on from NC_084482.1 coordinate 147,484,188, forward strand.
AAACACTGGACTTTACCGGTAGTTCCTCAGCAAATACTAGAAATTGTGGTAGAAGACAGGAGTTAAGAATTAAAGTATCCACTGCTTCTTTGCAAAGAGGAGGATAGGGACAGAAGCAGAACAGGTGGGGGGCCACAAAACTTTTCTCCCAGCAGAGAAGCAGGAACCCCTTCTGAACCAAAATAAGACACTTTTCAATTTCCTTAGGTGCTAAGTATTTGTAAAACAGCAGTGTGTAAGTATCCACGGTATCTTTACAAGGGAGAAAGATGGGGAGAAAACCATAGCAACTGCCATGTTCTGTGACCTCTTGGTCACACCCTATGACTTCCTAGCAGCCCTGCCAGGTTCAGTGGACACCAGCCACCGATTACAAGCAGGAAAATGGCTAGGGAGGTGGTTGAACCACTGGACAACAAGGGAGTCAGTGGTGTGCTAACGATGCATACGGAGACGTAAGAGAAATTAAATGAATGCTTTTCATCTGTCTTCACTGGATAAGATGTAACACAGATCCCTATGCTTGAACTAACTTTCTTAGAGAGGGAGTTTGAGGAACTGAGAATTTCCCCTCCATCCCAGCATGAAGGCTCACACATAAAGAAATTGGGAGTAAATGATCACAAAAGGCTCTGCAGCATGGAACTAAAAACATGTGTGCTGAATTTTGGCAGAGAACAAGAGAATGCCAAAAGCCTTTCTTTCAATGTTTGGGAGATGCCTCCCCAGTTCAAACCCAAACTGTATCTTTAAAATAGAGAGAGGTTCTCATTGCCACCCACCACAAAGGTGAGGTGAGGGGGAGCTTGTTTCCTCAACCTGTCCCTGCTGTTCAACTTCATCTTTCTTCATTGTAGAAAATGTAAGGCAGATCTCTCTAGATGAACCTTTGGATGACAAGTGAGTCAAAGATGTGCTAAAGGAGGATAAAGAGACTGCAGAAACGTGGAATGAATTCTTTGCATCTGTCTTCTGAGTGGAAGATATAGGGCAGGTCCCTGTATGTGAACTAACTTTCTCAGGGAGGGAGTCTGAAGAACTGAGGCAAATTGTGGTGACAAGAGACAAAGTTCTAGGCCTTATAGTCAAAGTGAAAATTGACAAATCACTGGGCCCAGATGGCACCTACCATATGTGAAATTCCTGATTTTCCAACAATAATCTATAATTTGTCCCTAAGATCAGCCTCCATACCTGAGAACTGAAAATTGGCCAATGTAACACCAATTTTTAAAAGGGATTCAGGGGGGATCCAGTTATTTACTTATTAACAAAAGTTTTTATATACTGCCCTCTCGCAAAACATCAACATAAAAACATTTAAAAACAATACAAAACAATCATTAACATTAACAATCATTAACTCAAACAAAAAAAAAATTAAACGGCTGCATAGGTATGTCAGCAAAAAAAAAAAAGCCTTCAAAAGATGCCTGAAAGTCAAAAGTGAGGATGCCTGCCAAATCTATCCTGGAAGAGAGTTCCACGGCAGGGGACCGATGAGACAAAATGCCCGACTTCTAGTTAAGACCCGTTGGGCCTCTTTAACACGTGGAACAACTAACATCGCTCCTCCAGATGACTGTGATCGGACTGGGATATAAGAACTCAGGCAGTCCTTATGGTATCCTGGACCCAAATTGTTCAGGGCTTTGTATGTCAACACAAGAACCTTAAACTTGGCCCAGTACCATATGGATAGCCAGTGAAGATGTTTTAGCTGGGGTGTCATATACTGTCAGCTGACTGCCCCCATCAGCAGTCTAGTCGTTGCATTCTGCACCAGCTGGGCTTTCTGGACCAGACCTGAGAAAGCCACATATAGAGCACATTGAAATAATCTAGTCTTGTAGAAATACTGCACAGGTCAAAAATATTTGCACATGCCCACTAACTGAGCAACCGGAGGGAGTAAAGATGTAAAATTAGAGGGCAGAGCCACAAGGAAACAGTGAGACTAATCCTTCCCAGAGGAATGCCTACTTGTGTGAATGGAAAACAATGGATTTGAAGCTACTATTGAGTACAAAGTGTGGGCCTTGCAAATCTATGATGATGATAAAAGCAGTGTATTTGCTACAAAGAAATGTTTCCATGTGGTTAAGCCCAAAGAATCAGTGCCTGGTTTGGGTTCTAGAGGGAGCACTCAGTTGACAAAGCATCTTGACCCCAGCTGATAAAAGCGTCAAAGTGAATTAAGTTCAGCAACAGGGCAAGGAGGCCAGGACAGCCCACTCTGCCTGTCCTTTCCTTGACCTAAAGAAAATCTAGGTTTTCAATAAAGTAACTCAATAAACTACAAAAATAATTATGTAGGTAGGAAGCCAGCAGGGGTGTAGGGGCTTTCCAGTGTTTTGCACTGTCTGTAACATGTGTGACTATCTGCCTGTAGGACAGAAATCATGGGTGTGTCCTTGGTGCAATATGCTCCTGGCTCTCCCAAGAACAAGGTGGCTGACCTGATTCAATCATTAGGAACATAGATAGTGGTGTGTGTGATGGGCATGTAGAAAAACAGGGTGATTTGTCTGCTTGGCACAAAGGTTGTGGATGTCATCCATTGGCTAGGTAGCTTGGTATATAGTGCTGGGGAGGAGTCAGTGGTCGTGGTGCATGTTGGCACCAATGGCATGGGGAAATGCAGTAGTCAAGCAAAATTTAGGTTGCTAGTAGGATGGTGAAAGCTAGGACCTCCAGGGTAGCTTTCTCTGAAATGTTACCTGGAAGACAGAAACAAAATTCAAACTTGAATTCCTGCATTGAGCAGGGGTTGGACTTGATGGCCTTATAGGCCTTTTCCAACACTGCTATTCTATAATTCTGTGATCCTATGTAAATGTTGTTGAATCAATTGGGAGCAGTGAGCTCAATGCTATTAAATGAAACATACATGTAAATGGCCAATTGCCAAGGAAATCCAACACAGTAACATTTGACTTCAAAAGAGAAAACATTGTAAAAATGAGGGGATTGGTAAAAAGAAATTTGAAAGGCAAAGTCCAGACGGCCAAATCACTCCAAAATGCTTGAGAGTTGTTTAAAAACACAATATTAGAAGCTCAACTGGAGTGTATACTGCAGAACAGGAAAGGTACCACCAGGACCAAAAGGATGCCAATGTGGTTAATGAGCAGAGTCAAAGATGCAATTAGAAGCAAGAAGTCTTCCTTCAAAAAAAGGTTGTCTGACTGAAGAGAATAAAAAGGAACACAAACTCTGGCAAAAGAAATGCAAAAGTCAATAAGGGATGGTGAAAAAAACTGAGGAGCACATTGCTAAAACCATAAAAACAAACAGAAAATTATTTAAATACATGAAAGGCAGGAGGTTGGACCCTTGGATGACAAGGGAGTCAAAGGTGTGCTAAAGTAGGACAAGGAGATTACAGAGAAGATAATGAATACTTTGCATCTGTCTTCACAATGGAGGATATAGGGAAGATCTCTGAGCCTGATCTAACTTTTGCAGGAAGGGAATCAGAAGAACCGAGGCAAATTAAAGATGATGATGAAAGATGAAGTTCTAGGCTTAATAGACAATATAAAAAGCTGACATTTTGCCAGGTCCAGATGGCATCCACCTGACAGTTTTTGAAGAACTCAAATGTGAGATTGCTGATCTCTAACAGAAATATGTAACTTGACCCTCAGATCCACCTCCATAGCTGAGGAATGGAAAGTAGCCAATGTAACGCCAATCTTTAAAAAGGAATCCAGGGGGGATCCTGGAAATTACAGGCCAGTTAGCTTAATGTCTGTCCCAAGAAAACTGGTAGAAGGTGTTGTTAAAGATAAAATGACCAAGCAGATAGAAGAGCGAGCCTTGCTGAAGCAGAACCAGCATAGCTTCTGCAAGGGTAAGTCCTGTCTCACTAACCTATTAGAATTCTTTGAGAGTGTCAACAAGCATATAGATAGTGGTGATCTGGTTGACATAGTGTGCTTGGACTTTCAAAAATTGTTTGACAAGGTACCTCACCAAAGACTCCCGAGTAAGCTTAGCATGGAATAAGAGGAGAGGTCCTTGTGTAGATGAGGATTTGGTTAAGCAGAAGGAAGCAGAGAGTAGGAATAAAAGGACAGTTCTATCAATGGAGGGCTGTAGAAAGTGGAGTCCCCCAAGGATCAGTATTGGGCTTTCTGCTTTTAAACTTGTTCATTAATGATCTAGAGTTAGGGTGAACAGTGAGGTGGCCAAGTTTGCTGATACTAAATTGTTCAGGGTTGTTTAAACAAAAAGGGATTGTGAAAAGCTCAAAAAGGACCTCTATAACTGAGTGAATGGGCAGTAAAAGGGCAAATGAAATTCAATGTAAACAAGAGTAAAGTTATTCTGATGGGAGCAAAACATCTTAATTTGACACATACTACACCCATGGGATCTGAACTGGCAGTGAATGACCAGGAACAAGACCTTGGGGTTGTAATGGATAGCTCAATGAATATGTCAACCCAGTGTGCAGCTGCTGTGAAAAAGACAAATTCCATGCTAGAGATTATTAGGAAAGGTATTGAAAATAAAACTGCCAATATCATATTGCCATTATGTGGCCGCATTTGGAACACTGTGTACAGTTCTGGGCACTCCATCTCAAAGAGGATATTGTAGAGTTGGAAAAGGTTCAGAAAAAGTCAACTAAAAGGACCAAGGGGATGGAACATCTCCCCTATGAGGAAAGGTTGCAGCATTGGGGGCCTTTTAGTTCAGAGAAAAGGTGAATAAGAGGTGAAAGAGCATGGCATACTTTAAAAGAATGCAAGGCATGGAGAAAGTGGGCAGAGAAATGTTTTTCGCCCTCTCTCATAGCAGTAGAACTTGTGGACCTGCAATGAAGCTGAATGTTGGAAGACTGAGGACAGACAAAAGAAAGTACCTCACACAGCGCTGCCTGACACTTCAATATTATCTGCACTGACTGGCGGCAGTTCAGACAAGAACCTTTCCCAGCTCTACCAGGAGTTGTCAGGTTTGAAACTGGGGCATTTTGTATGCAAAGCAGATGCTCTTTTACTGAGTGATGGCTCTTTCTTTGCTTGGTTTATTTTAAAACTAGAGTTATCTTGTAAATATATTCTGATGATATGTTTTGATAGTATTATTTTTTGAATAATTATTTTATAATAATACATTAATCATTTTCATTACTTAACATTTTCTTGTGACCATAATTGAGGTGATAACTGTACCAAAAATCAAAGAATCATAATAAAGTTGGAAGTCCAATTTCTTGCTCAATGCAGAATGCAAGTTAAAACATACCTGACAAATGCCTGTCCAGCTGCCTCTTGAATGCCTCCAGTATTGGAGAGCAAACCACCTCCCTAGATAATTGGTTCCATTGTCATACTGCTCTAACAGTTAAGATGTTTTTTTCCTGATGTTTAGCAGAAATCTGGCTTCCTGTAACTTAATCCCATTATTTTTCAGTGTTCCGCATTCTGGGATGATCGAGGAGATTCTGGCCCTCCTCTGTGTGACAACCTTTCAAGTACTTGAAGAGTGCTGTCATATACCCTCAGTCTTCTCTTCTGAAGAACATGCCCAGTTCTTTCAGTTTCTCCACACAGGACTTTGTTTCCAGTCCCCTGATCATCCTTGTTGCCCTCCTCTGAACCTGTTCCCATTTGATGAGGCCTAACCAGTGCTGAATAGAGGGGAACTAGTACTTCATGTGATTTGGAGACTATACTTCTGTTACTGCAGCCTAAAGTAGCATTGCCTTTTTTCAGCCATATTGCATTGTTGACTCATATTCAGCTTGTGACCAACAACAGTGGCGTCACTAGGGGGGTGCGGACCACACCAGGTGACACCATCAGAGGGAGGTGACTCTCAGCTTTAATTTAAAAAAAAACATTAAGTTTCTAGGTGGTCCGGTTCTCGAGCTATACATAAAAACGTCAGCAGCCCCCCAGTGGTGTCACTAGGGGGGTGCGGGAGGTGCAGACCACACCAGGTGACACCATCAGAGGGGGGTGATTCTCAGCTTTAATTTTTTTAAAAAATTAAGTTTCTAGGTGGTACGGTTCTCGAGATATACATAAAAACGTCAGCTGCCCCCGTTAAATCTTTTTTAAAACTACTGTATAGCACTTTGTAGCTTTAACCCTGCCCATTCAGGATTGCAGCCAATCAGTGAAGTGTTTGTTTGACCTGTGGCAGTGTCTAGTAAAACTCATTGCAAGGCCAGAAAATTGTGGTTCCCCCCCCCGTTTATCTGAAAATCTCATAAACTGGGTAAGTATATACATTTCAGTTTTTTCCCCTCTTGTGTGTAGGAGTCAGATCCTGGGCAGTGTTTTCAAAACCTTCCCAATACTTGCTTTTGTGGGGGTAAAAGCATTGCTAATCCCATATCTCCAGAGTAAATCCCACTGAATTCAATAGGATTTACTTTTGAGTAGACATGGTTATGAATGTGCTGAAAATCAATGGGACTTTGGAGTGAATGTAAAAAAGAATTGTGTTTGTGTTGTCTTTCTGTCCCCCCCTCCTCCAGTCCTATTTTAAAGCAAGTAGGCAGGGCTTACTTAGGTATTACAGTTTTTATTCTGTAGGAAACGAATACTGATTTTCTAAAAACTAATACTGATTTTTCTGCAATGACCAACTGGTTTGACAATAAACTATTATATGGGCTGTATGTATTTATACATCTGCAGTGTGTGTGTGTAGTCTTTCCAACGACCCTGTGAGGTAGGGTTGGAAACCAAGGCAGCTCACAACAAGAAATAAAGCCATTTAAAATCCAATAACTATAAAGCAAGAATAAACAGTTGGAAAACAGCCTAAAGAGGCATGATTCTGAATTTTGGGTTGGGTGAATGAAGTTTATTTATTTATTATTTGATTCATATCCCGCCCTTCCTCCCAGTAGGAGCCCAGGGCGGCAAACAAAAGCACTAAAAGCACTTTAAAACATCATAAAAACAGACTTTAAAATATATTAAAACATCTTTGAAAATATTTTTAAAAGCTTTAAAAAAACATTTTTTTTAAAAAAAAAGAAAAGGCTTAAAAACATTAAAAAGCAATTCCAACACAGACTCAGACTTGGATAAGGTCTCAACTTAAAAGAACAAGTTGAAAGAACAAGTTCCTTATCACTTGAGGCTGTAGTTCTCTGCACACTTCCCTGTTTGAGTAAGCCCCATTGAATACATTGGGACTTGCTTCTGAGTAAACAAACATCAGATTGCACTATAAATATATTTACAGATTGTGTAATTCATAAACATATTTGAGAGTCATGTTTATATAAATATTTCTTCATACTGTGTCCCAATAAGTATTTGATTTCACACTATGGTTGTAGTTGATTTTTTCCTCTACATTTTAAGTGTGCCCTTCTCCATTGTTTCTCCATTGTTTTCATCCTGAGGGGAGGATAGGCTGAGAGATGGTGAGTAGCACATTTAAGGTCTCTTCACCCCCCCCTTTTTTATTTGTATTTATTTTATATTTCTCCAATATCTTCCCCTGGCTGTTTTTATGTATTTTAAATATTTTTAGATTAAATAAATAGGAAATCATAATTGTGAACCTCCCTAAAAGCAATTTACCTATCCTTATGTTTTGGCAAAGTGATGGTGTGAAGGCATGCTGGTAGAACAAGAGACCATGTTTGAGGCATGTTATAAGATGTTTGATGACTTTGTCACACATTACTTTTTGAGAACTGTAGATTCATGTTGGAAAGAACACGTGCACGTATTGAATGGTGGCTTGGGTGCTGTTTTTTCAGTCTACGCTGCATGCGTAGCGAAGGTGATACATCATCTGGCAGCTAGCTTCATAACGTGAGAATGAAAAACATTTGGATCACCATTCACTTGTTTACTTTTCTCACTATTGAGACCACTTCATATATTACTTTTTCATACACAGAAATTTAATCTTTGTATAGGAAAAAGTATTTTGTAAAATATGAAGGACAGTGGCTGCCCAGTCAGTATAACCACTGTACAAGATCTACTCAGCCATTGTAATTACCTTTTTGTTTTGAGTGCCCTGTTGTCTGGGTCTTGGTTCAGGTGTGTATCCAACTTTGATGTGCTTATGGAAGGGGTGTGCAAGTAGTGCCCCCCCCCAAGTGTGGAGGCTGGGACAAACATTGTGTTATGGAAAACCAAAGTCTGTGTGAAAGTACATATTTGGGAATGCCGTCAGTGTAATCCTAAACACACTTAATAAATAATATCGAACTTGCACGTCACAAAATATATTACAGTCATGTCCATAAGCACCAGGAGGGTAGTCACCCAGGGGATCTTAGTCCCTCTGCTTTTTTGGGAGCAGGGTTGCTATGTCTCCAAGCATCCTACAGTCAGAATGAAAAGGGAGTGTGTTAGTCACTGAGAAGAGTCTTCTAATATGCTTCCTTGCCTTTTCTGCAGATTGGAGCCAATCAGAGTGAAAGGAGGTGAGTCAGCCACTGAGAAGACTCTTCTCAGTTGCTAACGCTCTCCACTTTCATGCTGATTGGCTCCTAGAGATGTTTGTTGTTGTGAGGGAATGCATTAACAAAGATCTCATTCTTAATCCAGGAGCAAAAAAGGGTGTATGTGGCTGTAACTATCATGAAGGGACCCTGCAGCTCTGAATTTTCTAGTAAACAACTGATAAATACCTATGTAACTTTGTGTCTGGAGACTTATTATTAAGAATCACTTTCCATAATTGTAAGGAGGTGTGTCCACACGCATGCATCCCAGACACCTAAATGAGGGGAGAGAGCAGCATAGGGACATAAGCACGTGTCTTATTCCAGGGGTTCCCAAACCTTTCTTCTACATAGACCACTTGAAAATTGCTGAGGGTCTGAAAGTATCTGAAAATTTACTATGGGCATATGCAAGATAATTAACTCCCATTAGTAATAAGAGCAAGAATTTGAGCTGTGCGTATGATATTGTAATTTAAAGGTGTAATTTTAATTTTGCTAGTTGTTTATGTCACTACTATTGCCATTACATTCAATGATATATGGGAATTACGATTTATGAGTAACATTAGTACAAAAAACATTACTAAGGATTCTGTATGGTCTGATACGGGAGGAGGTCCATGGGGGTGACACCATGAGTTACCGCACCAGGTGACACCAACCCTAGTGACGCCACTGACCAACAACATTCCAAGATCCTTCTCACATGTAATATTGCTGAGCGAAGTATCCCCATCTTATAATTGTGCCTTTGGTTTCTTTTTTGTAGGTGTAGAACTTTGCACTTATCCCGGTTAAATTTCATTCTGTTGTTTTCAGAACAATGCTGCAGCCTATCAAGATCCCTTTGAATGTTGTTTCTGCCCTCCAAGGCATCAGCTATCCCTCCCAATTTTGTGTCACCTGCAAATTTGATAAACATTCCCTGCACCACCTCATCCAAATCCTTAATAAAAATGTTCAAGAGCACTGGCCCAGGACTGAGCCCTGCAGTACCCCTCTCATTACCTCCCCCCAGTTTGAGAAGGAACCACTGATAAGCACGCATTTACTACTTAAAATGTAGTTCTATATAACACATTACATCAATCACAACTAGATTTACAAACATATTTCTTACTCAGATTAAGCTATCTCAGTGATGGCTACAGCATTTATATTCTCTGTGTGACTGTTACTGTAAATATCTTATTTTCTACACTGCATTTTTTTTGAATGATACTTCTGACTGCTTCTGCAACCTTTAAATTGATGTTTGATAAAACAGAAAAAGTCTCCAATGTTATATTTAAACTCTGTTAGACCTTGGCTTTCACATCTCATTGAGTTTTACTCTCCCACAGAAATGATTAGGCAGACCAACAGCATAGGCTGATAGGAAAACAGCTTGCACTTACTATTCTGTTGGAACAGGCTCCTATCCCATTGTAAGAGCGTATCGTAGTGCTTTTTCCTAGGTACTTGGTTTTACCTTTAACTATAGCTTCGGTTTCATGTGTTAGTAAATATTTAAAAACAAAATATTGTATCATTCATAATTCATTTCAAACATTGTAAAGGAAAAATAATTAAATAGCAGCAGCAGCTAGAAAAGCATACCACAATTATAAAGGAACTCTTTCAACAATGATTATATAAGCTGTGAAACCTAAATACATTGTTAGAATTCTCCAGTAAACCAAGTTATTATACAGCCACAAGAGTGGCTGTATACTATAGTCGGCATGGATTTTTTGCATTCGGCCATGTTAAATTGAAGAAAAAAACCCATGCCATTCTGATGCTTCCCATAAGTTCAGTTCAAAACTAAACCTTACCAAACTTATAGTCCTGAACTCAGAAACACTTGCTTGACAACCCTCTAAATTTTCATAGCGATACACAAAACAGTCAGAGAGAATCGAGAGTTGAAAGTGTAAAAAGAGAAAAAACCCAGACCCCTTTTGGACTTTTTTCTGTCAGTTCTCATAATTTCTTGGAATTAATTAAAAATCAGCCATGTTCACAGAGTACCTGTAATCCCATTACTGACCTTGCCCCATACTCTGACCTTTATCTTCTGCAGTTTATTATTATTATTATTATTTACATTTCTACCCCGCCTTTCTTTTCATGATTGAAACCCAAGGTGGCTTACGTATGGTTCCCAGGCAGTCTCCCATCCAGGCACTGACCAGACCTGACCCTGCTTAGCTTCAGAAGGGAGCTGGCCTTATGTGCCTTCAGACCATAGCCATAGTTTAAAAGTTAAAAAAATGCCTGGCTGATTTTTAATTAATTTAAGAAATTTAGCATTGAACTCAATGATAAGGTCGGGCATCCTCAGTAAGAACCAACTGTTCTAAAAGCCAGACTCACAGCTGCTGGGCTTGCCTAATCAGGGGGCCATGCCCATACCAGACTTTGATTTCACATGAGAATCCGGGGAAGTGTAGCTTATGTAGAGTGCTGAGAGTAGACTCCTATTCCCCTGACAGAGCTCCAGTGGCCAGAGTGGTTTAACAGTCAGCCGCTCTGATTGAAGCTCTGTGAGGGGATCAGGGCATCTCCTAGCAACTCTCAGCACCCTTCACTAACTACATTTCCCAGGATACTTTAGGAGAAGCCATGACTGTCTAAAGTGAAATAAAGGCCTGGTGTGGATGTGGACAGGGACAGCTTTGGTTTAAATTTGGGTGGTAGGCTACATGTGCCTACTGTAGAATAAAAAGGTGGGGGAAACCCTGAAAAGCAATGATGCTGTTCACAATGTTTTCCTTTTGGAAAGTTAAGGGGCTTCCCCTGTGCCCAGTGCCCACTCACCCAATAGCTGCCCCTGCCCCTCCCCTCCCACGGGCCAGTGTTGGACTACGACCTGGGAGACCAGGGGTTGAATCCCCACACAGCCATGAAGCTCACTGGGTGAGCTTTGGCCATTCACTGCCTCTCAGCCTTAGAGGAAGGCAATGGTAAAACTAACTTAGGGAAGATAAGGGGCTTCCCCTCTGCCCACTGCCCACCCATCCCATGTCCTCTCCTTCCCCTCCACCCTTCTGCTCTCCATTCCTCCCTCCCCCTGCCATCCCTGCCCCTCCCCCAGAGTTTTACCTATCCTAAGCATGATTGCACAGGAGTAAATCCCACTGAACTCAAACAGCATGCAAATGATCAAACCTGCCCTCCCGTCCTCCTATCCCCTCCCTCTTGCCCCTTCCCTCACCCTTCCTTCACCCGTCTGTTCCCCTCCCCCATCCCCTTCCAATCCCCTCCTTCTCCCTCCTCCCCTTCCCCTTACCCTATGGTCAGTTTTACCTATCCTAAGAATGATTGCACAGGAGTAAATCACACTGAACTAAAAAAGCATGCAAATGATCAAACCTGCCCTCCCCTCCTCCTCCCTCCTATCCCCTCCCTCTTGCCCCTTTCCTCGCCCTTCCTTCACCCCTCCCTTCCCCTCCCCCATCTCCTTCCAATCCCCTCCTTCCCTCTCCTCCTCCTTCCCCACCGCCCTCCACCTCCCCTTCCCCCCTGGTCAGTTTTATCTATCCTAAGCATGATTGCATGGGAGTAGATCCCACTGAACTCAATAAGCATGCAAATGATCAATCCATTCTCAGGATCCCATTTCTTACCTCCCGGATTAAAAAGCAAAAGAATTAAAAATTCACTAAGAGGCAAAAAACCTTCTGGTTGAAGAACGTACCTATAGCCAACAGATATTTCTATCAAACTTTAAAAAGCAGGGAAATTGAGTCGCTATAGTGAATGCACCAGGGCATCAGGAGACCTGACCTCCTCTCTGAGATATTGTACTGCCCTACAAATTTGTCAAACTACAAACACATTTGGGTTGGTCTTTCACAGTCCAATCCACTTCCTATGTAGCTTGGAAGAACTTGGTAACATGTGCCTCTGAGCATATGGTGAGTGGTGGCAACAACTGCCATCAGCCCAAATAACAGAAACAAAACGTGCTGTGCTGATCTTGTTTTAGCAAGGACGAAGCAACAATATTAAAACAGTTGAAATAGTTCAGATAGTCATTTTAAATATGTTTGATTTACTTTGCAATTTTAGTGACATTTCCTATAGTAAATCATTCTCTTTTGCTTCTGTTTCTGTGAATATGTGAAGTACAGCAACACTTTGCAACACTAAAAAAAAAGCTCCAAAAGCTTGTGGAATTGTGGAATAATGGCACTGACTGTTCTGCAGAATAGTTTCCAATGGACAGAGATTGGAAATAATTAGTTACAAGTAACGAATTACTTGTAATTCATTACTTTTTGAGGAACGAGTGGGTAATTCCTTTACATTTTGATTGTAATACAACTAGGAGTAATTTTATTACTTTTGTGGAGTAATTGTAATGTTTCCCACATTACTTTTGGGCATTACTTGGGATGGGAAGCAAGGAAGTCTTCTGCTCCTCTGATCTGTGGATGAAAATCATGTGCCTCAAACTGGGCTTCTGCGCAGTGTCGCTCTTCCCTCATGCTCTATGGGTGGGTAGGAGGCAACAAGGGAGGAGGTGGAGAGTGAGACGGGGTGGAGTGGAGAAAACAATTGTTTTAAAAACATGGATGGTGGTGGTGAAGAATGGAGTGGAGGGGAAATAATTATTTTTATCCATAAGATAGCAATGGTGGTCTCTCCACTGGTAAGGGAGGTGGGGAGGGAGGCAGAGACCACTACTCAGTTCTCTGCACATCAAATCAAGTGCAACCCCCCACTCAGCCAGCAAGCTTAACCACCTCTCGGACCCTGCCCTGCCACCAACTAAGGGACACTCACCCAAGCAAACATTTTCCCCTGAGATGCAAAAAAGTTAAAATACTGCAAATGCAGCACAGTAGCCAGAGAGGGTGGTGGAGGCCACTTTGTGTGCCAAGTGTAAACACACACACACACACACACACACACACACATGTTATCATCTTTCACCTCCACAGTTCTTTATCTCCATTCTGCAGCTGCCTCCTTCTCCTTTATCCATGTTCTTTCCTTCCGGCTCCTTTCTGCTATCTCTGTATGTGTGAGTTTATTATTAATGTTGTTTTAGACTACTTAGATGTGCAGCAGCCAAGGCCAGCAACTTGTATAACTTTTTTTTAAAAAAAAGAACTGAAATGTAATTGTAGTGATTACTTTTGAGAAAAAGTAAAGTAATCCGTTACCTTCAGAGCAATTGTAATTGTAACAGTAATTACTACTTTGGGGGAACATGTAATTGTAACTGTAATTTATTACTTTTTAACAGTAATCTTCCAAGCTCTGCCAGTGGACATGAGGAATGTCTCAGTTTGCACCAGATGAAACAGTGGGAGATGAAATATATTCTAGCAAAATTCTAGGTGTGTTCTATGCTTTTAATTGACCATGCCCACCTTTCCTTAATTGGAGTAGTTTAAGCATAGCAGGCTGAAAACATGCATTTTTTTCCAACAGCTAGAGTCATTGCTGAAGTAGCGACATATTGTAATCCGTCTGATTTTAGATTAAACTGTTAATGCACCCAAAATAGAAACAGAGCATAACCTCCAGTTTGAAACACAAAAGGCTGTCTTCACCATCATATGACATTGACTAATAAAAAGGCTTTGAAATTAATAAAAATAAATATGACACAGATTTCTAGGATGAATAATGAGAGAAATATAATTTTTTAGGTTAGATTCTCTGCAGAAACAGTAGTAACACAGAAAAGAAGCAAAGTAAGAAGAACACCAACAAACAGACAAAACTGTAATTCTCCATCTTTGGAGATGGCAATAAACAATATATTTGAGGGAATATTCAAGGGAAATCAATCTGGTGTCAGGGGAAAGCTCCTGAAGCTTGGAGCAAACAAGACCACTCCCCAAAGATGGAGAATATGTGGACCATTTAAAAACCAGTCCTGAATGCTAATTCAATGGAATGCTCACCCATCCATAGTGTTATCTGGCCTCATTCCTTCTAGCTTCCCTGCACTCCTTTGCATTCTTATTTTGGCTGATTTGGTCTGCCTTCACAGTGAGTGTGTGTTACTCCTAAAAGCAAGTCAGCTATCTAGTCCTAGTCCTGCAAGGCCCTTTGTGACAGAACAGGTCTGATGCAGGACCTATGGAATCAGAGCTGTAATTAGCTGAGCTGTTTTGATTTCACAAAGGGCCTTGTAAATTCTTGTGCTGAATGCTGGCAGTTCAAACATGATGGGGAACCCACCTGAACTAAACTGAGGGTGAATAGAGACAACCAGTTTACCTTGTTGTACCATGGTATGTACCCATACCATGCAGGGATGTTTTCCCACTTCTTAAATATTGGCAAAGTACAGGCGGGCCCCGCTTATATGGAGGGTTCCGTTCCAGACCCCCGCCGTAAAGCAGAACCCCATTCACTATAATGGGCTGCGTCGCACGAAAACGACGTGAAAACGGAGCAAAACGGCGCAGAAGAGCAAAAAATACCTTTAAAATTGAAAATGAAAGCCACCACATCAGTGGAACGCCTTAAAGTGGAACGCCATAAAGCGGGGCCCTACTGTATAGCAATATGGATAATCATGATTGGCTTTGAAGTAGTCTGGGTGGGGGTTGCTCCACCCATTACTGTCTTGCTCTGTTGCTATGAAATGAAGACTTACCGCTTGCTACAATGTTTGGTCACTGCTTCCTGGTCATGTGTTTATGGAAGTAGACACAGTCTAAAGGTTTATTCATAAGAACATAAGAAGAGCCTGCTGGATCAGGCCAGTGGCCCATCTAGTCCAGCATCCTGTTCTCACAGTGGCCAACCAGGTGCCTTGGGGAAGCCCGCAAGCAGGACCCGAGTGCAAGAACACTCTCCCCTCCTGAGGCTTCCGGCAACTGGTTTTCAGAAGCATGCTGCCTCTGACTAGGGTGGCAGAGCACACCCATCATGGCTAGTAGCCATTGATAGCCCTGTCCTCCATGAATTGGTCTAATCTTCTTTTAAAGCCATCCAAGCTGGTGGCCATTACTGCATCTTGTGGGAGCAAATTCCATAGTTTAACTATGCGCTGAGTAAAGAAGTACTTCCTTTTGTCTGTCCTGAATCTTCCAACATTCAGCTTCTTTGAATGTCCACGAGTTCTAGTATTATGAGAGAGGGAGAAGAACTTTTTTCTATCCACTTTCTCAATGCCATGCATAATTTTATACACTTCTATCATGTCTCCTCTGACCCGCCTTTTCTCTAAACTAAAAAGCCCCAAATGCTGCAACCTTTCCTCGTAAGGGAGTCGCTCCATCCCCTTGATCATTCTGGTTGCCCTCTTCTGAACCTTTTCCAACTCTAGAATATCCTTTTTGAGATGAGGCGACCAGAACTGTACACAGTATTCCAAATGCGTCCGCACCATAGATTTATACAACGGCATGATGATATCGGCTGTTTTATTTTCAATACCTTTCCTAATTATCGCTAGCATGGAATTTGCCTTTTTCACAGCTGCCGCACACTGGGTCGACATTTTCATCGTGCTGTCCACTACAACCCCGAGGTCTCTCTCCTGGTCGGTCACCGCCAGTTCAGACCCCATGAGCGTATATGTGAAATTCAGATTTTTTGCTCCAATATGCATAATTTTACACTTGTTTATATTGAATTGCATTTGCCATTTTTCTGCCCATTCACTCAGTTTGGAGAGGTCTTTTTGGAGCTCTTCGCAATCCCTTTTTGTTTTAACAACCCTGAACAATTTAGTGTCGTCAGCAAACTTGGCCACTTCACTGCTCACTCCTAATTCTAGGTCATTAATGAACAAGTTGAAAAGTACAGGTCCCAATACCGATCCTTGAGGGACTCCACTTTCTACAGCCCTCCATTGGGAGAACTGTCCGTTTATTCCTACTCTCTGCTTTCTGCTTCTTAACCAATTCCTTATCCACAAGAGGACCTCTCCTCTTATTCCATGACTGCTAAGCTTCCTCAGAAGCCTTTGGTGAGGTACCTTGTCAAACGCTTTTTGAAAGTCTAAGTACACTATGTCCACTGGATCACCTCTATCTATATGCTTGTTGACACTCTCAAAGAATTCTAATAGGTTACTGAGACAGGACTTTCCCTTGCAGAAGCCATGCTGGCTCTGCTTCAGCAAGGCTTGTTTTTCTATGTGCTTAGTTAATCTAGCTTTAATAATACTTTCTACCAGTTTTCCAGGGACAGAAGTTAAGCTAACTGGCCTGTAATTTCCGGGATCCCCTCTGGATCCCTTTTTGAAGATTGGCGTTACATTTGCCACTTTCCAGTCCTCAGGCACGGAGGAGGACCCGAGGGACAAGTTACATATTTTAGTTAGCAGATCAGCAATTTCACCTTTGAGTTCTTTGAGA
Organism: Rhineura floridana; assembly: GCF_030035675.1. NCBI lineage: Eukaryota > Metazoa > Chordata > Lepidosauria > Squamata > Rhineuridae > Rhineura > Rhineura floridana. The sequence goes on from NC_084482.1 coordinate 147,500,952, forward strand.
ACTCTCGGGTGGATGCCATCCGGGCCCGGTGATTTGTCAGTTTTTATATTGTCCATTAAGCTTAGAACTTCCTCTCTCGTTACCACTATTTGTCTCAGTTCCTCAGAATCCCTTCCTTCATACCGATTACAGTGTTGTTTCTAAAAGGTCAATATGACATTTCCCCCCTTTCTTTGAAGATTTTTTCTTTCTTAGGGGTAGCAAAGAAGATTGTGTTGGTTAAGCATGGTAACACTTAAAATTACTCAGATACACAGCCCTACCCAGCTAGCCCCCTCATCAGAAAACACAGAGAACTGTAACTTTAGACATATGGCTACAGTTCCTCACTGTAATGACCTCTGATGAAGGCTGGAGTCTTGCTCCAGCTCACAGTTTCCCCCTTCCCCAGTTCCTGCCTGGTTTATTCCAACAATAAACAGCAGGACTGCAATAAAATAAGTATGAGTTTTGTTTATGTATTAAAAGGTTTTCAAAACACACACAAACATAAGTGAATATTTTAAAATACCTCACAGAAAACTACAGATATTTATATCTTTCCAAATACATAAACAGAACATATAATAGACTCTAGGATGACCCAACTGACTGTCAAAGAGATGGTCAGTGTTGTCAGATCCAATAGTACTAATCATCTTTGGGTAAAATGTTGATTATTTATATATACATTAAAAAAATCTGTGCCAACTTCGACTTGGTTTTTCAGTGTTCTTTACTGGGGAATAGCACCATAATAAGAGGCAATTTTAAAAATCATAAAACTATTTACTAGTGATGAGAAACTCAGACAAGCTTGCTTCACAATTCATTTGGTATTTATGCTTGCTTGGTGAGTATGCAAAAAAGTTTCTGTTTTCTGAGTACTCTCCTCATAATGTTGGCATTTGGCACACAAACATTTATGGCTGAGTAAAAGTGGCCTCGTCAAATTCTCCATGCTATATGCTAGTGGCAAAAATTTTCTCAAAAAAAGTTATCTTCTGAGGAATTTTGGCTATCATCTGAGATAACTTCAGACTGTAAGATGCATAAATATATAACTTGGTTTTCTTTTGACTTACAGTGAAAGATCTTAGTTTTTTGTAATCATACAAATGCAGACTGGAAATTCTGTTACAGCTCTAAGTCAAATTATATGTGCCCCTAGGCCCATCTGATGCTTGGAGCTATGCCAGCAAATAAAAACATTAGATAACCAAAATTATCCACCTGGGGAACATATACAAAACAATATTTTATTTCACTCCAGAAATTACAAAAACTCCAGATGATTTGTGAAGAGGCATGCTTTTGTCTAGGCCTTTCTGTCAGTGGAAGAGAGATTCTCCAGGTAAAAACCAGCAGTCAGAGAGACAAAAAGTAACTACTATAGAAACATACTCATAATGCCCTCTTACCCCACAGAGGGTTAAATTAACCTACACGGTGCATTTGTAAGCTACAAATTAACTCACATAATGAAGTTTATGAACACATCTTATTAATCTTATATCTTCCTATATATTGTGATACCATGAATCATGAATTCTGGTCATTATTTGCCTAGAACATTCATTGTTGGGTTCCACAAAGTTAAATTGTGTCCTCATTCTTGTTCACCACAGAAACTAGAATTAAGTACTCTGTGCATATTATCAGTGATAACAAACTGTATCTGACAACAACAGATACAACATCCCCAGTTCAACTTATCCTAGTCTTGGTACTCACTAACTGTATTGTCAGGATTGAAGACTAGGTACACAGGAGTTGGTTAGAAATAAGTATAGAGAAGGGACCGGGATTCTATCACTAACAAGGTTCACCATTCTTTACAAATGTTGGTATATGGCCTTGGAAGCTACTGCACCCAACATATTGCCTGGACCTACAGGTCAGTAGTTTCTCAATCCACCTACTGTAGTATTATTTATTTAAAAAAATCATTCCCTGCTTTTCCTCAGCAAACCCAAGGCAGCAACCCATTGACAGAATTGACTTTGCAGCCATCAACCATGTCTTCAAAAACCAGAGACTAGGCTACTTAAATGTGGTTTGCATATCTGATGACTGAAATTTTCCTCTATGACAGCATTCAAATGTAATAACGCTGCCAAGGAAAACCATGGGTTCTATCCAACTAAGTTCTGTTTAGAGTAGACCCACTGAAATGCTTGAACCTGAGTTAGTCATGTCTATCACCTTCAAGGAATCTACTCTGAGTAGGACTAGCATTTGATACAACCCTGTAATTCCAGAAATCCTGGGCAGACTGAATGAGAACCCTACACACACAATTGGGAGAAAAACCACTCTTAATTTACCAAGATATTCAATGTAGTTATTTACTACAGCAGCTATTCTAGAGTTTGATATTTCTAGCACTTAGAAATCTTATGTTCTCCAATCTAAATTAATATTCACAGTTGGCAGTGACTTCAGTTCTCTGATATACTGTATTTACATAGTACAGCTATAGTTCCTTCAGTCTCTTTTAGCATCTCCTTAAATTTTTAATTCACACAATAATTCTAGCTACCTAACTTATTAATGTTTCTTTATCCCTGTTGGAAATACTTTCCCCTTTTGCATAGATGAATCAAATTGATGGCTGATCACCATCTTATGATCACAAAAAAATCCAGTACATTTTCATATCATTGCTAATACGTTATTAGCATGTATTTGATTTTTACTCTTATAATGCTTTATTCATTTTTGAACTCCATTCTAATTCTGCTATTCTAATCATTGAAATATCCAGCTCATTCTGCACAACTTTCTGATTTTTTAAAATGGATTAATACTAATCCCAACATGGTATCATTATGGTTCCTAACTCTTGAAATCAGCTTGGGCTGGCTTTTGGTTTAGAAACAATGTAGATAAAAAAATATCCTTCACTAAATAAACAAACAAACAAACAAACAAACAAATAAATTTAGACAGACAGACAGATTCAGTATGTCACTAATGATTAAATATTTCAGAACATTGATATTTACTGAAACCATACCCTGTAAAGGGTATTGCTGTGCCCTTAGCTTTGTTAGCAATTTATCACTGCTAGTTTATGAGTCTTTCTATTTCAATACAAAATACTTCAGAAAAGCTGTTCTCTCATCTGGAAACAGAGTGAATGGGGAGTTTTTAGAAGATGTCTACCATCAAAAAATCTGAAAATAACTTAGGGATGCAGGATGTAAATAGTTAAATGAAAGTAGCCAGAGGATATTATGTCTATCAATTTAAACATGAAGTGGATCTAATGTGAGTGGTGTGCGAAATAAGATACCAAAGGTACTGACCTGGAAGTCAAGCTGGTTGGAGCAGGGGTGAAATCAGCAGTTTGGAGAGTAAACACAAAAAGGAGGGAAATAGCAAGAGAATAAATGGAGGGAAAACATTAGTTTTTCAACATAAAAGTGAGCAGATGTTATATCAGCAGTCTATTTCTAAAAAGAGAAATCAACAAATAAACATTAGTGTACAGTGTATCTGTGATGAGTGATGACAAAAGCAACAGTGGAAGTAAACTTGTTGCTTGTATATGATGGAAAAGCTACCTTAGACTATGTAACATCCTCAACTATATACATGTATATGTGGAACACTATGAAGCTGGTGGCAGTTGCTAAGACATATGTCTGGCGGCATTCATAATTTTCTTTTTAAAAAACGTTGTTTGGACCAACATGGATTTGGGGATGACTCAGATGCAGCAGGTCATCTTCACTAATGAAAAATAAAGGAAGCTAAATGGCTTGGCTAGATGTTCCAAGAGTTTTTTGTCAGAGATTCTCAAGTACTGATCACTTACACTGATCAAAGACGCCACTTTTTTCCACAGAAACACAGACCTTTCTAAAGCTGAGAGCAATCTTTTTCAGTCTCACAATAAAATCAACACTTTTAACACTGAGAATATCCAGATGCTTGATAAATATTTTTGTACAAAAATATTTAACATGTCCTTTCAATTATTCAAAACATACATACCAACCATTATCTCACACCAAACCAAAAGAGGTCCCCAGAGTCATCACAGGTGCATATTCCTGCATCATTTTGTAAGAGGCAAATTATTACTTTTTTAAACATCAAAAATAGTTACATAGTGATTGGGTAGGCTGGTTTCTTTTATTTCATTTCTTAAATTGTCTGCAGACATTTTAGTTGGAGCCCCTCCCACAATCATACTACTGAAATGTTGTTTCAGTATGGTGATATAAGGTAACTAAACTGCAGGCTACACTTGTCAAAATATGACATAACTAGGTTGCTCACATTCATCAGCCATTTTCCTTCACAGAGACCCAAGCCTCTCTTAAGTTGGAACAGCCTGACTCCAAACAACTTATGAAATGTGAATTACAGATCTTGCTTCATTTCCTGCTGGTTGATTATTTGGGGCTTTCAGTTTGATGTTATTTAGCACATTCCAAGTGAAGAATCTCCCTGACTCTGTACGCTTAACTAAAAACCAGAAAAAGATGGCAATATCATATGCTGAACTAGGGGTGGATGATATGATCTTGATCCAGTTCATGTTCTTTTTGAGTAAGTAGATTGACAAGACCATCCCATGAACTGGGGAAGGGAATTAAAAGAAAAATTCTAAAAGATTGGCATGCTGTTAGAAAATTTTAGTTTGTTTAAGGAAGTTTACATTATTTTTAGAGAACTTAAGAAATGTTTGAGGGCTTCCCAGGTTTATTCTTCCTTTTTAACAACTGTTTCAAGCTGCTTCAAACAGCTGGAATAAGCATCACTTGTGGTCATTGGAAACTATGACTAAAAATCTTTTAGAAGCAGCAGTATATTATGTTATGCCACCTCTACATGGGTAACTGTACAGATTAAGAAGTGGCTGCCCCCATGTACTAGGGACATTGTATGGGGAAAGAGATGGCTTCCCACTACAAGGGAATGGTAGCCATTGTGTTCTCCATACAGTTATCCAAGAAGAGGCAGCACATCATAACGTACTGCTATTTCAAGGAGATTTTTAGTCACATTTTTCAATGAGCACAAAGTGAGCAAGCACCTCACTTTCCTGCAGCTCCAAGCAGCTAGAAGTTTTTACAAAAAGAGAAAAAATCCAGTCAGCCCTGAGAACACCTCATAAAAATGTAAGATTGCACCACGTTTGAGAGAACCATGCTCTGTAATGGTTTGTAGACATGAAATCTAATCTGAATGTCTATGTTCTGATCAAGCATTGCTTTAGCAGGTGCAGAATGGAGAGGTTCACTCTAAACTGCAGAAAGAGAAAAATCCTTCCCCCAATCCTAGTATAGACAGGCCCAGAATTAGCACCTGGCATCCTCAGGGCCCTGCTCGGCACTGGGTGCACCTTAGTTTTGATCTAGTGGCAGGTGGCCGCAAGTTGCCCATCAAGTTGCTCCAAAGTGATCTGGGACACTGTGGGAAATTTAAAATAAAGGATAGCTCACAGCAGCCTGCTGCCAATCACAGAACAGCTGCTGTCTTCTCCTGCTGCTGTTAAGACTCCTAATGTTGGGATACAATAGGTTTTGTCAAATGTTAGTGAAAGAAACCAAACATTGGACACACATACAGGGAAAGGGAGAAGCTTTTTTCTTTAATCAAGTACAGTAGGATCCCACTCATACGGCGGGTTATGTTCCGGACCCCCACTGTAAAGCGAAAACCACTGTAAAGCAGAACGCATTGAATAGAATGGCGTGTGATGCCCGAAAACCTCCATAAAAGCAGAACAAGAGCCGTATGAGTGGGGCTTTAGTCTAATTGAGACCGCTGTATTAGCAAATTGCTGTAAAGCGAAGCACCTTAAAGCGGGGCCCTACTTTCATGGGTTCCACATCGCGACAGAATATTTTCACAAGATGAGACAGGTAACGAACTAAGTTTCACAGGGCCTCTGTTTATCTTCCCTTCCCACCATTAGCAAATGAGGTGAGGGCAACTGGGTCTTCAAGCTTCAGTTCAACTTTGAAACTCATCTTTACTGAGGTCAGTAAAAATCAGCACCTTCCTTCTATAACAAAAGGAAAATTCTGGCATACTTCTCCTTACAGTGATTTGCAGCTGTATGTAAAATAACTAAGGTCATTCATAGCGATCAGCAATTATTCCCTTGTTCCAAATGCTCTATTTGGGAGTCATTAAAGAGAAACTGATATTTTGAAAAACAAAAAAGAACTGGTCCACTCATTATGCTTCTTTACATTTTACATGTTAAGGCAGAGTCAATATGCTACTAATCTCCACACCCATGTGTGCAGACCAACTATGCTGTTTTCTGTCTTCAGTATATTTTAAGGCCAGTATTAACTCAATCCATCAATGACTCAAATGAAAATCAAACCCTCAGCTGATTTAAGTTTATAACTATTTCAGGGCACTTCCCCTAGGTTTCAGAAGACTTGCTTGCATTTCGGATTTAAAGTTAGATACCATTATGGATGCCAACTTCATTTTAAAATGAAAGACATTTTAAAGTATGTCTATGTGAAGAGAATCACATGGCTAACAGGGACTGACACTCCCTGAACTCAGATGCCCAGGAGCACCTAACTCACCTGGCTCTAAAGAACCCAGGAACAAATGGCTGCAGAGAGAGTCTGGAGTGGTCTCAAGGAAGAGTTAGTTGCCAGGAGACCAAGATGTTTAAAAACCCTGAAGAAAGCAAGGAAATGGGTGGCGGAGGGAGGGGGGAAGAAAGCATCATCTGTTCTGCAATGACTACTCTAAAATCCAATGTGGCAAGAGGAGAGAAGGACATTTAACCTGGCAATGAATGAGGCATCTCTTCAAGAATGAGGATGTTTGCATGTGGATTAGTCACTAATTGATGCAACAGCCAGTACCCAGGCAACTATCTCAAGGCCTCATTATACAAGTTGCTACAAATGGGGAAAGAGCTTGTATTGAGCACCCACTTACTCCTCTGGAAGTATTCTTAGATCGTTCAGAAGACGAAAGACCATGGTTGAGGGTAAGCAGCAGACTGCAAAAAGGCAGTGTTGCTGAAACTGTTTGATAAAGTTAGGAAGTATCCTCCACAGTGCAGGGAACTCTGTAGTCAGCCATCAATGTGGAGTCTGGACTGAAAGCCACAACCATTTTCTGTCATTGACCAGGCAAATAAAGCCACTCAGAGATAACCTCACTACCTTACCCTAGAAATGTGCCACCTATTTTTCTCCTGCTCTGCATTACATCTGAGATTCATTTCCCTGAATGAAATTGAAGCAAACATCTAAAACATCCACCCATTAGAATTCTTGCCTTTGCTCTCTAGTCTGTGGACTAAAATTGCTCTGTATTCTAAATGGTTCAACAAATGCACATAAATCTCTCTCACACACATACACACTTCATAAAGAAAACTGCATTCATATGCATGAGTACAAGTGTAAGATCTTATCACACATTGTGTCTCTCTGCAATTGATTATATTCTACATGTGAACTATTTTAAGAGCTAGATGTCGAATTTTGCAAAATTTCTCCAAGCTGGAGGATTTGAAAAGAAAAACCAGTGCCCACTTCCACAAAGTGCTGCATATTTGCCAAATGCACTGATTTCATTATGGGCCATTCCACAAGATTAATGAAAGGATGTCCCAAGCACATTTTCACAATTGCACTTCAAGACTATAAGATAGTCACAAATAGCATTCCAGCTACACATAACAGAAGGCAGGAAATGTCGTGTGTGTGTGTGAGAGAGAGAGAGAGAGAGACAGAGAGACAGAGACAGAGAGACAGAAACTATGGCTCATTTATCCTTTTCACAACATTTCCACTTTTTAGCAACTATTTGCTATATGTTTAGCAGGAGTAACAGTGAAAGCATGTGGTTCAGAAATACTTGTTAAAAAACCCTTAAAATTATAAAAATGAAAAGGTTCACAAAATATCAGAGAAAAATTATATAGCTCATCACACATTGACTAAAACTCATTAGATATCATGATAAACCATGGGATGAGAGATATCATGATGAGGACAAACGCAGCCTTCCTCATGCTTGCATATTCTACCTCACCTCCAGTGACACAGCTGTGAGGAGGAATGGAGAAGCTTTTGCTTCCATTTTTGATTAACCACATTTAGCATGTTGTCTGAACCCTTAACTATGTTCAGTTTTAACTATAGCATTTTGAAACAGCCCAGCTTCATGCCCCATAGTTTGAAGTTGATTGGTTTCCGACAAATTGTAATTACGATAAACTAGTTTGTTTGGTTCAGATGACACAGAAAGCTATGGTTAAGCAAAAGCAAAAACATCTAAAGTCTTCCTCACAGCTGAGCCAGAGGAGAGGAGAGTGGAGCTTGTGAACCTGTGCAGCCATTGTGTCACAAACAATGTCCAACGTATGTGCTATAACACTCACACAATCCCATTTCACACAGGCCTAGATACATCCCAGCAACAAATGCCCTACCTTGGAAAAAAAAGTATGGACTAGGAACAAGAAATAAGGAACAAATGCACATGTATTGTGTTAAAATATAAAATAGCCTTAAGAGACACATATGAGACTAGTAATGCAGGAGAGGGATTAATGTAAATTAATTAATGTACATTGATTACTTCCTGAAGAAACTTCTAGTAAAAGATTAAAAAATAGGTACACTTATTTCTTGATACAAAGTCAATAGGAAGGACAAGAAAGGAGATACTGGAGGGGGTGTCAATCAGTAACATAAGGAGGACACAGAGTCCACAAAGTTAGAAATCCTTAAAGGGGCAGACTCCTCCACATGGCCATGGGCCTGGTACAGTGGTACCAGGCCCCAACAGTAATTTAGTACTGGGAACATGCTATCATCTCCCTGATCAAAATGCTCAGGGAGATCTTAAGATGAAAAATGAAATCAAGGAGGCATCCAAAACTGGGAATGCTGTAGTAATAGGTGACTTCAATTACCCTCATATAGATTGGGTGCATGTGTGTTTAAGTCACAACAAAGATTTAAAGCTTCTAGATACCCTAAATGACTGTGCCCTAGAACAGTTGGTCATGGAACCAAATAGAGGGTAGGTGACCCTGAACTTAATCGTATGTGGTACCCAGGACCTTGTGTGGGATGTAAATGTTGTAGAACCAATTACACATTGCTGTCATATCCAGCATATATGTAAGTTTGCAACTGCCAAAAGGCCCAACACAGTCACATTTGAATTTAAAAGAAAAAAACTTCCCTAAAATGAGATGATTTGAAAAAAACAAGTTGAAAGAGAAAGTGAAGAGAGACGAATCTCTCCAGAATACTTGGAGGTGTTCAAATCACAATAGTAGAAGCACAGCTATAATATATATTGCAGATCAGGAAAGGTGCCACCAGGACCAAGAGGATGCCAATGTGGTTAATGAGCAGAGTCAAGAAACCTATTACAGGCAAGGCAACTTCCTCCAGAAAATGGAAGTCATATCCAAATGAGAACAAAAAAGAATACAACATTTGGCAAAAGAAATACAAGCATACAATGTAGCATGCAAAATAAATTGAGGAACACAGTACTAAAAACATAAAGACTAAAAACACAACATTCTTTAATTATGTATCTTATGTAGATGATAGAGGACCCCTTAAGCACCCTGGCCCCAAGCAAATTTGGGCCCTTGAAAAATGATGAAGGAAAAATGGATTTCTTTCCCTCATTCACACACAACAGGCATTAAAGCAGGCCTGCGTGTAGGAAAAACAGAAAAAAGGTTAAGCTGTTGCGCTGCAGCCAACTCAGAAGGGACAGGAAGGGGGGAGGCATGAGTTTCAGGCGCCTCCGCAGCCAGAAGAAGCAGAGTTGGGGATTGTTGTGTCTGGGCAAGATCGTGCGGGAGGGGGGCAGCCTGCTCTCCAGCCAGTTCCCACGAGTAACGCCCTTTCCGAGGAGCCGAGCGCACCGCCCCCAGTTGATGCAGAGGACTTGTGGGGGGAAGCTTCAGAGTCAGTGCCAGCTCCTCCTTTACCAAGCAGTTCCCAGGAGGATTCCAGTGTGGCACCGCCCCCTGACCTCGAGCCTGTTGCTCGGGAGCAGGTGTCTTCAGATGAGCTGTTGGATGCGCGTCCCCTGTCTCCTCGTTCCCGTCGCCGCGAGAAACGGACAGGGCAAAGACAGGAATTACGAAGGAGTCAGAGATTACATTCAAAAACATTTCCTATATAAGCCTGCCGCTCCCAGTGGGGGGTCGTTGAGTCAACTTCCTTCACACGCTGCAGAGCATGTCTAGAGTATAGTTAGGGACTCTAGTGAGTTAGAGTAGGGTTTCCTATGAAGCGCAATGCCTTTGATGTATCCATTACTCTAATAAAACGAGATTTACTTGCACACACACTCCAGCCTCATTATTTCGGCTCTGGACGGGACATAAGCTCACCTTGCTGCAAAATCCTGAGCATCTTTTTGTGCCAAGAATGGCTAATGCATGACCACAGATCATTAATTTGGTATTGTTTTAAGTCAATGCGTACAGTCTCTTTAATATATTTGTTACTGTCTGATCTTGGAAAACAAGGTTTCTGATCTCGTATACTACCTCAGCTAAGGGAAGTCTTTATAACAGAATCAAGGTGGAAATGGGATAAAATTTTAGCTTGATACTGGGTTTTTAAAATAGCATGATATGTATAATTTTATTCCATAAATGTAATAAGTGTGTGGGCCCCTTCCTTTATCCCTCTGTATTTGATGGAGAGTGGCTGGCTCAGAGTTACCCCTTTTCTTTACTGTGTTCCCTAATCATACTTTATATTGTGTGGCTTTCAGCTATAGTATGGTGATTTAAAATTAATCTTTCTCTCTAGCAAGGTAGTTACAAGCGGAATTTCACATAGAACTTCCAGTCACTCTGTGTGAACCAAAAACTTGGCCTTGCCTCATGGTATCACTCAAAAGAACATTTAACATTCTAGTGATGTTCTTGACCAGTTTGACTGATCAGGAGCCATGATAGAATGGAATGTATGGTACATATTGGTTTCAAAACAGTACAAGATCATCAGTAATGGCGTATGACAGTAGAATAGGGGTAATATCAGTCAAGGGGACAGATTGACATCAATCTGAGAAGACAACAACACAATGAGATGGAAGGTATCGGTAAAACTATGAATATCCATGAATTCGTTAAAATAAAGCTATCTGGTTTGTTGGAAATATTTCAAGAGGGAAGAACTGTTACAAAGAACTTAGGGGATTGGTAAACTAATGTTGCATGTATATTCAATAAGGTATAAAGGATCTGTGCAGACTGTACCTCTTTGTAGTCCTCTCCAGATTTCCTGGAGAACTGACCCTGCATATGCTTGTAAGTAATAAAGGCCTACCTTTTGCTCCAAGCCTGTATCTTCCAATTTATTCATACCTAAGTACTTCCTCACACAGCACATAAGCAAACTATAGAATTTGCTCCCACAAGAGGTAGTGATGGCCACCAACTGGGATGGCTTTAAAAGAGGATTGGACAAATTCATGGAGGATAAGGCGATCAGTGGCTACTAGCCATGACGGCTAGGTTCTACAGCCATAGATGGAGGCAGTATGCCTCTCAATACCAGTTTCTGAGAAGCCCAAGTCTGGAGAGTGCTGTTGCACTCAGATCCTGTTGCAGGTTTCCCATCAGCATCTGGTTGCCCAATGTGAGAACAAGATGCTGGAGGAAATGCACTTTTGGTCTGATCCTGTCAAGGCTCTTATGTTCTTAGATAAGTATGTGGATAATATACTATGTTGTTTCCCTTTGTAAATACTAACATTTATCATCAGGTAATTCGGTAATCATCTTTCCCTCCATTATGAATGGAGATACCTTTGTATGTATCTGACTCTGAAGGATCTACACGAGTGCAGCTTCAGTAGGCTTCATTTTCAGACTTGTTTTCCAATGTATTCAGGAACATAATTTTAATTTTAAAAACACTTATATTGTTTAATAAATGTACAGAAATAGGGATATTTATTGGCAAAGCAATACCGTTACTTTTAAAGAAAGTTTATATAAACCTCCAAGGCTGCACTAATGGGATAATCTCCTTAGGGAGAATTCAAATGATTAAAATGGTGAGCTTCTGTGTCAATGCATAAGGAGGATTTATATATTTAGAATACCCCCCCAGTTTAATCCTCAATGCAACAGTGAATTTTCTTTTTATTCAGAGACATTTCTAATCCTCCTTTCACCTATGCTATGGCCCTAGTTTCAACAGCCCAATAATAAGGCCTAAGGACAAGTTGTAGAATATATAGGAAAGAAGGAGGAACCATGCCACTGATTACTGTATTATATTTATATAAAAGTAGATGATATGTAAGTTGAGTAGTCAAGTTCTTGAGCGACACTTAGGGAAGGTTCTCAAAAACACCTTACAAAAAGCTATAGGAAATCTCACACTTGTATTTTTTACATGAAGCAACATAATCATAACATTGTATATGGGAAAATAAGAAAATGTGTAGGATATAATTTGAATCTTTAAAGTTTCTGGAATTGTGCCTCTCCATAGCAATTGTAAGCATCCCACTCCCTTTTATTAAGAAGTATTCCAATTAGATACATCCATGTATCTATAGCTAGATAGACAGACAGATGGATGGATGGCTAGAAAGAGGTAATGTGAGTTACTCAAGCAGTTAATATGCATAACAACTGCCTAATGGTGAATGTGCATATATTCTGCCCATGAAGACTGAATTATACGTATTTCCCAGTCAATATACATACTCTTTCTAACAGATCTTGGGGGATGTGCGTATCTCAACTGCATTTTGTATATATTCTGGGCAATATGCATCATCTTGATTGCATTTGTATATCCTCCAGGCATCATGCATACTCTCCAGGCATTATGCATACAGGCTTTGAAACATGGCTGCAGAGTCCCACTGCTCAGCTGACTGGTGGGAAAAGCTAAGTATCAGTGGAAAGGAAGCAGAAGATAAGGCCCAGCCAATAACCTAACAGCACAGGAGCAGGTTTAACCCTTCCCTTGCCCACAATCCTGATGAAGAGTACTCCCCCTGTATTGCTATTAAACTTTCCCCTAAGCATGGGGGGCAGTTAATCCTCATCTGCCCCTGCAGTCCCCCCACACTGTTCAGCTGATTGGCAGGGGACATCTGAACAGCAGGGAAAAGGAGGTTGCAGCCATATCCTCTTTTCACTACTGCTCAGCTGAGTGGTGGGAGGGGGCACCACAAGTTGCATAAACTTAGAGGATGTATGGGAAAGTGAGAGTGTGCAAAGAAGGATGAGAAAGAAAGAATAATCTCATTCTCTCTTTCTCATCTCACCACACTGCCATCCATCCATTTTCATCCACAGATCCTTGTGCTAATAGACCAACTTTGTTGGATTCATGCCAGGATTATTAATTATGTACACTACCTAGGCAATTTAAAGAAACAAATGTTTTACTATTGCTGTGGTTACCAACTCTGAGCCATGGAAGAACAATCAATAATAAATAGATGCCTCATTATCATGTGTGACTATAGCTTTTCCAGTTTTTCCAAATCAGTCTTCATTTGTTATGTCTCACTCCAAAAGCAGTCATGCCGGCCTTGGGTAGAGATGTATGCTTCCAAGACCTGAATGCAGGCTAACAATAGCATAGGTCTCAGCATCATATTGTTGCCTCAACTGTAACTAAATCTCTTTCAGCAAAGCACAACCTTGCCAATTATCCAGTTTTATTTCTTCATTTTGTTCTGAGTGTAAAACTGAACTTTAAAAAAATCCAATCAATATATTAAGGATCAATTTACATTCCACAGTGTTTGCAATCACTTCTAAAATTCTATCACCTAAATACCAGTTTTCACTTGGTGCTATGTACAGGGCAACATTCCTCTCTTCCCCTTCCTCAATACTATAAGGAATATCAGTTTCTTTCTTTCTTTCTTTCTTTCTTTCTTTCTTTCTTTCTTTCTTTCTTTCTTTCTTTCTTTCTTAGAAATCCTGTCTTTCCAGAATAAACTCTTGGCCTTCAAAAATATTTGAACAAATAGACAAAGACTTTTTTCTCTGGTACATTATCATTACTATTCAGTTGCTTTTCTTTTTCTTCTGTTAGAAACATTTTGCCATTGCTTCTCATTGCAGGTGTATGTAAAATGCATTTGTGAGAAAACACAAGCTATATAGAAAGTACCTTTCTAATTCAGCAATTTTCTTATCTTTGTCATTCTTTTCATTCTCTACTTCCTTGAGAATTTCTAGAAGTCTGTCAACTTCAGCTTGAGCTTTGCCACATTCCTCTCTATAGTAGGCGGCCTCTTTGTCAAGCTGCTTCATTCTGTCAGCAAACTCAGGGTTCATCCGTGCTTCCTCCTCAGCTTCATGCGCCTGTTAAATTTATCAAAAAAGAGAAAAATCACCAGCATTTCAAATACCTTGATGCTCTTCTAGAGTCCCAGACTTCATGTGACAAAAGGATTTATGGGTATACTGTTAGTTGAAAATGTTTTCTCAGTGATTTCTAGGATGAAAATCATAACCCCGTTTTAGAAAACAAAATGCTAACTTTTTTAAAAAAAAGAACTGTTAAGTTCTTACTGCAGTTTAGACAAGTAATAATGAACAACTTAACATAAACTAGCATATAATGTGGTGGGTTAATTTAATAACTGCATTAAACAATTTATGAACAGTTCAATGCATACTATTTTACGTAAGATGAGAATACATTTAACAGACAGTTTTACCCAAAATCCTTTCCCCCCCTTTTTATTTCATACTGCCAATACTTAACCTGAAACATAAGAAGAAACAAGCCCCTTGGTAGCACAAAAAACACATGCATGGGTGGGTGGTCAATTCACAAACAAGAAGGAATGCAATGAACACAACAGAAAACAAGAGTGCAAAGCCCACTCCTGCTCCCATTAAAGCTAATTGCAAAACCCAATTAATGTCAATGAGAGCATGAATGGGCCAAAGTGTTTAAAACATTAGACTGAAATAATCACACACAGATGTAAACAAGAATGCACTCCAATGCTTAGCCTACCCCTTGTTTCCCATTATTCCTAACTGGCATCTTCAAAGAGCAGGCAGGGAGAAAACAAGTAGTTTAGCCGCAGTGCACATTAAACACACATAATTCAGAGAACACTTTTTAAATGCACACACATACATTTTAAAATATTGAGGACATTTAAAAGAAGTGCATATCCTTCCAGTATCTAACAATATAGAACAGATGCTGGTTTTGGGTTCAATCCAGACATAGTCATGCTTAAAGTAGACCTAATGAAAGCAATGGTACTTAAGTTAATCATGATGAATTTAAGACCTATTGATTTCAATGGGTCTACTCTAAGCATGACTAAGGCTGCAATCCTAATTCCACTAACCTGGGAGTAAGCCCCACTGAATTCAATAGGACTTACTTGTAAGTAGACATGGTTAGGATTGTGTTGTTCCTCTGGATCCATGCCTTTGTTTTTATTTTAGTATTTATATTTATTCAAGGGAATAAACAAGCAAGCAATGAAACAACTGCCAGTTAAAAGGCAGCATGCATGTTTACATAAAAGGTAACACTAACATCTACTCCTACAAGTTTGACATTCTTTGCAATGATTTAATCCTTTTTGTTTTTCAACATGTTTAAGTAAAACTTTTTTATTATGAAAAAATGCAAAACAAATTGGTTAATAAAGCACTAACTGCTGGGTTTTTTTCTGCATGTAACATATCATTTAGGCATGAGAATAATCAAGAAAATACTTCAGTTTTGGTGGATTCCTTATTCTCAAAGAGATATCTAAGGCCACTTCAAATGTGGTGAATTTTCTACATGGACATAAAGAAAAAAGCATGCAAATCACATGTGCTTTACTTATCCACAGCCTAACAAATCTGTGTAGGATTTGTCATATAACAAATCAATGGTTTGGAGGCTGCTTTTTCTATTTAGAAGTATAGACATGTACGAAAGTCACCATGTTTGAAGCAATCCTAAGTTTAAATTTACGAGAGGAGCATTTTCTACATAAGTAAAACATAACATAATCATGTACAACATCCATTCATTTCAATGGGAGCTTGAAAAAGGTGCCATTTGGTATCTGGAGAATTGTGCCCATAATGTTAAATTCAGCCTCCTTTAAAATAAATGGAAGTCTGTTGCACTTTTTCAGTATATGTGAACTAACCCTTCAATCTTTACATGTAGGCTGTGGTCTAAGGAATTCTTAGCAGTTCTTAGTGTTCATCACAGTTTTCCTGATTTGCCACTCCAAAGAGCAATCCAAGATTCAGTAGTGGTTTCAAGGGTCATCAGGGCCAATAATGTGAAGAGGGTTTTAGATCTCTTAATGGGTTGCAGTTCTGTGCACAGCCCACTGAATCCCACCCAATAATTACTATTATCTGCAAATAAAAAGGGACTTTGCCCCCTTCCCATAGCAAAAGACAGAAAAGTCTCACAACATAAGATTAATAGATCAGCTCTGTTTGTTCACAACCAAAAGGGTATATATCTGTACTGCAAACTTAAAGCACCAACATAACAACATGACAACAATCCCTGGGAGACTTCTCTGTAAGTCTTCTTAATAGATCAGGGTAGCCAATGTGGGAGGATTACAATTCTCATTATTCTTGACTACTGGTCATGTGGGCCCAGGACTGATGGATACTGTAGTCCAACATTTGGAGGACACCATGTTGGCTACCCGTACAGTAGATCATGGTAGGCAACATAGTAGTTCTCTGGCACGGCCTTGATCATTCAGTGCCTTAAAGGACATTCAGGGCATATCCACATCCAAAGTTATAGTATAGTTTAAGTGCCAGGTCAGGGGCTGTCAACAGGTGACTCGCCGTCTCCAATACTTGGTGGCCCTGTCCTGGCAGAATATAAATACAGATGGGTAAAAATTGCCTGGCATGATTATGAGACAGTGCTGGGAGTATCAGCCCCATCCTTGCTGGTATATAAATAGCCAAATGAACAGCACCAGCAGCCTTATTACTGGGATTCTCAGAAGCATATCGAAGAACACAGTTGGGAGCCTTTAGTACAGTGTGGGATGAAAACAAAACAGCTAGCTCAGTGACAGAACATCTGCTTTGCATGCAGAAGGTCCCAGGTTCAATCCCTGGCATCTCCAGGTAGGACTGGGAGAGAATTCTGTCTGAAACCCTGGAGACCCACTGCCAGTCGGTGTAGACAATACTGAGCTAGATGGACTAATCGTTGGTGTAAGGCAACTTCCTATGTTCCTAGAAGGACTCAGCAAGGTGGGAGAGAAGTAATATAAGAGCTGTGAGTGGCACAACTTCCCAGCTCTGAGGAGTGGGGAGGATGGAGACAGGGAAAGTAGGGACTTAACTACTTAGACTAGAAGGCAAAACAATATTTCAGAACTATTTAGCAAAAAAAGATTTTCTTGCTTTCTACATGATAATCAGGGATCAGGCAGCCAGAGTAATGTCATAGTGCCATTTAGCCAATCAAATTTGGCTATATGACAACATCAGAAAGCCAAGTCAGAGTGACAGTAATCTCTCCTGTGTTCATTCTGAATAGGTGAACATTTTCATCCCTTTTTACAACTTTCTAAACAATGGACAAAAATATTATTATATTATTTAGATTTATATCCTGCCCTCCTCTCAGTAGGAGCCCAATTTAGAAAGCACCGTTCTTCCTGTGTCAGTTCAGCTTTTGTAAATAAACTATAGTATGTCTAGGAAAAAAAGGTAGTACAGAGTTCCATCTGTACTACTTTGCTTGAACCATTCACACCTGAGCAAAGGGAGACCTTCCAACAGATCACCTGGCTGTAACCAGCAGCTAGCTCCTCTTCAGACCACTATGTGAAGCACTACCCATGCCTATGCTCATGCTACGGGTAGCCCATGCACTGGAAATATGAGGAAGAACTGCTTGTTGAATATGGCAAGGTAGCCTTACTCTGCTGTGAATAGCCAGGTGCATTACAATATGGATGGTACAACAGTAGAGTGCCCATAGAAGGGGGAGTGTTACCATGGTCCATCAGACTTCTTTGTCTGTCACCAGGAAACTGTGTCAGGAGCTAGACTGAAGGCCCTGCACCTGTTTTTGGGACAGACAGACAGAAAGATTGGGTATGCTGCTAGTGTACCACCCACCCTACCGCTTATTTGCCTCCCTACCTGAGCTGGCTGAGAGGGTCTCAGATGTCATGTTGGAGGAGTTAAAGGCTATTGTTCTTGATTACTTTAACATTCCTGCTGAGGGTACTTGTGGGCTGGCTTGGGACTTCATGGCCTCCATGATATTCATGGGGCTGTCTCAAGTTGTCATTGACCTGATGCACAGAAAAGGGAATATCCTTGATTTAGTTTTTGCTTCTTATGCCATGATAGTTTATCTGAAAGTCATAGTGGCAGGGTTAAAATTACACAGCTTTCATGATTGGACCACTTCCTGGTGAAGTTTGCATTTATTGTGGCAGTTCCTCCCTATAGGGTGAGGGATAAATTAGGACGTTTCGTCCTCGGAGACTTATGGAACCCAATGGATTCTTGAATGCATGTCCTGCCCGAAGTCGAGGGATTCAAACTCGGCTGTGGTT
This sequence comes from Rhineura floridana, assembly GCF_030035675.1. Lineage (NCBI taxonomy): Eukaryota > Metazoa > Chordata > Lepidosauria > Squamata > Rhineuridae > Rhineura > Rhineura floridana. The sequence goes on from NC_084482.1 coordinate 147,519,501, forward strand.
TTTTCTCTTTTCATTAAAGTAATAGATACATCCAAGCAGTTTGCCTCGCTAACCTAACTACTCTTTTTAGGAACTCAGCTCTGCTCTAGCTCTAAGCATGACTTCGCAACTCTAAGATGTTGACTCAGCAACTGGGTCCCGTCCTCCCGAGTCTGCTTCAGTAGGCTTGGATCGTGCACGCGAACAAAGACTCCGCCTCAGCTCAGTCTGTTGAACTTCCTGCCTCAAGCGCCTCTGAGCATGGGGCCAAGGTGGTTTGATCTCAGCTTCCCTCTCCAATGGAGGGGTGCTGCTAACTGTCAGTTCAGGCATGGGAAGCTGGGCGGCACTCTGCTGTGAAAAGTCTGATGTGCAAGGTTGAATCTCTGGTGGCAGTGGCGGCATGTCCAGCTAGAGAGTATCAGATGAGCCAGGTAGAGTTTCCACAGAGGGGTCACGAGCTGAGGGGGCTGAGCTGTCAAAGACAGGGGCTGGGGCACTACCCCACTGTCTGTCTCCTCCCTGGGTTCCCAGTCCAAGTCTTCATCCTCTGTTTCACCCTCATCTATCCACCCCCTCCTTCCATGGCTCATGACATCATCCCCTCATGCCAATCACCCCCCATCTTGGGGGCTTGGGCTCATCTGGATAAGCTTCATGGAACTCTCTCACCAAATCCGGCACATGGACATCTGTCGCCACATCCCAGGATCTTTCCTCTGGACCGAACCCCCTCCAATGAATCAGATATTGCAGCTTTGGTCTGGAGGCTTCTCTGGGGTGAGCAGGGATCGGTGAAATACTGAATGGATCTTTAAGGAGGTGAGTAAGTGTAAGCGGAAGGAGACCAGGTTGATGTGTGCTTCTACTTCAAAAGGTCCCAGCCTCCAAGCCTCTAACTTGTGGTAGGGAACCTGTGTCAGCAAGTAACAAGCGGAGAGCCACACTTTGCTGCCCATTTTGGGGCCCAGCTCGGAAACCTTAAAACATACACGCAGTTCTCATACATATACACTCTCATACACACTCACACCACCACACTCACACAGAAACAGCTGTAAACACGAGCTAACAGAACCCTAATTAATGACTCTGCTCCCAAAAATAAAAGTTAGAGCGATGTTAACAACAGAGAACAACAGCAGCGACAACCAACAACAGTCACGGCTCTTCCTCCTCAGATGATAATGATATCCCTTCCCTGACAAGCAGGCTTCAGGTTGTGAAGTAGTTCGTAAATACGTAAAATAAATAAATAAAATAAACACAGCACCTTTCACTTTAAACTACAGTTGGGCACCCATTCACACACAGGTTACAGAGAGAAGTTTCATTTCCAAATGTTATGCATTCTGAGCAGAGCCTCAATAATTTGTTTATTATATTCCTTCAACTTAATGCTGTTAAAATGAAGTTTGCAGTGGAAACACAATAATGGGTTAGCTTGAGACTTTGGTTTCTTTTGGGGGTCAGATTATTAAGCATGCAGCTGGGGTTTGCAGTAACTATAAGTAGAAGTCTTGGTCAGTTGCTTGGAAACCAGAGGAGAAGATAGGAAAATGAGAGGTCTGAGCTCTCCATCCTCTATTCAGTCACTCCTCATCAATAAGCAACCCATGTGAGATCATCTCGAACCAGATTAATCAGTCTCTTAAAGAATATTATGTGGACTGAAACACAATTCACATCATATTGTTCAGGTTCATAAAAAAATAATGTTCAGCAATTATCTACAGACACAAGACCCTCTTAATATTTTCCAACTAGTTTCCATGTACCTTTATTCAATGTTCCACAAAGTATTCACTGAATGAATTTAAGAGTTCCCAGTATTTCAGATTAATAATGACACAACGAAAGATGGAATGACTATATCATTGAAGGGTATGGTCCACAAATGGCTGGTTTGTGTTCAGTCTCTTCCTTCACTGCCACCAGCATCAGTTTAGTTAGCCAGGCCCAAATCTGGGCATCAGTGTACTGATCAGTGGAACTGTTGCAACTGCTTCACCCACTCAAAGCAGACTAGTGAAAAATGCATAGCTGCTTCAGGCCCAAGATGTGCCAGGCTTCAGTTGCAGAAGAATAGTACATTAGTACAATGCAGCCAATTGTAGATCACAGGGTTGCCAGGTCTCCAGTTTTTGCCTGGAGACTCCAGATTTTTGGGGTCCTCTCCGGGTCTCCAGGTGAGTCACCCCAACCTCCAGACTCTCACATCTCATTAAAAAAACACTCTAGGTATTCTGGTTCAAGAGATATACACCAAAATGTCAGCCGCCCCTCCACAACTTCTGTTAAATGAGCTTGTAGCTGGCTGCTCTAACCCCACCCTTTCAGGTTTGTAGCCAGTAAGTGAAGTCAGGGTTGTGATTGACAAGGGATTTGTTAACCTCCAGGAAATAGCTGGAATCCATTGCAAGGTGAGAAAACTGTTGTCTTTTCCTGTTTTATAGCTTTCTCTGTGTTCAGGTCAGGACATTTGGAACAAAAAAAAATCACAGTGGGATCTTGATAGCCAATTATTTACTGTAAATAATTTCAGTTATAATAAAAGTGTACATGCAGGTTTTTTAAAATTACTTGCAAAAATAGTATGTTATAAGTTTCATCTTTCAAATAATTTCTGAACAGAAATTTAAGTATACAGAGAATTTGTTTAAATTTTCCTGGGCTGTTGAAGAGGGCAGTTTATTTGTCTAATTCATAGCCTTTTTTGAAAACCTTCCCAATATGAAGCTTTCATCCTATACTCACTTTTCTGGGAGTAAACCTGCAATGCTAATCCCATATACTGGGAGTAAACCCCATTGAATTCAATAGGACTTACATTTGAGTAGACATGGTTAGGCTTGTGCTGCAAATCAATGGAAGTTTTGAGGGAACATAGCAAAGGATTGTGTTTGTGTTGTAAATCTTTCCCCCTCCAATCCTATTTTTTAAAGGATTTATTTTCCAATTAGGCAGGGCTTACTTAGGTGTCACTGTTTTTATTTGGTAAGAAACTAATACTGAATTTGTGTTTTTTAAAAAAATGTTCTGCAATGACCAACTGGTTTTGACAATAGACTATTGTATGGGATGTATGTATTTTTACAACTCCAATGTGTGTATATATGGAATCTTTCCAACAATCCTGTGAGGTGGGGTTGGAAACCAAGGCAGCTCACAAGAAGAAATAAATCCATTTAAAATCCAGTAACAATAAATCAAGTATAAAACAGTTGCAAAACAGCTCAAAATGGCATGAATCTGAATTTGGATTGGGTGAGTGAAGTTCCTTATCGTTTGAGGTTGCAGTCCTGAACATGCTGCCTTGTTTGGGTAAGCCCCACTGAATACATTGCGACTTCTTTCTGAGTAAACATGCATAGGTTTGCACTATAAATATTACAGGTTGTGTAAACATCTTTGACAGTCATGCTTATATAAATATTTCTTCATACTATGTCCCAATGAACATGATTTCACACTGTGGTTGTACATTATTATTTCCTCTACATTTTAAGCGTACCCTTCTTTCTTGGGGTGGTCATGGTCCCCCTCTGTTGCTTTACTCTGAGGGACAGATTAGGCTGAGAGATGGTGAGTAGTCCATGGTCACCCAGTAAACTTTGTAGCTAATTTCCATTTAAAAAAAGTAATTAAAACAATTTACATGCAGGCAAAGTTTATTAAGTAGATCCACACAATACACTTAAAACACATCCAACTTGCATTTAAAGCACATGGCTCCCCCCAAGAATCCTGGGACATGTAGTTTCCCCTCACAGTTATTGTTCCCACCACCCTTAACAAACTACAGTTCCCAGGATTCTGTGGTGGGATTCACGTGCTTCAAATATATGTTGAATGTGCTTTAAATAAATGGTGTGGATGTGCCCTAGGTGTGCTCTGCATTCATTAGTGAATTGAAAAGAACAATGTCAAAAGATACTTTTTTAAACAGGGGAAGAACTCAGTGGTAGGGCACATGCTTTGCATGCAAAGGTCCAAATTTCAATCTCTGGAAAACACTATTGCATGGAATCCTGGAGAGCCAATGCTAGTCCATGTCACCAGTACTGAGCTAGATGGTACCAAATGGTCTGAGTCAGTATAAAGCAGATTCCTTTGTTCCTAAAAGAGGAAGGAGACCCAAAGGCCACAGAGATTGCAAAATGTATTTATGTATTTTATTTATAACATTTATATACCGCTTTATTGTAAACAATCTCAAAGCGGTTTACAGAAGAAATTAAAAGAATGAAATTTTTGGCAAATATAGTTAAAATCTGATATTTAAAAACACTCAAAATAATAAAACCAACAAAGAGTTAAAACAGATAAAAAACACAATAGCTTCTATATGCCTGGGTAGACTTGCCTCAATAAAAATGTTTTAGCAGGTGCCAAAAAGAGTACAATGCGGTGTCTGCCTAATGTCAGTAGGCAGGGAGTTCCAAAGTGTAGGTGCTGCCACACTAAAGGATCAATTTCTTATAAGAGCAGAACAAGTACTATGTGGAACTCGTAACATGGAAAAAAAACACCTTCAACTTGGCCTGGTAGCAAATTGGCAACCAGTACAGATTTCAGAGCAGATGTATTATGTGCTGACAGGATCTCACTCATGTCAGCAGTCATGCTTCAGCATTCTGCACTAACTGCAGCCCCCAAGTCAGTTTGTGCTGCTTGGGGATTTCTGTGACCTTGGCTGACTGGCTGCCATGATTTTTTTAGTTTTGGGTTAGGAACCCTGACTGGTTGTGAGATGCTACGTTTTCTGCCTTACTCATAGGAATCTTCTTATGGTTGGTATGGTATTGCATTTAGGAAATCATCACTGTCTTTTGATTTTTTCTATTTGCATTTCATTTACCTCTGACATCACTCCCTTACATCCACAGAAGCAACAACAGTGGTTTCATGTGCTCAGCTCAATACCCTTAAACCCACTGATGATGCACCTTGTTGGTTGTATGATGGTTTCTTGCCCAATAGTGGTAAAAGAGAATTCACATACTAGAAAGTGTGGCTTCAATTGCTGTTGTTCCCAAGCTACTGCCCATGAATGTAGACCAAACCATACATGTTTTCTCTCTATTAATTATTACTCACTGGAACTGGGTTGACTGTCAAAGTGAGTTTATAGCAGCCCACAGGGCAGGCAAAAAACAGTAGAGAATCTTCTTAACTCTTACTCATTTCTCAAACTTCTCTCTGCAGTGAAGGGTCAAGTCTGTCAGGACATTAGGAGCAGCCATGTTAAAAGGCAGACAAGGGCATTCCAGCCAGGGGGTTGCCAACCCTGCTTGGATATGGATATCTTTGCAGACGATTCCTCATCAAGTCTTACCAATACCACAATCCTAACCATATCTACTCAGAAGTAAGTCCTATTGAGTTCTATGGAGCTTAATCTCTTAATAACTATGCTCAGAATTGCAGCCTTCAGGGGCATCCATCTTTATTCCTGAGTGCTCCCATCTAACAACTCCACAACAGTAGGCTCCCTTTTTCCTACAATGGCCTTCTGGTGACTGGCCTGGCCTGAGGGCACTTCAACCCCTCTTGCCAGAAGCAAGTAGGCTAGATTAAATATTCCCTACCTAGGCTCTCTAAGCAGGTGTGAAGGAATGATCCCATCACTTCAGCTGGACCTAGGAACACCCTCATATAGCTAAGATTTCTATCTTAATTTTCAATCAGAGTTTTTGATTGTTTGTTTGAGTGGTATGCTCCAAGCAACTTAAGCAGCTGATGTTTAATGTATCATGCTTAGTGACATCACTAGGGCCCACCCCATGACATCAGTAGCACCCACCCCTGAAATCTCAAGGTTTGGGATACTTTTGACCTGGCAACCCTAATCATGATCCAAGTGTGGTCAGAATAAGCTTATAGAAGAGGCAATCCATACATTATTTTAAACCATCACTATTAAACATATAATTTGTGTCTCCGCAAGTATTTATACAGAGAAAGAATACAATTATTGTAGAAAATTGAATTCCAAAAATCACTGTATGGAGCATACAGCTAGTATTGTTTAGTATATCCACATCTTGCAATCATAATTAATAAATTGTTGGAAGTTATATTATTTTTCATTAAATGGGAATACTCAAGACAAAATATGATGCTTCACTGATGCAAGAGGCTCTGGCTGGTTTATGACAAGTAAATTCTGGGATACTCAATTTTACCAGATTTAGGAAAGAATATCATGAGATGATATTTAAACAAGTATACACTAAATACACAGTAATTTGCAAACACTTACTAGTTAGTATTTCTGAGGTTCACACTCATGTAATAGTAATAATCATACACTTTACTGTTGTGATAGTAGAAAAGGCAACAGACTGTCTACATTTACAATCTGCCTCACATCTCTCCGATACGAACCCACCTGTACACTACGTTCAAGATCAAAGGCCCTCCTCCAGGTGCCTACTCCAAGGGAAGCTCGGAGGATGGCAACAAGGGAGAGGACCTTCTCAGTGGTGGCCCCCAAATTATGGAATGATCTCCCTGACGAGGTGCACCTGGCGCCAACACTGTTATCTTTTTGGCGCCAGGTCAAGACTTTCCTCTTCTCCCAGGAATTTTATTTAGCATGTGTTTTTAAATTGTTTTTATACTTTTTTGAATATTAAAATTGTTTTAAATTGTTTTTAAAATATGTTTTTAAATTGTGTATTTGTTTTAATGTTTTTGATTGCTGTAAACCGCCCAGAGAGCTTCGGCTATAGGGCAGTATACAAGGGTAATAAATAAATAAATAAACAAACAATCCCAGATGGGGGCACATGGAGGAAAGAAGCAGACCAGTTCTTAATGAACCAGCCTTACAAGTCTCTGCATTATTTAAACATTTAAGAACATTACAGTTTTACTAAAATTTGATTATTAAAATACTTCTACATTTAGGACAGTGGCACTCAAAGTGATACAACCTCTTGTCTGTTTCTAAGACCTACATTGTGTTGTATGTCTTGGACCCTAACTTGCATGCATAGGGTGCAGCAAAGTTATTTTTCCATATCATAAAAACATACTATATACACCAGCATTATTTAGTTGTGTTACATATAAAGAAATTGAAAACATGATTTATTAGCATGTGACGAGAACTGTTTATTCTTCTGCTACTGGTGCATATAACAAGAACAGTACATTTTAACTTAAAAGAGCCAATATAGCAATATAATAATTAATAAATAGAATGAGACAGCAGAAAGACACATGCAAGAAAATACTTTAGTTAGATCCTTCAAATTGTATTGATCAATAATACAAAATACAAGATTATCTTAATGTCCAGTTCTAGTTATCAGTTGATACCTCAGACTGAGTGATGGAAGTAATTTAAGATTTGTCTCCTTTGTACTTGCAGTGTTGAACTTAGAGGTTATACAGTGCTTGTTGTAATTATTGTTCAACTTTTGCTAAAGTGCTGGAAAAACAGAATCTATCAAATTGACAGCAATGTTTTAATGCTGAACAAAAATAGTTTATACAAGGTACTAAGCAGGGCAAATTTAGAAACTGTAAAAGATATTGTGTGAGTCCAATGTATTTGTATGTTTTTATTTTGTACGTCGCCCAGAGTGGCTGGACAGCCAGCCAGATGGGCGACTAATAAATTAATTAAATAAATAAATAAATAAATAAAACACCACAGTCTACAAACCAGTTAAGATGGAAGCTGCGGCCAAAGTTGTCCTATGCTGGGATATAGTGCCTATTCATTTTATCCAGATAAATTTCTTAAAGTCATTAACCTGGTAACATCATACATGGACTGAAGTCAACAACAAGTCTCCACCGGCATCAATGAAATCAAAGGTTTACTTAAGATTTGTCACAAAAAATGTTTGTCCTTCAAGTTTTCCTCTTGGGATTTCAAGTGTGAAATGTTCTAGCCAGTATTGTAGTAACAAACAAAGCTTTCCCCAACACCACCCATCTAGGAGCGGAAGAGGAAGACCTGTGCATCCTTGCCAAACACAGTCTTGGAATGCTGCCAACTGGAGGAGGCAAGGATGCTCTACCCCTGCAAAGGGGTCAGAGGTAAGGTGTCAAGCTGGTTTGGTTTAAGCGTTTACAAGCCCCTATGCATCAGTGTTCAAGACTGGTGTGTGGCATGCTGAAACTCAGACAGAGGGGCAGTGGAATCTGTCAGCCAACCTCCCTGCTCTAGTCATCTCTAAAACAGCTTCGGATGGGTTGTCTAGATAACGGGGGGGGAATCCTCTTCAGCACACCAAGCCTCAATAACCTTATTAGTATTTGCAACGAGATTCCACTCCATCCTGCTTTGTGCATTTACTCCTGTGTATGGGGTATGTTGAACAGGGGCTCGAGACTGCACATTTATCTCTACCACCAAAGTTGTGCTGTTGCTCCTGTCCCCACCTTTACCATTATGATGTTCAGGGTAATGTCTGCAATGGGGTGCCTTATCTCTCCATGGAGCATCCCTGTGCTATTTAGAAACCTCACTAAATATGGTTGTAATTCAGAGAGGGAGCCTTCATGCATAGAGAAGGATTCCCACTTAAGACATTATCCTGAACATGATGATAGCAAAAGTGGAGGCAGGAGGAGCATCATGACTTTGGGGGTGGGGCTAAATAAACAACATTGACCCTCTGTTCAACACATTTACCCTCTACATATGAATAATACGTGAAGAGAGCTTCAGTTGCCTGCATAGTTGGGAGGTTTATACTTGAACCCTTTCCTGACACATGAGAGCTACATGAGGCAAGAGGGAGTCCAGTCCCTTAGCTACACAGAACCCTTGTCTTATCATGGACAAACCACAGCTAATACTAATGCATTCTTCAATTTAAAAAAAATCAAATTCACAGGAAAGAAAGAGTCCCAAAATATAAAGGTTGGGTAGAATAACAGAAAGGGTTAGAATCCTGCTGTAACCATGATCTACAAAACAATGTTCCATTGTGCTATTTGAGAAATTAAGTGTTGAACAAAGTTTTAAGTGAAGTCAGAAGATAAATAGGGTGCCATTTTGTCCATTGGCGTTTATTTCAGTTTAAATGCTACAGTACTCACTAAATGTTCTTTTTACAGTGGGCACCTTCTACTGTGATGTCCCTAGTTCCTGCTTTTGACATAGTGTGATGGAATAACCTTGACTAATTTGTAGGGCAGCTCTTGAGTTTGCCTTGAGGCAGGACATTGGATTTTATTACCTTTTCATCCTGCTCATTCAAGAAAAAAAATTAAAAGTGAAAAATATAATTATTTGCGAGAGTCTGAGTGGCATTTTGTTGAATTTCTGGTGAATTTTACCATTATATTTTTATTATGAATTGGACAATCAATATAATTAAAGAATTAAGAAATGAAGCATAGAAGGAGAAAATATCATTATGGAACTGGTTCACAATCCTGACCACAGTGCTGAACTAAACACAACAAATTAGACTCAGAGTTCTGTCTTCTCTTTTTGCCATAGTGGCTGCCAATGCCCAGTTTAAGCCATCTTTAACATACTGGGATTTAAATCAGAATAGTTGGCGGGAGACTGGCTCTAACAGGCTAAACAACATTTGCTGTGGCTTCACTTTAATATGCTTAATATGGGAGGAAGAGCGGGATACTACTACTACTAATAATAATAATAATAAATAAATAAATAATACCCTGCAAGTAATTCTGTTCGTGGGGATTCTGCTACCCAATTTATTCCATGTGAAATAAATGCCAATTTCTTAATTCATATGCAGAAACTTTCTTTTTCATTTTTTTAACTGATTTCTAGCAACTCCATCAAATCTAATAGTTCTTTCACATGGCCCTGGTGAAGAGTTTGTACATGTAATGTGGTATGGAAATGAGCCACAGGTGTATATAATATTATATTAAAACAAAAGAACTTATAAACAACTTTGAAAAACAACTTTGAAAACCTCTTAAAAATAATTCTAGCACAGACGCAGACTAGGATAAGGTCCCTACTTAAAAGGCTTGTTGAAAGAGAAAGGTCTTCAATAGGTGCTAAAAAGATAACAGAGATGATGCCTGTCTAATATTTAAGTGGAGAGAATTCCAAAGTGGATACACAAACATGTAAGTTGACAATGGCCCAGTTCACATATCACAGTAAAACCATGGTTAATGGTTCACCATTAACAGGCCAACTGGAGCCCCACTGATCCTCTCTGCTAGTGCACAGGGGAAACAAATCACAATCTCTGATGTTGCATTGTGTCTGAACTGGGGATCTGCAGTAGTGGTTTTTTGTTTGTTTGTTTTTTGCTCAAATAAACCATAATCAGCAAGGCAAGAACATCTTGGCCACCAAATATGCTTTGTTTGGAGTGAAACCAACAATAATCCCTGATGTGTTCATGGTAAACTATTAACAACGATTTACTGTGATACACGAGCAAGGTCAATGAAGTGTGGAACAGGGAATGGAGTTCATTCTATAAAAGTAACTGCACTAATTTCCCATCCACTCAGAATTATCTTGCTGCAGATTTAATCATTTTTGCCAAAATACAAGATAGTTTGTTGATAACTTATCTAAAAGCAAAAGTCTTTTATCAAGTGAAAACAATTTATGACAAAGTAGGAATAAATTTAGATCTTATATGAGAACTTAAGACCAACCAAAAACCAAATGTAATTACAGGCTAATTTTGAATAAATAAATGTGGCATGTTTTATGAGACCTTCCTTACTAAACATTAAATGTTCTTTTCAACTGTGAAATTTGCTCAGATACAAAGAGGAATAATGCCCTAGCACAAAACAGAAATCTTGTTTAGAGACATGTCATACCTTCACACGAAAATTACAAAACATCAATTTACAAAACATATTACTGTAATACAGTTTTAATATTATTTCTGCCTTTTAAAAGGTAATTTTTCATTATTAGAGTAAATCTACCATTAAAATATAGCTTTTCATATTTTATATATAACTATCTATATGAATTTATAAATAATCATCTGTATGAATGAGTCTTGTTCCTCAAATTATAATGACTATCAAATTATCTATGTAGATTCATTTGTGTTGAGTGTTCTTTCTGGTATTGCACATCTGTTGAAGCAGGTTCTAGCCCACATCACAATAAAATTTATTTTTAAGGGGCCATTGGATTTTTTATTTTTTACATTTTTGAAATACATGGAAAAAAATTAAATTGTTTAAAATTAAGCAGCAAGAATATACTTGCTGTAAAATGCCCAGAGAGCTTCGGCTATGGGGCGGTATATAAATGTAATAAATAAATAAACTTTCCTGTTTTAAAAAAAGGCACAGTGATGATAACAAGGGAGAAAATCCCATCGAAATCAGAGGCTCTTACTTTCTAGGAAGCATGTTTGTAACAGCATTTTAAAAGGTCGCTATAAGGAACACTTGGTCTTTTTCTAGAGGAATCTATTCTTAATTTGAGATATTCTGAATTACATTCCAGATCTTCATCTTAATTTGAAGGATCCAATAAAGTACTCCATGAACACAGCAGTAAAGTCACAACAAAGCCGGATACCTGCATGCTTTCTTACACTCAAGTAGTTGAGGACCTGAAGGCATTTCAGATATGATTGCAAGACGTATTGATCCAATTTCTAATAAACACAATTTTCCATAACTTTTGAAAAGATGGCCTTAAAGTCCGCAAAGCTTACTTATTTTAACATAATGCACAAGAGATCAACACTGTTTTACAAAGCTCCACAGAGGAAGAGTACAACATGGTGGTGAGTAAATGGATCCTCGTGCTTTCATATGTTACAGTGGACACTTTATGACATGACTTACTGGATTGTACATCTGATTGAACAATTGTTCAGCTTGCTACATTGCAAAGTTGGGAAGGAATGAAGCACAGACAGGAAAAGAAGGAAAGATCCAGGAAAACAGTATTAGCTCAGCAAATCCAGCACAGAAGAATGTAGAATTTAAAAAAGAAGAAATTTAAGTTTCTAAACATTCCTTAGTGAAAGTGAGAGGCACTAGGGAAAAATAAATGTTGACTTTGGCTCCTAAAAAAGAATAGCTAGAGTAAGAAATCTAAGGTTTGTGTTACTTTCCCTTTCTCAAGTGAAATAACCCATGAAATACAGAAAGCTGTCCACTTTTGATGATACATTAAGTGCTGGTCTCCAGCAATGAATCACTAGAAGTGCTTTTGGCCAAGGCTGCAATTTATCACCCATACTTTAAAGATGGTAATAATAAAAGATTAATTAAACTTTATCATTAAATTTATGGCCTTCCCTTTCATATTAACACAAAACTGCATTTCAGTTTTATTTGAATTCTGAACAGTATAGTCTTGCAAACAGTAGTAGTGAGGAAATCTAAGCAGCAGTGAACAAAAGAAATACATTCTGAAGTGGAATGGTATATAAGCAAAGCAAAACAAATGATGCTGTAAGCTATAAACCACTTATTCCAGAGCAATCTCACTGAAGTCCTACCACCCTGGTGGGACTTCAGCATGGGTGGGTTGAGCAGGATGCCAATGACTGAAAATCCACAGCTACCTATCAAGGGTATTGAAGGAGACCACTTCAGAACAAGTGGATTATGGATTACTTACAGCTTTTAAACAAAGCAAAATTCCTATGACTTCTTAATTAGTGAAGAAAACATAACTATACCATGAATATTCATAAGAATAAGGCATTTTCTGTTCTCATGCATTTCAAATTGTAATCTTTGTTTTATTTAGCCAGGATCCAAAGAGTCCCATGCCTATGCCCTAGTGCTCATGGATGAAGTGAAGCTATCCATATTTCTCCTTCCACCACAGATTCTTGCACTGCATTTGAAGTGCTGCAAAGAGCCCCTCCTTGAATTTCAGAGCAGACTTCAATGGGTAGTTCTCTCCTATGGCATTTTGGTCTCGCCCTTCATATGCCCAATGTGGGCATTTACACATTGTTAAAAAAGCGCAAATGCATCATAAATAAAAAATGACAAAAGAGGACACAGATTTGCATAAAATGCCACATGCTAGTTTATGTGTTTGCAAATTCAGAAATAATTGCTATAATTTAAATAGAAATAAATTGCACAATAGCATGGGTGACTATGACCAGGTAACCTCTGCTGTTCAGGTGCTAACTGCTGAGGGACAACTTCATGGCTTCTGCTCTCCCTTGTTATAGTTCATTAACTTTAAACCAGACTTAGACCAGGCAGCCCCATCAAACAGAGCATACCTTGAAAACCAGAACAGAGAGCCCCATCAAACACAGTCCTTTATAAAGTTGGATACATGGCCAATCTAGTGTTAATATTTAGCTGTACAGTATGATTTTTTATCTCCACCCAAAATAAATTGATATCCAATGTGTTTATTCCCTCCTTAAATAAAGATATTATTTGAAGATGCAATATAATATACTGTAATAAAATATTTGAGTTTCACTTTGCAATGTAGCTCTCTTTTATAGAGTCTGTATTTCCCTCCCTATTGCAAGGCAGCTGATGTATAATTGTGCCAAACTGAAAACCAGTGAGGCCCACAAAACTTGAAAAAAATGTGATTTTAGTGAACAGATCTCCCAGTTTTATCAATTCCGTGGCTCTAAAACATATAAAACAAGAACTAGCAGAAAGTAAAATAAACTTGTATGAAAAAAAATCCTCTACATATTCAGGTCTAGCATATGCTTCCTTGATTACTCCTTTCTGTTTGCTGCCAATGGGAACTAAGCTCTAGCAGACATTTGAAAGTTGATAACGCTAATTATTAAAATGAGACACAAGAAATTGTAATTAATGCTAAACAAGAAAAGTGGCACTAACATGTCACTTATTTAAAAGAAAGATAATCAAAGCGACAACTACATGCTAGGAGTCTATGTAACTCTAAAAGCTCATAAAAAGTCAAATCAGGGTTCGCTCTAGATGGCGGCATGGTTTGGCATTTGTCAGGGGCCCAAGACCAGCAGAGAGCTCATTGCTGTATTAATATTACCATTTCCACTTTCCACAGAATATCTAATATAAGATACAGCCTAAAAGATTGCTCACATGTCCCGTCTTTTCCAGGTCAGTGGTAGGTCTCTGAGAATACCATGCCTAAGATCTCCCCAAATCCTGGAGCCAGCACTGATTCAAAATGGTCAAGTATGATAGCTGTATAGGGATAGGTGACAAACCAATATGCCACCTGATTATTATTTTCTGTAAGTTTTCTCTGAATAAAAAGAATGAGAAATGGGCTTATGAATGGTCAGCTGTGGATGGGCTGCCTTGCAAATGAAAAAGTACCTTAAGTGGTTTGAAGAGGTTTGATATTTTAAGTCATTCTTGTGTGTTGTGTTAGAATGATACGTTACATGCAACTTCAAAAAGCAAGTTCTTAAAAAAGATACATTTAAAATGTGCTTTTGAAGTTTCATTTAATTTTTTTTCAATTTTTAACAAATATTTCAGGTCTGTAATTCCTGCAGTTTCCTGACCCAGCACTACTATGGAATGCAGGTTTTAAATATATATATATGTATCTATATAAATGAAGACATATTGATCTTTTGTCTCTTTCATTAGCAACCAAATGTATGAAATTGGGTTGTCCTAAAAGTTAAAATGTCTGGACTCTAATCCCGCAGATCTGATCTATGGCCATTTTCTCACACAATGTTTTGAGTTTTAGCTAAAATTAAATAATGTTACCAAATAAGCTATAAATTAAAAATCACTGTTTGGGGCCAATTATCATTAACAATCAATGTTTCTGTTCAGCTAAACACCTCCACAAAGTTGTATCTCTTTCAGTGTAGAAGCACCTGGTATCCTCACAAACCAGTGAATATATGCTGTATTTATGATATAATAAAACGATTACCGGTATGTTTTTCTGCTTTATTTTACTTAGCATTTGGGTTTTTTTATTCACAAGGAACATGCTCCTTTTAACACATAAAAAAGAGGCCCAGGCTTTTAAATGACTATTTTTCCATGAGCAAATTATGTGTTTATATCTACAGTCATAAAACACTGATTTAGAATTTCAGGTATTTCTAGTAATCTGTTTTTACATGTTAAAGTAATGATGTTGTAGGTTTGATAATGGACTGCTTATCATTAAAAAAATCAATTAAAATGTTTCCATTTCTGCATTCCCAGGTATTCCCCATGTCACTCCCCAAAGCAACAACTGAAGTAGTCTGGTGGACAACACAGACTCTTTTTAGGAATAATACTTGGTATGAAAAAATGGAGATCTGATACATCTGAGGTAATCTTCCTCTCTGAGTGATAGGATTGCATAGTCCAGCGCCATGGCTGGCCCCACCAAAAGACAAAGTGAGACAGGCATCTCAGGCAGCAGATTTTGAGGGACACGGAGCAGACAGAGCTCTGTGTGCCACACAGCTTGCCATGCACACCCTGAGCTGGCCTGCTACCCTCAGATGCAGCGTTGAATTAAGATTCAACTGCCAGCCTGGGCAGCTTCTGTATCCAGAATGGAAGAGGCACCATCTTGTTCTTTGATTTAGGGAGCAGAATGTTTTGAGCCAGCCCTGCCCAGCAATGAAATGCAAAGTTATTATAAGCTTCTGGAATGAAAGGATTGACTGCAGCACAAATTTTAACTACAGCATGCGCACATGTGCCTGCAGACTCCTTCAATTCTATGGATGTCAAATCTACATTGGTGCACTGAATGTTATTTGCATTGTGCTGATTTTGGTAGGTTACTTTATCTCAGATTTCAGTCAGGTTAACAGTGTTTCGAGTTGCATCCTGAGGTTGTTTATATGTATGTGTTGTTATTTTCTTCTTCATTTAACATGCTGCAACCCGTCTTGAACTGTCAGGCACCAAGCAGCTATTCAACATAGATATAAGGACTGGACTGAACATCTGTCCATTTCTGTAACTTAGCACAAGGTTACATAACTACAATATCTTCTGTCTGTGTCGTGCGGGGGGGGCTTGCACTATAGCCTTGTTGAAATTAATGTTAATGTAGTTAATCACTTTATAAACACCTATCCAAAGTGATGTGTGGGCCTTGCAGCAGCTAAACTTAAGGATTTCTAAGTTGCACTTTCAATGAGATTTAATTGTGTTTAACTTTTGCTGGACTCTGCCCTTGGTTAAGTGATCTACTGGCAACATGAGCCAATTCAGAAGTTTGTAGAAAGCAAACATGATGCTTAAACCAAGAAGTACGTCATGAGTTTGTGTTTCAACAATGAAAACACACAATACTAACTCACACAGGAAAGAGAAACAATGCACGGTAGAAATGTATTAACATAATTCCCAAAATCATTGTGATAAAATATTAGACCAAATGTGATTAATATAATGTACATTAAAAAAAGTTCCTGTATATATATATATATATACATAGCTTTTTTGCTGAACATAAATTTTAAAAATGGTAATAATACAGTATTGTTGTTTCCAAAAAATGCATATAATTAAATAAGCTTGTTAAATAAACACATTTCCATTCATTAACAATAGTTTGGACTTGAAACTGACAGATGACATTTTTCACTGCAAAACTGCAGACATGCATCCAAAATGAGAGCTGTTATTGGTATTTACCTTTTTCAGTTGTGCTTCTAGCTTACTACACTCCTCCTTCTTTTGTTCTATGGCTATTTCTAAAGACTTTAACTTGGAGTCTCTTTTCAGTCCTGCCGAAGCCAATGATGATGCATGTTCTTTGAGGTCAATTAAGCTAGACTAAAAATATATGTATAAAAGAGACAATTGAAAGAGAAGGTTACCAGAAAACATAGAATTGATTTTAATCCCTAGTAAGCATTTCATAGGCTTGAAGGCTGTGCAGAGTTGCAGTCGTTTACAAACAGGTGCACTAATATTCCAGAGCTTATAGGTAATAAGGCATGGGTAGTCCTGCACTGTGTCCAGTCCCTGGTGCAAAGAGCTCAGAGGAAATCAATAGCATAGAAGCACAACACCTCTTCAGGTGCAAAGAGTCTGTATGTTGCCCTCCTTACTTATTTATGGTCCAACCAAAAGTGGGTGCTCACAGATAGCTGTGAATAATTATCAAGTTCAGTGAACCCATTTTAAATCTTTATCGGGGCACTTCTCTCTCTAAGCAATTGAAGTGGGCCCATTTTAAACCTTCAAACCAAAATAAAAATGGGCTTTTTATATTTATAGAGCTGTGGAGTTGCAGACCTGCAGCTTTGGGGGGTGGGTGGGAGACACATTTATGCAAGTCCAGATGTCTGGACCTCTGCATCAGTGCAATGGGGAATTATTAATACATAGAATTAGCAGTGTTTTTGTTTGTTTGTTTGTTAAAATGAGGTGCACACGCTCATATCTTGATAAAAGTGCTGTAGGTGCCAGCACAAAATGGACCATTGGTCTCACCTGAAGGGTGATTTTCATAGGAGAATGCCATCATGCTGGATTATAGCTCGTCCTATCGTCCAAAGGCAAGAATGTTTCTGAAGTCAAGACTAGGGCATCAGGCCCCTCCCACTCTCCAGTTCATTCGCAGCGAGTCCAAAGAGATATATCTAAACATGCAGGAAAAAAGGCCAACGGGCCTAGCAGCAAGAACATAACATAATAATAGTAACATTAATAATATCTGACTCTAACCTAGCGAAAACAGTAATAGAAGTCTTGACTTCACTAGAGAATTAAAATTTAATGTAATATAATATAATATAATGACGAATTGTAATATATAAACCATCCCAAAAATTATGTAGTTATCCTCCAACTGGGAGGGTCATGATGGCATTCTCCTATGAAAATCACCCTTCAGGTGAGACCAATGGTCCATTTTCCATAGGAGGAATGCCATCATGCTGGATGTACCAAAGCAGCCCATAACCGGGAGGGACCACCCACATACTAGTCGTCATTAAGAACCTGTTGCAAAACTCATCTGCCAAATGAGGCATCGGCAGAGGCATAACGATCTATTTTATAATGCCTTATGAACGAGTGTGGAGTAGACCAAACAGCAGCTCTACAAATATCGGCAACAGGAGCGTTAGTAGCAAAAGCAGCCGAAGTGGCTGCTGATCTAGTGGAATGAGCTGTTATACTAGGCGGAACTGGAATCTTAAGGGACTCATAGGCTAAGGTAATACATGCACGCAACCAGCGGGATAAGGTGGAATTAGCTACTTTATGCCCCATAGACCTTGGATGAAAGGATACAAACAAAGACTCAGTCTGTCGTATATCCTGGGTCCTGGACAGGTAGGTCTTGAGAGCCCTCCGAACATCCAACGAATGCCAAGCCTTCTCGAGCGGATGAGTAGGATTCGGACAAAATGAAGGTAGAACAATGTCCTGGTTGCAATGGAAAACTGAATTGACCTTGGGACGGAATGAAGGATCAGTTTTCAGCACAACAGAATCCTTGTGAAAGACACAGAGGTGGCGAGCAGAAGACAATGCGCCCAGTTCCGAGACTCTTCTCGCCGATGTAATCGCAATCAGGAACAGGACCTTGAAAGACAACAGATGTAAAGGCACAGTCCTGAGTGGCTCAAACGGAGGACGTTGTAAGGCCTGTAGAACCTTTGACAAACTCCATGATGGAAAACGGTGAGCTACAGCCGGCGAGCATAGAGCAGTGCCTCTAAGGAAGCGTTTGATAAACGGATGTGAGGCAATAGGGGCGTCAGTGGAAGATACTGAAAGAATGGACGACAGGGTGGACGCATGTCGACATAATGTGTTGGGTCTAAGTCCCAACATGAGGCCCCCATGAAGATATAGCAGCACTTGTTGTACTGTAGCCTTGGAAGGATCGATGTGTTGAGACTGACACCACCTGGAGAATGCTACCCAAGTATGCTGATATATACGAGTGGTGGATGGTCTTCTCGAGGCCAAAATAATGTCAATAACAGCGTCTGACAGGCCGGCCGATCTCAAATGTCCCCGTTCAAATGCCACACTGTTAGGTTGAGCCACTTGGGGTCCTGATGCCATACTGGGCCTTGTGATAAGAGATCTGGCCTGACTGGGAGTGGCCAGGGATCCGTCACCGACAGTGCCAGGAGATCCAAGAACCACGGTCGACGGGGCCAATATGGTGCTATCAGAACCAGCTGTGCCCTCTCGCGACGTACCTTCTGCAAGGTTTTGGCTAATAGTGGTATTGGAGGGAAGGCGTATAATAGTCCCTCCGGCCACGGCAATGACAGAGCATCCACCGCTTCCGCTGTCGTGTCCAGGTATCGAGCGAAGTACCTGGGTAGCTGGCAATTACGACTGGAAGCAAAGAGGTCGACTGAGAAGGGGCCAAATCGACACTGGAGAAGATGGAACACAGTCGGATGAAGTTTCCATTCTCCCGGAAAGACTTGTCTGCTGAGCCAGTCTGCTGTGAAATTCCAAATTCCTCTGAGATGTTCTGCTTTGAGGGATTGCAGATGTTGTTCTGCCCAGTCGAATATGATGGAAGCTAGGCTCTGTAGAGGTCTGGACCTGGTGCCTCCCTGTCTGTTTAAATGAGATTTGGCACACGTGTTGTCCGTTCGAATGAGGACATGGTCCAAGTGGAAGAGAGACTGAAAATGAAGCAGAGCTAAGTGGACAGCCTTTAGTTCCAGCCAGTTGATGTTTTGAGTTTGTTCTGCTGTGTTCCAAACTCCCTGAACGAACTGGGAGTTGCAGTGGGCTCCCCAACCCAGGAGACTGGCATCGGTGGTAATGACAGTCCGGTGGGGTTCTCTGAACGGAGTGCCTTGGGTGAGATGTTGTACCCTTGTCCACCAGCGGAAAGACAAGCGCAGTGTGGGACTCAGGGGGATTGCTCGATGGTTTGAGTTGGCAATGTCGTGTTGGAATGGCAACAGGGCCCACTGTAGCTGGCGCGTATGTGCCCGAGCCCATGGCGCAATATGGATGGTGGATACCAACATTCCGAGAGCCCTGGCTAGAAGCATGACATCTGCAGAAGATTTGTGCATCAGAGACCTTGAGATGTCTGTGATAGCAGTGATGCGATCTGGGGACAGGAATACAGTCGCTTGCAGTGTGTCTAACATTGCCCCTAGATGCTGCAGGCGTTGGGTTGGTTGTAGATGGCTTTTGTCGAAGTTGACTAGCCAGCCGTGGGCCTGTAAGATATGGAGCGTGAGTGTTAGATGACGATGAGTAAGCTCCCTAGACCTTGCGCGTATTAGGAGATCGTCCAGATAGGGGTAGATATGGACCCCTTGAAGCCTGAGGTAAGCCACTAGGGTAAGTAGCACCTTGGTAAATACTCTCGGGGCAGACAAGAGTCCGAACGGCATTGCTCGATATTGGAAGTGCTGGGAGCCAAAGGCAAAACGAAGGAATTTCCTGTGGGCTGTGCAAATAGGGACATGGAGATACGCTTCCTTTAGGTCGATAGAGACAAGGAAGTCACCTTCTTGCAGGCTGTCTGTAATGGAGTGGAGGGATTCCATTTTGAACCTGCGATACTTTACGAAACGGTTAATGAACTTGAGGTTCAAAACCGCCCTCCATGAGAGATCGCGTTTGGGCACAGCAAATAGGAGGGAGTACACCCCTTCCGACCTCTCTGCATTGGGGACTGGCTCTATCGCCTCTATGTCCAAAAGGTGCTGTATCGCAGTCTGCATGATGCAGCGCCTGTCTAGTGCCCTGGGACAAGGGGAAGGATGAAAATTGTTTGGAGGTATTGCCCAAAACTCAATTGCATATCCATAACAAAACAGGTCTCTGATCCATGGGACCTGAGTCAGAGGTAGCCAAAGTTCGGCAAATAGAATCAATCTGCCCCCAACTGGTATTGCCTTAGTATTGTCTGCGTTGGCGAGACCCTCCCCTGTATGAGGACGTTGAGTAGCCTCTGCGGCCCTGGTACTGACCTCTACTGGGGAAACGTCTATTCCAGCCTCCTCTGGTGGAGCGGAAGTCAAATGCTGGGAAGTCACGGCCTCGTCCCCCGGGCCGGGTTCCCCGAAAGGGCTGAGACGTGCGATATGAAGCGAAACGCCTAAAGGGTCTGCGCTCGACGTTTTTGACGGTGGCCAAGTCAGGCTTTCGAGTGTCCTTAGGGTCGACAAGCACTGCCCTTAATGCCTCTTCCCCCGAAAAGTAATGAGCCTGCATAAGGTACTCGTGAAAGATTAACTCTGGCAGTAGAGTCAGCCTGCCAGTGACGAAGCCAGAGGGTCCGTCTGGGAACGATCTGAGCCGCCAGGGCGCGTGCTGCTAGTTGATTCGCGTCCAAGGTGGCGTCGGCCACGAAAGCAGCTGTTTTACGCAGTTTTAGTAGCAATCTGTGCAGGGAGGCAGGATCTGGATTGTGGTCCTCGATGAGGTCGTCTAACCACATTATCGCTGCCCTGGTGAAAATAGAGGCAGATGTGGATGCACGCATGGAAAAGGCGATGGCCTCATGGGTCTTGCGTAAAGCAAAGTCCAGTCTCCGTTCAGTGGCATCCTTTAGATGAGAGTCCCCTTCCCTCGGCAAGAGGGACCTGGAAACTAAACTGGAAATAGGCTCGTCGATGTTAGGGACAGCCAGTCTGGTAGAAAAGTCCAGGGCCAAAGGATAAAGTCTGTCCGCAATGTTATTAAATCGGCGTGCCTGTAAGGGGTGGGACCATTCGTCCTTGGCCAGTTTAGCGATGGGGTCTGGGACAGGGAGGAAGTTTTCAGCTGGTGTAGGGGATTTCAAGACCCTGGCCCCTTTTAAAGCGGGAGTGGAAGCTGCAGTTGGAGTGGATTGAAGACCAAGGGCGTTCAAGACTCTGCGCGCCAGGGGCTGGTAATCTGAAGAGTCGAAGAGGCGATAGGAGGTTTCTGGCTCTGGTTCCGAATGGTCACTCCACTCGTCCGCTTGGTCTTGCAGCGCGAATACGGACTCTGCATCAAAAGAGGCGTCATCAACGAACCTGCCCCTGGTAACATCAAATGGGTCTGGAGAACCTGATGGGTTTGTCTCACTGTGTACACTTTGAACCCCGCTGTGTTGAGGGATAGCGGGAGGTTGTGAAGATGATTGACTCTGAGTAAAAAAGGACAGCATGCCCTGAAGTTGTGTAATGAACTCGTGGGAAAGCTGTAGTCCCGGAGATGTAGATGGTTGCTCTTGGATAGGCGGAACTGTAGACGGCCCCACAGGTAGTGAAGAAGAGCAAGCTCTGGGTTGGCTGGACATTGGCTATACAGGAAATCCAGGAAAGTCCTCCTCATCAGAGGAAGCCGCAGGAGAATGAAAGAGAGTAGTTAACTGTGCATGATTTGAGTCCTCTGGCACTGGAACAGAGACATAGCGGGGCCGCTTGATTGTGCTGTGGCTAAGATGTTTGGTTTTGGCAACCGCTTTAGAGTGCTTATGTTTGACCGCCTTAGGAGGTTTAGGCTTGGTCATCTGGTTTGTCACAGGCTGTTGTATCGGCTTGGTTGCCTGGGTTGTCTCTGGCTGTTCTGCCATCATATAGATAATAAAGGTAGCTGTACACGGCACACGACTGGGGCAGAATGCACAGACCCGGGCAGGCACAGTACATGGCACACGACTGGGGCAGAATGCACTGGCAGATGGCAAAGTACACTGCCACGATGGGGCAGAATGTACGCTATGAACAGTCTTAGAACATGCACAGTACACGGCACACGACTGGGGCAGAATGCACTGGCTGATGGTAGGTACACTGTCACGATGGGGCAGAATGTACACTTGGAGGAAAGGTGATATTGCACAACTTGCACAGTATAGTCCAAATAGCTTTGTATATTTTCAATAGTCTTGCGCACTAACAGGTGGCCTGGTGCACTGTTATGGCAGTATTAGTAAATTTGATGAAAAGTCACATGTGCACAGTAGTTGCAGTGATTGTAGAAAGCCACAGTAACCCAGTGGTTGCCAGGGTCAGCCTCAGAGATGGGGTTGGTAAAGGAACTTATGTAGAGGTAAAAATCCTATCTGCAGCATATAAACAGGGAGCAGATCACACAGAGGGAGCTGACAAGAACCTGGGCTCTGCAAACCCCAACCCGTGAAGGAAAAAATCCCCTTTTGTAATACTAGTGGGTTCTCAAAAGGGACGGGAAAAAACGGCCACTAAAATGGCGCCCGTAAAAAGAGTGGGAAAATTCGAACAAAAATGACGGATACTTTGCCCAGCAACAACCGTCGTATGAAGAAATGAGCAAGGTGGGAAAAATTTTTAACTGTAAAAATGGAACCGCCCACGGTAGAAATACAGCCGTGGGACTAAGAAGGTAATCGCGGCTGAAAAAATTAGCCTGGAAAAAGACTTCGTGAAGGAGGCAGGACAGCTAGCGGACTTCCTGAAGCCGAAGAGAATCGGCCAACAGGCAAGCCACAGCCGCGGGCTGAAGGGACTGACTCCGCGAGGAACCAAGCGCCGCAGATGATCGAGAGAGACAAGGCAGCCCAAACAAGAGAAGTCGCTAAAAAAGGGGAAGGCAAAGAGCCGCAGACATCGGCTCCTGATGGGCGAATGAAGCGCCGCCCGTAAAAATGAACGACGAAGGGAGCCGCAGCCGCAGGCTCCCGATCGTCAAGGCACAAGGGGAAATGGCAAAAGGACTGGAGAAAATAAAGTATGAAAGAAGCCGCAGCCGCGGGCTCCTAATCGTCAGGGCATAAAAGGAGGATCGGTAGAACAAAAAAAGGGGGGGGGCAGAGGCTGCCGCCGCAGCTCCTGGCCCTGCTGAGGAAAGAGACCGCAGCCGCGGTCTCTGTAGTTTGGGAGTAAAAAACACACCCCCGGGAAAACAAGAAATTGACAAGGAAATTGACACACAACACACAAACCGTGGTAAGGGATGAGACAAAGGGAAGGAACGAGATGAAACAACGTACACAAAACTCCACCCTCTATCACACAAAGACAAAAAACTTATCTAGTCACTAGCTAAAGATCTTGCAGGGACGAAAGGCAAGAATGAACTGGAGAGTGGGAGGGGCCTGACGCCCTAGTCTTGACTTCAGAAACATTCTTGCCTTTGGACGATAGGACGAGCTATAATCCAGCATGATGGCATTCCTCCTATGGAAAATGGCTGCCAATAGCAGCAAAATAAAAATAAATAAACAAACAAACAAACAAACAAACATACTGATGAGTACTATCACACTGAATATTAATGATATTGTTAATCTTTAAGCAGAACACGCATGTGCAAAAACAATTGATTTTGACATTATTCTGTTGCAGCAACATTTCCAGTGAAGCCAAAAAAGGATGGTTTCATAAACATGCCCAACTGCT
The DNA here is from genome assembly GCF_030035675.1 of Rhineura floridana. Taxonomy (NCBI): domain Eukaryota; kingdom Metazoa; phylum Chordata; class Lepidosauria; order Squamata; family Rhineuridae; genus Rhineura; species Rhineura floridana. The sequence continues at coordinate 147,543,701 of NC_084482.1, forward strand.
AGCCTCCAGGACTAGATAATGTCCACAAGACATAATTCTGGTGCTACCACTGTAAGACTGAGAGGCCTCATCAAAGTTTTGGATAGTCCAGCCAATATTAACACAACTTTGGTCTTTTTGTTATTCCTTCTTGCCAGCATAGCTTTTAACAGAAATAAGTATATGAGATAAAAAAGAATATGCAATAACTTTCTCGACATGTTTTTCTCCTCTAACTGGCTCCCACACCTAATGCCAATTCTCAAAGTGGCAGGACAGAAGGACTCAAGAGAAAAAGGAAAGTGTGTCATTGTTCTCACATAACCATCATCATATGCCACAGGAGATTATACAAGAAACTTCACCTATTTTATCTGAGTAATCCTTACAATAGCCAGTCTTAAGAAGCCCATTTGTAACAAAGGGTAGGAAAGGGTCAGGTGTAGAGAAGAATATACTTTGGCTAAGGCCACCTAAAGAGTTCATAGCTGAAGTGAGACTTGAATCAGGGGCTTCTTGGCTTAAAGCTATAATTCATTAATAGGCCAAAAACCCTTGTGGTTTAAGAACGTACCTATAGCCAACAGATATTTCTATCAAACTTTACTTTCTATCAAATTTAAAAGGGAAATTGGGTAGCTATAGTGAATGCACAAGGGGAGCAGGAGACCTGACCTCCTCTCTGATATATTGTATTGCCCTACAAATTTGTAAAAATGCAAACACAATTTGGTTTGGTCTTTCATAGTACAATCCACTTCATGTGTAGCTTGGAAGAATTTGGTAACATGTAACATTACATAGGAAATAGTTTTTTTGCCTATTATTGATTTTTCCTGCTTTTTAGTCCAGGAGGTAAGAAATGGGATCCTGTGCAAGTCGGCTGAGAATGGATTAATCATTTGCATGCTTATTGAGTTAGTGGGATTTACTCCCCTGCAATCATGATTAGGATAGGTAAAACTGACCATGGGGAGGGAAGCCTGGAGTGGGCAAGGGAGAAGGAAGAAGGAAGAGGGGAGAAGAAGAAGGGAGGAGGAAGGGAGAGGAGAGGGGAAGGAGGGAAAAGGCAGGTCTGATCATTTGCATGCTTATTGAGTTCAGTGGGATTTACTCCTGTGCAATCATGGCTAGGATAGGTACAACTGACCATGGAGGAGGAAGATGGGGAGGGGAGAGTAGAGGGAAGGAAGAAGGGGGAGAGGGGAGCAGAAGAAGTGGGACAGGGAAGGAGGGGATTGGAAGGGGAGGTGAGGGATGAAGGAAGAGGGAGGGAAGGGGCAAAAAGGAGGTGATGGGAGGGAGGAGGAGGGAAGAACAGGTTTGATCATTTGCATGCTTATTGAGTTCAATGGGATATACTCCCATGCAATCATGCTTGAAAATGAAATGGACTGCCTTCAAGTCGATTCCGACTTATGGCAACTCTATGAATAAGGTTTTCATGGTTAGCAGTATTCAGAGGTGGTTTACCATTGCCTTCCTCTGAGGCTGAGAAGCAGTGACTGGCCCAAGGTGAGCTTCATGGCTGTGTGGGGATTTGAACCCTGGTCTGCCAGATCATAGTCCTACGATAGGTAAAACTGAGCATGGGGGAGGAGGAGAGGGAGGGGGAAGGAGGGGATTGGAAGGGGATAGGGGAGGGGAAGGGAGGTGTGAAGGAAGGGAGAGGGAGGGGGCAAGAGGGGGGATAGGAGACAGGAGGAGGGGAGGGCAGGTTTGATCATGTCCATGCTTTTTGAGTTCAGTGGGATTTACTCCTTTGCAATCATGGGGTAGGGGTAGGAGGGCAGGAAGGGGAGGGGGAGGAGAGGAGATTGGGTGGGTGGGCACTGGGCAGAGGGGAAGCCAAGGAAAACATTGTGAACAGCATCATTGCTTTTCAGCATTTCCCCCACCTTTTTATTCTACAACACGGACATGTAGCCTCCCACCCAAATTTAAAACAAAGCTGTCACTGGCCACATCCACACCAGACTGTTATTCACTTTAGGAAGTCATGGCTTGTCCCAAAGAATCCTGTGAAGTGTAGTTAGTGAAGGGTGCTGAGAGTTGCTAGGAGATGCCCTGTTCCCCTCACAGAGCTTCAGTCAGAGCGGCTGACTGTTAAACCACTCTGGCCACTGGAGCTCTGTCAGGGAAATAGGAGTCTACTCTCAGCTACATAAGCTACACTTCCCTGGATTCTCTGGGGGAAGCAATGACTATCTCACATGAAATCAAAGTCTGGTGTGGGCATTGCCCCCTGATTAGACAAGCCCAGCAGCTGTGAGTCTGGCTTTTAGAACACTGACAGTTGGTTCTTACTGACCACGGCCAGCATTATCATTCAATTCAATGCAAAATTTGTTAAATTAATTAAAAATCAGTCAGGCATTTTTTAAACTTTTAAACTGCAGAAGATGAGTATGGGGCAAGGTCAGTACTGTAATAGAATTACAGGTACTCTGTGAACATGGCTGATTTTTAATTAATTTCAACAGATTATGACAACTCAGGAGAAAAAATTGCTCCAGACAATTGTGAGACCCTTTGGAATGGCACACAAGATGGCACAAGGGATGCAGGGAGAGAGAAGTGAACAAAAAACACCTCCACACCACTACCTTTCATTCTCAGAAACCTCTGCTAGATCCAAGTTCCTTCTATTCCCAGACCTTTGGATTCCATCCATTATTAGAATATGTGTAAAAGAGTAGGCTCAGAAAAATAGATGTTCTAGAGATATTACATCCAGAATTATTTCAATACATTAGTTTTCACCTGAAACATTTCACTCTGACTGTAAAACTTACAGTGATACAAATGTTTAATTGTAAATACTGACCTCTTTCTCTGTTAGCTCTGCTTGTAAAGCATTAACTTTTTCCTTCAGGTCTTTATTTTCTTTTTTGAAGGATTCAATTTCTTCAATCCTTTCACGATCATCTCTCTCCCTCTGCTCCTTTAATCGTTCTATAATTCTCTCCTTAAAAAAATGAAAGCATGGCTATACTTTATAACCTGAACCAGCAGCTTGGAAAATAGGCGAATATATATGAAGCTTAAACAATATATTGCTTTTTGAACAGAAACTCAGGATTTGCTCTCAATAGCAGAACATCATCAATGAGGCCACATATCCAAGAAACTGCACACTTATGCACATGTCAGACAGTCATAAATATGACCTATTCAGTTCAACAGAGCCTGTCAGCCATCATATTGTGGTTTGCCAAGCACCTGAGACCACCCTCCGTCTTGAAAACTAAGGGCCCATCCACACGACTTATAATCTACAATGTAATTGCTTTGTGTTCTCATTAATTCACCATCTTCCATATGACATTACAAGCTAGTATGGATTTTTACATTCACAAATCTGCATTAGAAATGATGCCGAAAAATCGATAAGCTTTTCTAAACCGATAATCAATCACCTTAATGTCTATTGGCATGTATGCAATGCCGCAGACTTTTCTGCAATAGGTGGTCCATGGGCATTCCTTCATCATGTGCCAAGCCCTGTCTCCTCCCCCCCCCCGTCCATGCCTCCTCCTCCTTTCTTATACTTCATTCCTGCTTCTGGTAGTGAACTGGGGTACTTCCTCCTTCTGGCTTCTGTAACTGTATTGCATTGTTGTTGTTGTTGTTGAAAAAACTACTATTTTGCGATCAAACTTAAAATCAAATTTTTAACTAATAATATTTCCACTTAAAAGCTATTTTGTGATGCTACACAAACGATTCATTGAAAACACAGACTTTAAAGGAGCAGGTTTTTAACTGAACTTCCTTGGGCTGATAGGGAGAAAGGGGGGGAGAGGAGCAACCTCCAGTATTTTAACATGGCATTGATCTTTCAGCCGATCCAGCAGCATGCAACGTATCTCTTTTCCTACCCAACAGCTGATGGGGATGGGAGGGGGAGCCAAACATATCAAAGAGCCAAACATATCAAAGAGCCAAATTTCGGCGCCTGAAACTGACTAATCTGGGTCCTCTCTTTGCTAACTTGAAACTGAATGCTTTGTCCCATGATGGGTGGTGGAAGATCTAATACAATTTGGGAGGAAGAGGCATGAAGAGGACATTTGGTGGGTGCACTGGGCAGAAGAAAAGCCTTTTCAAAATAGTAACAGCAGGAGATAGTGAGAAACAATCGAACACGGAAAGGGATTTGCCCCCCAGTTTCACAAATTCAATGGAATTGGGAGTAACCAGCAGTTCCCATCCTTACCATGTACTATGTTATATGTAACAACTACATATAAAGAGTGTTTCTGCACTCATAAGAGTGCATAAGAATGTTTCTGCACTCTTTCAAAAAAGCGCTCGAAAAGCTAATGACCGTTATGGACCAATCAATGAAAAGCGACGGATTTAGGAGAGCGGCCAATGCTAAAGCAAAACAAAAAGCCCACACATAATCTGACCACAAATAGGGCAGGTATGATCTCAAGGCCACCAACCAAATATGGAAACTGTGGGTTTTGTGGCTAGGTATGAATGGGCCCTAAGACTGGGAGCTAATTAGGTAAATTACTAAAGATGCTATTAGCAGCAAGAAAGCTTCCTTCAATGAATGGAAGACTTGTCCAAACGAGAACAAAAAGGAACACATACTTTGGTAAAAGAAATGCAAGCAGCAATAGGGATGCTAAATAAAATTTGAGGAGCACATGGCTAAAAACATAAAGACCAACAACAAAAATTATTTAAGTACATTAGCAGCAGGTGAACATCTAGGGAGGCAGTTGGACCCTTGAATGACAAGGGAGTCAAAGGTGTACTAAAAGAGGATAAGGAGATTGCAGAGAAGCTGAATAAATTCTTTGCATCTGTCTTCGTAGTTGAAGATAAAGGGCAGATACCTGTGCCTGAAATGACTTTTGCAGGAAGGGAATCTGAGGAACTGAGGCAGTTAGAGGTGACAATGTAATAAAAATATGTAACTTGTCCTTAAGATCTGTCTCCATACCTGAGGCCTGGAAAGTAACCAATGTAACACCAACTTTTTTAAAGGGATCCAGGGGGGATCCTGGAAATTACAGGCCAGTTAGCTTATTTTTTATTTTATATTATGTTACAAAATTTATACTCCACTTGATTGTAGAAAACCTTTAAGAGGTTTATAAAAAGCTTAACATCTGTTTCCAGGAAATCATATTTTAAAATAAAATTAAAAAGCATATAGAAGAACAAACCTTGCTGAAGCAGAACCAACATGGCTTCTGCAAGGGTAAGTCCTGTCTCACTAACCTATCAGAGTTCTAACAAGCATATAGATAAAAGTGACATAGTGTACTTGGGTTTTCAAAAAGGTACCTCACCCAAGACTTCTGAATAAACTTAGCAGTCACACAATAAGAGAAAGCCTCTGGTGGATCAGGAACTGGCTATGAAACAGGAAGCAGAGAGTAGAAATAAATAGACAGTTCTCTCAGTGGAGGGGTGTAGAAACTAGAGTTCCCCAAGGATCAGCACTGGGGTCTGTGCTTTTTAATTTGTTCCTATGCAATCTAGAGTTAGGGGAAAGTAGTAAGGTGGTCAAGTTTGCTGATGATACTAAATGATTCAGGATTGTTAAAACAAAAAGGGATTGCTAAAAGCTCCAAAAGGATCTCATAGAATCATATAATAGTTGAGTTGGAAGTTGCCTATAAGGCCATTGAGTCCAACCCCCTGCTCAATGCAGGAATCCAACTTTAACTATATTCGACAAGTGGCTGTCCAGCTGCCTCTTGAATGCTTCCAGTTTTGGAGAGCCCACCACCTCCCTAAGAAATTGGTTCTATTATCATACCACTCTAACAGTTAGGAAGTTTTTTCTGATATTCAGCCAAATTCTGGCTTCCCGTAACTTGAGCCCATTATTCCGTGTCCTGCACTCTGGGATGATTGAGAAGAGATCCTGACCCTCCTCTGTGTGACAACCTTTCAAGTACTTGAACAGTGCTATCGTATCTCCCTTCACTCTTCTCTTCTTAAGGCTAAACATGCCTAGTTCTTTCAGTCTCTCATAGGACTTTCCAGTCCCCTAATCATCCTCCCTCCGCTGAACTTGTTCCAGTTTGTCTGCATCCTTCTTAAAGTGCTAAACCAGTGCTAAATAGAGGGGAACTAGTGCTTCATGTGATTTGGAAACTATACTTCACATGATGGTATTTGTTTCTGGTTTTGGTGTACGAAGCCCTATACAACTTGGGACCAGGATACCTGAAAGACCGTCTTACCCCTTATATACCCAGTCGATCACTGCGCTCTGCAGGTATGGTTTTGTTTTAATGTATATTAAGGCCTGTTTTTATGAAGTTTTCAAGTGTTTTACTACCTTTGATTGCCACCCTGGGCTCCTGCTGGGAGGAAGGGCGGAATATAAATAAAATAATAAATAAATACATAAAATAAAAACATATTAAAACAAAAAAAATTAAAAACATCTTTTTTAAAAAAAAAGCTTTAAATGGAAATGGACTTCAAGTCGATCACTGCAGAGAGCAACAATCTTTAAGGTATCCTGGTTCCAAGCTGTATAGGGCTTTGTACACCGAAACCAGAAACCTGAACTTGCCCCAGTAGCAAATGGGCAGCCAGTGCAATTCTTTCAGAAGCAGAGTAACATGTTGGCGATACCCTGTGCAGTAAGCAGTTGTGTTGCCGCATTTTGCACTAGCTGCAGCTTCCAGACCAACCTCAAGGGCAGCCCCACATAAAGCGCATTATAGTAATCCAGCCTGGAGGTTACCAGTCCATGGACAACAGTGATCAGACTATCCCAGTCCAGAAACTGCCACAGCTGTCTCGCCAGCCGAAGTTGGTAAAAGGCACTCCTAGCCACTGAGGTAGGCCTCTAGCAACAAAGATGGATCCAGAAGCACCCCCAGACTACAAACCTTCAGTTTCAGAGGGAGTATTATCCCATCCAAAGCAGGCAATTGCCCAATTATCCAAGCTCAGGAATCACCAACCCATAGTGCCTCTGTCTTGCTAGGATTCAGACTTAGTTTATTGGCCCTCATCCAGTCTAAGCACCGGTCCAGGACTTGCACGGCCTCTCCCAATCCAGATGTTACAGAGGAATAGAGGTGAAACCTAGCCCCAAATCTCCTGATCACTGCTCCTGACGCCATCCCTGCAATTCCATGCTACCTGTCTGTACTATTCTCTTGTGGCCTAGCCTCCTTCAATTTCCTATCTGTGTCCTTTTTTGTTTTCAGGTCATCTCTAAGCTTTTTGTGAAGTCACATTGGCTTCTTCTACTGTCTTCGATCTTTTTTCCTGTTGGAATTATTTGCAATACATCTGTAAACTTAGTGAAGGGGCAGTAAAATTGCAAATGCAATTCAATGTAAATAAATATAAACTGATGCGTGTTGGGATAAAAAAATCTTAATTTCACACATACACTCATGGGGTCTGAAGTGGCCATGACTGATCAGGAAAAAGATCTTGGGGTCATTGTGGATAATGTGATGAAAATGTCAACCTGATGTGTGGCAGCTGTGAAAAAGGAAAAATCCATGCTAGGGATCATTAGGAAAAGAACTGAAAATAAAACTGCCACTATCATAACGCTGTTATACAAATCTATGTTCACAATTGGAATAATGTGTACAATTCTGGTCACACACCTCAAATAAGATATTGTAGAGCTGGAAAAGGTTCAGAGGGCAATCAAAATAATCAAGGTGGTGGAGCAACTCCGTATGAGGAGAGGTTGCTGCATTTGGGGAGTTTTAGGAGAAAAGGTAAGCAAGAGGTAACATGATACAACTTATGCATGGCAAAGAGAAAGTGAACAAAGAAAAGTTTTTCTCCCTCTCTCATCACCCTGGAACTTGTAGACATTCAAAGAAGCTGGATGCTGGAAGACTCAGGACAGACAAAAGAAAGCACTTCTTCACACAGCGTATAGCTGAACTATGGAATTCACTCACAGGAGGCAGTGATGGCCACCAGCTCAAATGACTTTAAAAGATTAGACAAATAAATGGAGGATAAAGCTATCAGTGGCTACTAGCCATGATGTCTATGCTCTGCCTCCATACTTGGAGGTAGTACGTTTCCAGTTGCTGGAAACTACAGGGCGGGAGGGTGCTCTTGTCATTAGGTTCTGCTTGAGGGCTTCCCATAGGCATCTGGTTGGCCACTGTGAAAATAGGATGCTGGGTGAGATGGGCCATTGGCCTGATCCAGCAGGCTCTTCTTATTTTCTTATGGACCATGAGTTGGCTTCCATGCAAGGCAAGTGGTGTCACAAATTGTGCACCCTACTTAATCATATGACCTTTTGTCTCCCCACCTCCAACCCACCTATAGTATCATCTCCCTGTATCACATAGTAAACTATTTTTAAAAATTGAGAGGAGGTAGTATTACTCCACTACTGGTTTTCCTCTAAGGATATGAACTTAGGTTTCCAGTGCAACTACCTGCTGCTCTGTTCCTACCAGACAAGCAGCTATTTTCAATATGCTGATATCTTAGGTTGAGTTAGCATCATACTATGTTGGGGATGGGGAAGAGCCAGCAGCCTTCTCACTGATAGAAGCCAAACATGAGATGTAAATGTGTGCTTCACCTCAGAAGGTAACAGGTAGTGTATACTCAGTTGAAAAGAGAGTGCAAATATTTGTGTTGCTCCAATAATATTACCTCTTTTCTACTGTAATACAATATAGTACATCACATGAAAATGATCAGTTGTATGGCAAAAGTTATGCATTGCGCTAAATGTACAAATACATAACTAATGTTTAATATTATTGTGAGATTTTTAACATTCAAGAGAAGACATTTATTTAATCAAGTAATAAGGCCTCAGTCAAGGGAATTTCCAAGCATACACATTTGGAGCTTTTTGACGTAGAAAAATAAACAACTCTAATACCAATGATCTTGAAACAGATCTTGAAATAGGAATGTTGATGTAGAACAGGTATTATTAGCTAACACATTTTAAGAGCATTTTTTTAGAAGAGCTGGAAGTCCTTAGATTGATAGCAACGCTGAACTGCACATAATCCTGGTTCACCTCCTAAAATAAGGCAAATCAAAGGACTGACAAATTTACATATACGTAGGCATTCACTTGAAGTTTGAGTTTGAGAGCTTTCATTTAACATATGATTATTACTGGGTATTATAAAAACTTTAACCCACTTCTCACCCTGTGAGGATAACCATGTTAAGATGGACCGCATGGATAACCATGGGTTCAGGCACATTTATCCTGGATTGTTTGAAAGCTCAGAGTTAGATTTTGTGGGAAATTCACACAAGGCTCCAAGCTAGCATCATTTCACAGATGAATTGGGGCTAACTGTCCCTGTTTTCTGTTGCCTGGTCCTAGTTAATCACTGTTCCTGTTTTTGCCTATGAAGAATGCCCTTTTAAAAGTTTGAACGTGAGTTTCTGGAGTTCTCATTCTTCAAGTGGGGGGTAGTTGTGTTATCTTTAGAGTCAATACATGCACTTGAACATATATTATAGGTACTGGGGGATATTTTGAGCTATTAATATATTGGAACAGTTATGTTTTTCTATATAGCTTCAACTAAATAAAATAGAGATATCAAAACACCCTCCTGACTTTTATATCTGTGAATTCCAGAGTAAATTAATACAGCATACAGAAGGCAGAGTAGAGCCTCCAGCATTGTATAATAAATGGGTGTGGCTCAGTCAGCAAGCCTTGTTGAAAACTGGGCTGTAGCAAATGAGCTCCTATCTTTATTGTGAATTGTTGGGGGGGGGTGTAAATCTCACTTTTAAAAATCCCCCAGTCCTGCTACTAAATTCCCACAGATTTTGGAATGGGAAAGAGAATAGCGCCATGCTTCTTCCTGGATGTGGAAAGTTAATTTACTGCTCCATTAACAGCCCACCCCTTTCCATACCCTCAGTTCCAAACCACCTGTCCTGAAGTTCCTGGTCTTTCTCTTTCGTTAGTGCTACACTTAATATTGCAAAGATCAGATTAGTCTATAGCCAGCTACCTTAAAACCTGGTATATTTATTTATTTATTATTTTATTTATACCCCGCCCTTCCTTCCAGCAGGAGCCCCAGGCGGCAAACAAAAACACTAAAAACACTTTAAAACATCATAAAATGACCTTAAAATACATTAAAAACAAAACAACGTTCAAAACATTAAAAAAAACTTTAAAAACATCTTTAAAAAGGGTTAAAGATATTAAAAGACATATTAAAAGCAATTCTAACACAGATGCAGACTGGGATAGGTCTCAACTTAAAAGGCTTGTTGGAAGAGGAAAGTCTTCAAAAGGCGCCGAAAAGATAGCAGAGATGGCGCCTGCCTAATATTCAAAGGGAGGGAATTCCACAGGGTAGGTGCCGCCACACTAAAGGTCTGTTTCCTATATTGTACAGAATGAACCTCCTGATAAGATGGTGTCTGCAAGAGGCCCTCACCTGAAGAGTGCTGTGATTGGCTGGGTATATAAGGGGTATATGAGAGTGAGACCTGAGTAGGGTTGCCATATTCAAGTTCCACAAATCCGGGCAGGCTAATTTGCATGTTATGCAAATTACTTGCATATTATTTGCATATTATGCAAATATTTGCATATTAATATTTGGATTATCTAGTTGTTTTGTTTTTGTGCCTAGGAATTACCACCAAAAACTGGGGAAAGATGTGATAAATCTTTTTTTAAAAAGCAACATTTTCAGCCTTAAATGGTTAGACTCTAGTTTCCAACACTATGGAATATTTATTGATTGATTAAGAGGATTTATATCCTGCCCTTCTGCTGTTAAAAACAGAGCTCAGCACAGCTTACATATATAATAAAAACAATAAAAATACACAATCAATATAAAAACATAATAAAAACACAAAATAGCAACAGTCTTTCACACCACATGCTCAGTTCTAAATACTGTTGCAGCAAGTTTTACAAGTTCCTCCAGTATTCCACTGGTGCAGGCACTCATTCAAAGTATCTGTATGTTTCTTAGGTTTTATAAAAGCAGAGCTTTGCTTAACTCAAAATTTCTTCTCCCTTTGATCAACCACATCTACACAGGTTCCACCTCCATACTCAAAATGAAACTGGGCCTGGAAGTGTGCAACAACCCCACACATACCTTGCTAATTAGATTACCAATGCCAGGATGTCTGTCTTATCGACTACTCTCCTGCTCCCACCCCCCCACCGGGCATCATGAAAGACCCAGTCCTGGGCTCAGAAAGAAAATAAATATCTGGTCCTCTTCAAAGTACTGATAAGCCTCTTGTTTTAATTAAAATAATAATTATAAATTCTTGCTCTTATCACCAATGGGAGTTAATTATCTTGTATATGCTGTTGTTGCTTCTATGGCTGTAATGGAGTGAGGTTAAAGATAAGTGAAATGCAAATAGGAAAAACAACACAAAAGGCAGTAAACACTTTCCTAAATGTAATACCATACCAACCACAACAAGATTCCTATGCGTAAGGCAGAAAACTCAGCATCCCACAACCAGTCAGGATCCATACCCAAAAACCCAAACTAGATTGGCTACCAGGCCAAGTTCAAGCTGTGCTTTCCATGTTATGGGTGCCACATAGTACTTGTTCTGCTCTTGTAAGAAATCAGTCCTGTAAAGTGGCAGCACCTACACTTTGGAACTCCTTGCCTATTGACATTAGGTAGACACCTCTTTTCAGCACCTGCTAAAATCAGTTTTCTTGAGGCAAGCCTCTCCTGGCATGTAGAAGCTATTGTGTTTTTAAATCTGTTTTTAACTCATTGTTGGTTTTATTATTTTGAATGTTTTTACGTATCTGTCCTTAACACTTTTGCCAATAATTTTATTGTTTTAATTCTTTCTGTAAACAGCTTTGAGGTTTTTTACAATAAAGCGGTATATAAATGTTGTAAATAAAAATACATAAATAAATAAATGTTGGAGTCACTGTGGCCCTTGAGTCTCTTCCCACTTTTAGGAACCAAGGAATCTGCCTTATACTGATTCAGGCCATTCCGTACCATGATTTCTTAAATGCAATACCATACCAACCACAACAAGATTCCTACGAGTAAGGCAGAAAACTAAGCATCTCACAACCAGTCAGGATTCCTAACCAAAAACCAAAAATATGATAAATGAAGAAATATTTATACAAGCACGACTATCAAATATATTTATTATTTACACAAACTGTAAAGATATTTATAGTGCAATCCTAGGTTTATTTATTCAGAAGCAAGTCCCAGTGTATTCAGTGGGGCTTACTCAAACAGGGACAGAAATGCAACCTCAAGTGATAAGCAACTTCATTCACACAACCCAAAATTCTGAATCATGCCACTTTATGCTGTTTTGCAACTGTTATACTTGTTTTTATTGGATTTTAAATGCTTTATTTCTTGTTGTGAGCTGCCTTGGTTTCCAACCCTACCTCACAGGGTTGTTAGAAACACTCCATACACGCACACGCACTCACTGCAGATGTATAAATACATACAGCCCATATAATAGTTTATTGTCAAACCAGTTGATCATTGCAGAAAAATCAGTATTACTTAAAAAAAATCAGTATTAGTTTCCTACAAAATAAAAATTGTAATACCTAAGTAAGCCCTGCCTACTTGCTTTAAAATAGGACTGGAGAGGGGGACAGAAAGAGTTAGAACACAAACACAATTCTTTTTTACATTCACTTCAAAGTCCCATTGATTTTCAGCACATTCATAACCATGTCTATTCAAAAGTAAGTCCTATTGAATTCAATGGGATTTACTCTGGGCATATGGGATTAACACTGGTTTTACAAAAGCAAGTATTGGGAAGGTTTTCAAAACACTGCCCAGGATCTGACTCCTGCACACAAGAGGAAAAAAAACTGAAATGTATATACTTACTCAATTTATGAGATTTTCAGATAAACAGGGGGGGAAACCACAATTTTCTGGCATTGCAATGAGGTTCTCTAGACCACCCTTTCCCAAACAGTGTGCCTCCGGATGTTGTTGGACCACAACTCCCATCAGCCTCAGCCAGCATTGCCAATGGTCAGGAAAGATGGGAATTATGGTCCAACAACATCCGGAGGCACACTGGTTGGGAAAGGCTGCTCTAGACACTGCCTCAGGTCAATCAAACTGAAACACAACCCTGGCTTCACTGATTGGCTGCAATCCTGAACAGGAGGGGTTAAAGCTACGAAGTGCTATACAGTACTGTTTAAAGAAAGATTTAACAGTCGGGGTGGCGGCTGACGTTTGTATGTATATCTCAAGAACCGGACCACCTAGAAACCTTTTTTTTTTTAATTAAAGCTGAGAATCCAGGCCACCTAAGGGGCTAAACGGGCGCCAGGTGGCATGCAAAGAATCAGGGTAAAACCCGGCTAACCAGGCAATATGGCAACCCTAGACCTGAGGAAGTGTGTCATCAGAGCAGGGCAAGTTCCCAGTCATATAGGGAACTTTTCATTGTTAAAATTATTTATTAGTTATGGATGAACACCTGCATGCTAGGCCATTTAATTCTTTTGAGTGCTTGACTTAAACACTCAAACAGTCCAATCCCTCACCCTTCTAAAGCCTCTCTGCTTCCTCTACACGGCTGCTTGAAATGATTGACCCATTTCAAGGATTGAGCCAGTGTGGTGTAGTGATTAAGGTGTTGGACTACGACCTGGAACACCAGGGTTCGAATCCCCACACACCCATGAAACTCACTGGGTGACCTTGGGCCAGTCACTGCCTCTCAGACTCAGAAGAAAGGCAACGGTAAACCACCTCTGAATACCGCTTACCATGAAAACCCTATTCATAGCATCGCCATAAGCTGGAATCGACTTGAAGGCAGTCCATTTCATTTTCAAGACTAATTTGGCCCAAACCCTTCCATCTTTCATGCCCTCACACTCCCTTTCAATTCCCCTACTTTTCAAAAAAGAAATCCTTAACTTAGGGCAGGAGTGAGCAACCTTATTCAGCCCAATCGTCTTATTGATTGATTGCATTTATATCCCATCTTTTCTCCAAGGAGTTCAAGGTGGTCTACAAACATGGTTCTCCCCCTCCTCATTTAATCCTCACAACAACCCTGTGGGGTAGGGTTAGGCTGAGAAGCAGTGACTGGCCCAAGGTCACCCTGGAGCTTCATGGCAGAGTAGGGATTCAAACACTGGTATCCCATGTCCTAGTTCAATATTCTAACCACTACACCACTCTGGCTCTCTTCTGGGCAATCTTCCAAGGGCTACATGTCATTGGTGGGTAGGCTCAGGAGCAAAAGTGGGCAGAGCAACTAATTCGGATATTGCCTTTGTACAGTAAGCCAGCTTCTTTACACTACACACTACACTGAGGAAAAAACCCAGGACCACATTTGGTTCCTGGGAATTGGGGAAGAGGAGAGTACATTTTTGAGAGGGTCCCCCATTTCATATGCTTTTCCTTTCTCTGATTTTAATTTTATATTGATAAACTAATACTATGATTTGTCTCTCCAAAGCCTACCAGGAAAAGAAGCTTCCCAAAAGTCTGTGAAATTATGTAGGGTGTTGTAATAGGATCTTATTGCATAATGTTATGGCTTATAAACATTTCTTAAAATTGTGAAAATTATTTTCCTTCCCAAATAGTACAAGCCTGATCCCAAAAGCATTTGTGCTGTTACTCATGCTTTAAATTTTATATTTTATTAAAGGTTAAACAACATAATTCTAAAGCACAAAACGAAGATTAATTGAACTGTAATCTCCATGAGCTAGATGTTGAAAACACATGTTAAAATGCCCTAATATACCATGTTTTCTTTGATTAACCACTAACATGATGAAATCCCAACAATGTACCCTTTCTAGTTTTATTTGCATTGGCAAGCATTCCTGGTGTATATATCTATCCCCTTACAGGCCTAATCTACATGCATTTTATCACAAAAGCAAGCAGGAACTAAATTGCAGTGGCTGAAAGCTCTGTATCAGGCCCATTCAACTGCTTATTTGCAGCAAGACTACAGTGATCCCAATTTTTTACCACCATAAAAGTAATTGCAGCTGTTGGGCCAATTATGGCTTAATTTGAATGAGGACACAATGTCAGGATACTTACGAATGTCCCAGCAGCAGCTTCTGAGATGCCTGGGTGTTCAGAAATCTCACCAAAACTGGCCCTGGCACTCCCTACTTGCTTAGTGTTAAAGATAGAGACACACTTATTCTTGTGCCAGTTCCACAGTGCATCTCCACCTCTCTCTTCTAAAAACGGGGGCACGCTACACTAGTCAAACTCCACCCTTTTACCCTAAAACCCTGGTCAGATCCGCTCGAGTGGGATTTTTTAAATTCAGCTTCCAGCAGATTTCACAACTGATTTGTAGATCAACCTGTTTGTCTTCCAGGTGTGGCCAATGGAAACACTTTGCTGTAGGCTCAGGCAGAGACAGTGATTGGCCCAAGTCTTTGCTGTGGGCAGTCCTGAAAGGTCTGAAGTCAGCAGTGGGGAAGGGAAGTGTGTCTAGCTGAGGGCAGAGCTGCTTCAAAAGGCAGCAAGAAAAACCATTCTCCCTAATTTTGAAGCAACTAGTGTGCCCACAACCTAAATAGTGCCCACAGGAGCAAAATTATTGTATGCAATTATTTGTGCAAATGAACGAACAGCTAGAACATTTGAACCAGCTCCTAAAGTGAAATGTTAAAAAACAAAGCCATACCTTCTCTGACAGAGCTTCTTCCAATGTTGCTAGAGCTGTGTCCGTGTTACTGGAATCAGTCTGCAATGATTTCACTCTGTCTTTCAAATTGGTTAGTTGTTTGTCTTTATCCCTAAGTTGTTCCTGGAGATTTTCAATCTTTAAAACAAAAATGGCAAGATTACTCAGTATTGATAATAAAAAGGAGGTACTAGAATCACAAGCTGTATTGGCAAAACTAGACAATTCATGAGCACTTGGTGGCAGCCTGTTGCTTATTTTTTGTAGGTACAATTTTAGGAGCATAGGAAGCTGCCTTATACTGAGTCAGACCATTGGCCCATTTAGTTCAGGACTGTCTACATCAACTGGCAGTAGCTCTCCAGGGTTTCAGGCAGCAGTCTTACGCAGCCTTACCGGGAGATGCCAGAGAACATGGGGCCTTCTGCATGCAGGGGAGATGCTCTGCCACTGAGCTATGGCCCTTCCCCTTGTTTTCCTTCAAGTCTTACTAGTATCTGAAATGTATACCTAAAATCAAATCCTAGCCTGTTTTATTGATTGAAATGGGGAAGGAGAAGAGGAAAAGCTAAAAATATAACAAATGCATTACTAAAATTTTCACAATCAGAAATCAGTCAGTTCTGGTTTTAACCTCTGTGAAGACAACCAAACAGGAAGATATTAGGGAAACTCACCCAGTTCAATCCTTGTAATCTTCCAACAGACATTTGAAATTGATTTGTTTTAGATTCATTTCAGTGCAAATATATCCCCAAGAATGTGAATTTACATTAAGATCTAGAGGTTCCTACCTCCTCTGTTCCTTACCAAAACATACCTAAAAAGGGGGAGGGTGGTTCATGCAGAATCTCTGTTAGTCCCTAGAAGCTGTTGTAAACCTTTATGGCAGGAATCATGGGAACAATGTGGATTGCTTTTCCACAGTTTCAGTGCAGCAAGGTAGTACTGTGTATGGCATATTTGTAGGAATTATCTAGGGACTACCTGGAGCATCACTGTAACACCTTGCTTCTTATGGGTATCTTTGGACAGGGAAAAGGAAGTGGATAATGACAAAGGCTCTTGGTAGGTGGTGTGCCTGTATTAAACCAGGCCTGAACTGCAAAGGGTCTGGGCCTGACTCAACATGGGCTCAGAACAGCAACATGGACTGCATAAACCTGCATTTAAATAACTTTTTTTTAAAAAAAGACCTATCTCAAAACTGCTTACTGAAACTGGTTCTGCTAGATCACCTTAAAACTTTATTTAAATGTTCAATCACTATTTAACTGCTTCTGTTGCTAACATGTTTCCTCATATCCTTATTGTACAAGCATTCCCTAAAATCAAACAGTGGAGATCCACAATTCCACACTGCACACTCTGGGAATACAACTGCATCTATATCGGCTTTTTGATGCTCATCCAGGCTCCACTGAATTGTCTGGATGAGTCTTTGATGAGAATGCATGTCCCCATCCAGGGCTGCTATTCCTTGAGTGTGTTTAGTTAATGTGCTACCTTCCTAATGAATTCTGCATCAGTTTATGCCCTGGAACAGTCCAAGTGAAGATCCAAGTGGGCTTTTTTACAACAATGGGGTTTTTACATACCCTAAGATATATTGCAAAAGCAGACAAACACCCAACACTGTGCCACAACTCATGTCACCACATCCACTCCAGAGATGCTTCACTGGATTCCCAGGAAGATAAGACAATGCAAGTGCTTAGGATGAGCAACTAGTATATTTCAGATGTGTGTTTCTGTTAACCCTTTGCAACATGGAAAGTAAACAGAGGGCAAGACTTCACCTGCTACTTCCTCTAGCATTGTAACTATCACTGATATGACAGTTGACCTTAGGATGTCATTAGGGCAATACCAGTACATGATTTGGTCCTATGGTCCTATTGTATGTTTTAAAATCTATTTTACATTGTATGTTTTAATACCTATCTTAAGCATGATTGCACATGAGTAAATCCCATTGAACTCAATAAGCATGCAAATGTTACCAAATTCTCCCAAGCTACACAGGAAGTGGATTAGACTGTGAAAGACCAACCCAAATGGTGTTTGCATTTTGACCAATTTGTAGGGCAGTACAGTATCTCAGAAAGGAGGTCAGGTCTCCAGCTCCCCTGGTACATTCACTATAGCTGCTCAATTTCCCTGCTTTTAAAAGTTTGATAGAAATATCTGTTGTCTATAGGTATGTTCTTAAACTGCAAGGGGTTTTTGCCTATTAGTGAATAATAAATAAATAAACAAACAAACAAATAATCAACATTCAATAATAGGCTCTTAACATGAAGACACTTTGGTATGAATCAAGTAAAGTGAGTATGAAATAAGATATATCAAAGAAATTGTGTACTGTTACCACTCTTCGTATGCAACCTGAGAATAATGGAAATAATTTTTATTGTTTCTCACCATGGATATCATAGGCTAGCATTGAGTGAATATATTTCCTGAACTCTCCTCACTTTATTCCTTCCCAGTATGACCCCACTATTTAAGTAGTGTACTTTGCAGTGATGTAGCAGTAAGTATTATTAACATTTATTTATTTATTAAATTTATTAGTCACCCATCTGGCTGGCTGTCCAGCCACTCTGGGCGACGTACAAAATAAAAACATCCAAATACATTAAAACATTAAAAATCTCAACAATAATAATAAAACCTAACCCACCCCAAAAACCTGCCTGAAGAGCCAGGTCTTCAAGTCCCGGCGGAAGCTCATCATAGAGGGGGCATGGCGGAGATCATTTGGGAGGGAATTCCACAAAGTGGGGGCCACAATTGAAAAAGCCCTCTCCCTAGTCCTCACCAGTCTAGCTGTTTTAACTGGTGGGATAGAGAGAAGGCCCTTTGAGGCTGATCTCGTTGAGTGGCATCCCTGATGATGTTGGAGGTGCTCCTTCAAATAGACTGGGCCGAAACCGTATAGGGTTTTAAAGGTCAGAACCAACACCTTGAATTGGGCTCGGAAAATAACCGGTAACCAGTGCAACTCCTTCAGCACTGGAGTGATGTGATCTCGCCGGCTTAATCAGGCAAGCCGCCACATTCTGTACCAGTTGCAGCTTCTGGACCGTTTTCAAGGGTAACCCCACGTACAGCACATTACAGTAGTCTAGGCAAGAGGAGACCAGGGCATGTACCACAGATGGGAGCAGATGGTTGGGAAGGTAGGGGCACAACCTCCATATCATATGGAGTTGATACAGCGCCGCCCGGCTCACACCCGAGACCTGAGCCTCCATAGACACCTGGGAGTCAAGAATGACCCCCAGGCTGCGGACTTGGCCTTTCAGGGGCAATTGTGCCCTACTGAGCACCAGGTCAACATCCCCCAACCTTCCCTTGTCTCCCACAAACAGTCAGGGTTCAGCTTCAGCTTATTCCTTCCCATCCAGCCACTCACCAACTCCAGGCACTTGGATAGGGTTTCTACAGCCAACCTCGGTGAAGATTTGAATAAGAGATAGAGCTGAGTGTCATCCGCATACTGGTGACACTGCAGCCCAAATCTTCTGATGATAGCCCCCAGCGGCTTTATATAGATGTTGAACAGCATCGGGGAGAGGATGGAGCCCTGTGGCACCCCACAAGTGAGAGGCCAAGGATCCGAAACCTCATCCCCCAATGCCACTCTCTGGTACCTACCAGAGAAGAAGGAACGGAACCACTGCAATACAGTGCCCCCTATGCCTAACCTCTTCAGGCGGTCCAGAAGGATACCGTGCTCAACGGTATCAAAAGCCACTGAGAGATCCAGGAGGACGAGGAAGGTCCATTCACCCCTATCCAACGCCCTCCTCATATCATCCACCAAGGCGACCAAGGCTGTTTCAGTCCCGTGTCCAGGCCTGAAGCCTGACTGAAATGGATGTCACTTGCTCATGTAGAACTGGAACTGCATACAGGATTTTGCCTGATTGCACAATTCTATGTTAGCACAAGGCAGCACTCTATATACAGTCTTGCAAGGAGAAGGTTATGCTCCAATGGCTAAAGTACCTTTTAAAAGCAAAAAAACCCCAACCCAATAAAATAAACCCCCACACACACCCTGCCACCCCAGGTTATAGTGGAGAAAGGATTAGGCCTGTGCATGCACATAGTACCGTGCAAACATGGAATGGCTCCCCTCTTGGGAAAGGATATGTAAAAAAATATCCTTTTTGTCCATGTGTATTCATTTTACAGAGATACAGAAAAAAGATGCATGCTAAGGAGTTAAGAACCTGTAGTTTTATGATGTATGATAGATGCTCTACTTCAAAATATGACACTTGTTAATGTTCGAAAGAGTGTAGACCACATTTACTTCCTTTCTGCAACACTAATAATGGTTCTAACAACTACCTCATGACACCCTGTGGAATACTAAAGCCATTGCACATTTTACATCCAGCAAGCTATAATCTTAAATAGATGGGCACAAAAGTATCAAAAGAATGAACTGAAAAATATGCAATTAGTATTCAGCGCTTGGACATACTCTTTTGTTACCATTAGGTTATGCTAGGAACACTAGAAAACCTAATTTAAAGCACTTATTTTCTCTGTTGAGTGCTTATCTGAATTCCAGTGTATTTACATTATATCCTTCCTCTTCAAAGCCATTTTTAAACATGACCCAAGATTTATCAGAGACAGCAGGTCTAAAATGCTACATTAAGCAAAAATTGTTTTCTCAGATGTAAAGAACATAGGCAGCAAATTATAGGCATCTTCACTGAATCACAAATAACTTCAAATTCTGCACACAGCTGGAAGATAGCAGAAAAAGGATTTTCTGCTGGTGTTAAATCTTGATAGCATCCTAATAGCAGGCCTGGTTGGAGGGACTGGGACAGTAAGATTCAGAACCACAAATAACAGATTTTATTTCTTCAAGCTGAACTTCCTATTTTTACAGATGCTTTTTATTTATTTAATTAATTTATTATTTAATTTGTATCCCGCCCTTCCTCCCAGCAGGAGCCCAAGGCAGCAAACAAAGCACTAAAAACACTTTAAAACATCATAAAAACAGATCTTAAAATACATTAAAACAAAACAGCGTGAAAAACATTTTAAAAAAACAACTACTTTTTAAAAGGGTTAAAAACAATATTAAAAAACATATTAAGCAATTCTAACACAGATGCAGACTGGGATAGGTCTCAACCTAAAAGGCTTGTTGAAAGAGGAAAGTCTTCAAAAGGTGCCGAAAAGATAGCAGAGATGGTGCCTGCCTAATATTCAAAGGGAGGGAATTCCACAGGATAGGTGCTGCCACACTAAAGGTTCAATTCCTATATTGTGCAGAACGAACCTCCTGATAAGATGGTATCTGCAGGAGGCCCTCAGCTGCAGAGCGCAGTGATCAACTGGGTATATAAGAGGTAAGAAGGTATTTCAGGTATCCTGGTCCTGAGCTGTATAGGGCTTTGTACACCAAAACTAGAAACTTGAACTTGGCCCAGTAGCAAATGGGCAGCCAGTGCAATTCTTTCAGCAGCAGGGTGACATGTTGGCGATACCCTGCCCCAGTGAGCAGTCTTGCCGCTGCATTTTGCACCAGCTGCAGCTTCCGGACCAACCTCAAGGGTAGCCCCACATACAACACATTACAGTAATCCAGCCTGGAGGTTACCAGTGTGTGGACAACAGTGGTCAGGCTATCCCGGTCCAGAAACAGCCACAGCTGTCTTATCAGCTGAAGCTGGTAAAAGGTACTCCTAGCCACTGAGGTCACCTGGGCCTCTAGTGACAAAGATGGATCCAGGAGCCCCCCAGACTACAAACCTGCTCTTTACTCCCCCATCCAAAGCAGGCAACTGACCAATTATCCGAACACGGGAACCACCAACCACCAACCCACAGCTTTCAGATGTATAAAAATAAAATCAATAATAATAATAATAATAATTATTATTATTATTATTATTATTATTATTATTATTATTATTATTAATAGAGGTACCTGGTGGGGGGATCCACATCTGCCAGCTGCATCACTGGGCTTATTGGGAGGGAAGAGGTGGTGGGGATGTTGACACAGTGTAAGCGCAGCAGCAGCAGCAGCAGTTTGGCTTTGCCACTGCAGTTTCATCAGAACCACCTCCCTGCTGCCTAGTGTCTCCCTCCCAGTAAGCACAGTGACGTGGCTGATATGAGGCCAGGTGCACCACAGGTGACTCCAAAGTGGAGAAGAGGAGAAGCAGACTTCCTGTGGTTCATGGTGACTCAAAGGTCTAGGATTAGAGCTGTATGTCCAGGTTCTTGGAGTGGCAAAGAACGAATGAGCAGCAGTCTCCCTGTCTACAATTCAGTGTTTGAAGATAGTGCTTTGTCTTGGCTATGATGGAAGACCAAAGGTAGGCACACCTTGTATTGTTCACCTGAGCCCCACAGTGCTGAACCCAAGAAGGAATCTAAGTTGTCCTATAACCCTCCTGAAATGGCTCCAAGCAGAAAAATTGTTTAAGGGATGGCTCGTGGCTTCATGTTTCCTTCTAGGTTCCTAACTAATCTGAAGAAAAATAACAAACATGATGAAAATGCAAGAGATGGGTTAAAGGAGATAGGAAGAAAAAGCTAACTGGAGTTGGAGTAACCCATTCTAGAGAGATCCATAGAAAGCAGGTAGATACTTAACACCTAGAAACTTAATTTTTTAAAAAATGAAAGCTGAGCATCTGGAGATTGGGGTAACTCAGAGAGGACCTAAAAAATCCAGAGTCTCAGGGTGAAAACTGGCAACCCTAGTTTACTCCTTACTGTGTGCAGAGGATTGAGCCATAATCTAATAAAATGCAGGTTTTTTTCTTAAAGCCAAATACGTTTATCTGAAATTATCATAGTTAATATATTAGTACTTAAATGAAATACTTTTGTAGAATTTCTTAATTTTCCAACTATCACAGTATTGAGAAATGAAGAAGCTATACAAACAATTTCATTAGCTTATACAATAGAACTTGGGTACTATATGTTTGCCTACTTTGTTTACATATGCACAAACTCAAAACATTTGGATTTAACCTTTGTCGTCCAAGGATAACATAAGAACACAAGAAGATCCTGCTGGATCAGGTGAATGGCCCATCTAGTCCAGCATCTTGTTCTCACAATGGCCAACCATATGTCCACGGAAAGCCCACAAGCAGGACCTGAGCAGAAGAGCACTCTCTCCTCCTGTGGTTTTCAACAACTAGTATTGGGAAGCATACTACCTCCACCTATGGAGGCAGAGCATAGCCATCATGACTAGTAGCCATCAATAGCCTTATCCTCCATGAATTTGTCTAATCCTCTTTTAAAACCATCCAAGTTGGTGGGCATCACTGCCTCTTGTGGGAGTGAATTCCATAGTTTAACCATGTGCTATGTGAAGAAGTACCTTCTTTTGTCTGTCCTGAATCTTCCAACATTCAGCTTCATTGGATGTCCATGAGTTATAGTGTTGTGAGAGAGGGAGAAAAACATTTCTCTATCCACTTTTTCCATGCCATGCATAATGTTATACACTTCCATCATGTCACCTCTTACTTGCCTTTTCTCTAAACTAAAAAGTCCTAAATGCTGCAATTTTTCCTCATACAGGAAATGCTCCATCCCCTTGATCATTTTGGTTGCCCTTTTCTGAATATTTTCCAGCTCTATAATATTTTGAGGTGAGACGATCAGAACTGTACACAGTATTCCAAAGGCAGCCACACAACAGATTTGGATAACAGCATTATTATATCAGCAGTTTTATTTTCAGTACCTTTCCTAATGAACCCTAGCATGGATTTTGCCTTTTTCACAGCTACTGCACACGGGGATGACATCTTTATCAAGCTATCCACTATACCCCCAAGGTCTCATTTCTGGTCAGTCATAGACTGCAGTGTATATGTGAAATATACATAACTTTACATTGAATTATATTTGCCATTTTACTGCCCATCAGTTCGGTGAAGTTCTTTTGGAGCTCTTCACAATCCCTTTTTGTTTTAACAACCCTGAACAATTTACTATCATCAGCCAATTTGACCATCTCACTGCTCACTGCTAACTAGAACATTTGTGAACAAGTTAAAAAGCACAAGTCCCACCACTGATCTTCGGGGGACTCCATTTTCTATATCCATTTCAATCGGGTTTCAGGCCTGGTTTCGGCACCGAGACAGCCTTGGTCGCCCTGTACGATGACCTATGTCGGAAGAGGGATGGAGGGAGTGTAACTCTGTTGATTCTCCTAGATCTCTCAGCGGCTTTTGATACCATCGACCATGGTATCCTTCTGGAGAGGCTCGCAGAGTTGGGAGTTGGGGGTACTGCTTGGCAGTGGTTCTGCTCCTACTTGGCGGGTCGTCTCCAGAAGGTAGTGCTTGGGGAACATTGCTCGACACCGTGGGCTCTCCAATGTGGAGTCCCACAGGGGTCGGTCTTGTCTCCCATGCTTTTCAACATCTACATGAAGCCGTTGGGTGCGGTCATCAGGAGTTTTGGAGTGCGTTGTCATCAGTATGCTGATGACACGCAACTCTACTTCTCCTTTTCATCTTCTGCAGGTGAGGCTGTCGATGTGCTAAACCGTTGCCTGACCTCGATAATGGACTGGATGAGAGCTAACAAACTCAGACTCAATCCTGACAAGACTGAGATGCTGTTGGTGACGGGTTTCTCTGATCAGATGGTGGATATATACCCTGTCCTGAATGGGGTTACACTCCCCCTAAAGGAGCGGGTTTGTAGCTTGGGAGTTCTTTTAGATCCTTCCTTGTCACTAGAGGATCAAGTAGCCTCGGTGGCACGGAATGCGTTCTACCATCTTCGGTTGGTAGCCCAGCTACGTCCCTATCTGAGCAGAGAGGACCTTACATCAGTAGTACATGCTCTGGTAACCTCGCGACTGGACTACTGCAATGCGCTCTACATAGGGCTGCCTTTGAAGACAGTTCGGAAGCTTCAGCTAGTGCAAAATGCGGCTGCCAGACTGATAACAAGAACTAAGCAGTCCGAACACGCAACACCTGTTCTGGCCCGCTTGCACTGGCTTCCAATTTGCTTCCGGGCTAAATTCAAAGTGCTGCTTTTGACCTATAAAGCCTTATACGGCACGGGACCACAATACCTGTTGGAACGCCTCTCCCAATATGAACCTGCCCGTACACTGCGCTCTTCATCGAAGGCCCTCCTCCGAGCTCCATCCCACAGGGAGGCTCGGAGGGTGGTTACAAGAACTAGGGCCTTTTCGGTGGTGGCCCCCAAACTGTGGAACAGTCTCCCCGATGAGGTACGCCTGGCACCGACGCTGCTGTCTTTTCGGCACCAGGTTAAAACCTTCCTCTTTTCCAGGGCTTTTAATCTATTCTATTTCTATTCTATTCGTTAAATTTCTATACCGCCCGACTAGCATAGCTCTCTGGGCGGTGTACAACAGAGAAATAATACAACAAAGAAATATAAATATACACAGTATATAAGTAGCCAAACAATAATAATAAACAACAAACTAATGAAAACATCTCAATAAATATACAATTAAGCAATCCCCACACACTTCACAACAGTGTCTAACAAAAATATGCTGTAGTCCAAATAACAGCAAAAATGAATCTCCAGAATTAAATCTTGACCCCAAAAACAACTAAAAAACAACTAACCCCAGTAGTCTATAGACATCCCGAGCAGCAGGTTCACGCGCACATACACACACACACGGTCTCTGGCCCCTTCAGCAGTTGCTGCTTTTGTAGCTGGAGAGAGACAGGGCCCCACCCTTCCAGGCCAGGTGGAAATTAGCCAGAAATGCAGGGAGCAGGTCTTGCAGAAACTCACACAGGTAGATGGTCTTTGGCCCCTTCAGCAGTTGCTGTTTTTGTAGCTGGAGAGAGACAGGGCCCCACCCTTCCAGGCCAGGTGGAAATTAGCCAGAAATGCAGGGAGCAGGTCTTGCAGAAACTCACACAGGTAGATGGTCTCTGGCCCCTTCAGCAGTCGCCGCTTTTGTAGCTGGAGAGGAACAGGGCCCCACCCCTCCAGGCCAGGTGGAAATCAGCCAGAAATGCAGGGAGCAGGTCTTGCAGAAACTCACACAGGTAGATGGTCTCTGGCCCCTTCAGCAGTTGCTGCTTTTGTAGCTGGAGAGGAACAGGGCCCCACCCCTCCAGGCCAGGTAGAAATTAGCCAGAAATGCAGGGAGCAGGTCTTGCAGAAACTCACACAGGCAGATGGTCTAACTTAATTCTGTTTTAAATTGTATTGTAATTGTTTTTAGATCTCCCATTCTCTGTACTTTGTGGTTCGTTTTATTGGATTTTATTGTATTTTGTATTAATCTGTTGTTCACCGCCCAGAGAGCTATGCTAGTCGGGCGGTATATAAATTTAGTAAATAAATAATAATAATAATAATATCTTTCCACTGGGAGAAGTGTCCATTTATTCCTGCTCTCTGCTTTTTGTTTTCTAGCCAGTTACTGATCCACAAGAGGACCTCTCCTCTTATTCTGTGACTGTTGAAGCTTACTCAGGAGTGTTTGGTAAGGATAAACTTTGTTGCCTTTTCCAGTTATTTATTAAATTTATAGGATTTACACACACACACACACACACACATATGAGAGGGATAGCCCCTTTTTTAATTCTGTAACATGACATTTTAAAACAAATGTTTAAATACACACACTCATGTCTATTACATTGTATTGTAGTTACTAGATAACAAGCTAACGTTGGTGTTGATTTTGTTTCTAACTAGCACGCAAGCAACTGACAAGACCAGACAAGTTGAACATCATATGCACTGTTAACATGTAATCTCCACCTGCTTTGGCTGCAGTGATATTGCACCATTACCTATTAAAAATTACTTCACATAATCCTTTCGTATTTCAATAAATGGGTATAATCACAGCATTTAAAACTGCCACTATATCTATTAAAAATCATTAAAACCTTTCACATGCAATCTTTTCAATTATACATCTTGTCAATAAACTTTTACATGCTAATCTTGTCACTTTTTTGGCGAACGTTTCAGGAATGCTTCTTAAATATTCAAAGGATTTAACTAAATCTCACCTGCAGACAAGCTTTATGACTCTATAGTAGCTTAAGTACTAAAAGAAATAACCTCCATTATCGAGTTTTAAGACAAAGGAGTGTTTTGGAATTTTCAGGTAATGATAATATGACATTACCACCATTAATGGAAAGTACCGTTTCAGAATTTGTTTTAAAATATTATGTAAGAGAAAAATGGTCGAGAAGTTTCTCCACATTATTTTTCTGAAACCTTGGTATTATAAACTTAGATCAAGATTTTCAATAGTTTTTTCATTTATACAGTATTTTTACAACCAACCAAAATATTATTAAAAAGAAAATTTTAATTCTAAAGTTGACTTTGTATGACTTGGTCTAGATGTTCTCTGTTTCTAATTTCATTTTCAAAAATGAGTATTAGATTAAGGAAGGAATTCAGCAAATGGGAGGAAAGTGGATCTAAAATGACCTATGTTACAAATTAAAGGCAAATCTATGAAAAACAGAGCATGGAGTCCTAAAACCTTTTCAGTCCAGTTTAGTAAAAAGAACATCCATTTTCATTTTTTTCCAGATTACATTGCAAAGTGAAACATTAATAGACCCCCCCAAATCATTAATGTTGAATAAAATATCTGAAATACAGTATAGAATTATCCCCTGCTTCTCTTCCAGCAAACTTTCTTCACCTAAAGCTACAGATGTATGACCGCCCCCCGCCCCCCAGGATAGCATCCTAGAAGCCATAGGAATCACTGTATCTCCCTCTCCAAGGACAAGGAGAGAGGTCTGTGATGCCTCTGTAGTGTTTGTATAATATTTATGGAAAGTGCCAGTAAGGTTAAATATGGTAAGTAGAGTGAGTTGGGAGGGGGGAGTACACATGATGGAATGTTGAGGAATGCTGTGTTGTGACTGGCTGAGCATCTGGATGGTTGAATATATATATGGGAGAATGACAGTTGGTCAGGAGTTTGGTTCTGGTTTGGGGTTGAAGAGGGTGAGGGGTGGATGTGTATTTAGATGGGTAGTGAGGCAGGTTTAGGACTAAAGTATATGAAGTAAGAGAAACTATAGTATGTTGAAGATCATTTATATGTAACCACAAGTATGACAACTGAATTCAAAGTAATCTTGTTTATTCCTACTGTTATTTAATAAATCTGTTTGGTTTAGCAACACGCCTGATCCTTGGCTGGGTTCATATAATAATAATAAAATAATAAATTTAATTTTTGTGTCGCCTATCTGGCCGAAGCCACTCTAGGCGATGTACAAACTAAAATTCAGTAAATTACAATACAATACAGATAAAATACAATAAAATCAGAACGATCATTAATCACAGCAGCATGAAATCAGTTAGGGCGATCAATAGATAATAAAATATCCCAAAAAAGTTAGCCCTCCCCGGAATTCCTGAAGGCCTGTCCAAAAAGCCAAGTTTTTAATGCCCGGCAAAATATATCCAGGGAAGGGGCATGGCGAAGATCGAATGGGAGGGAGTTCCAGAGAGTGGGGGCCGCCACTGAAAATGCCCTCTCTCTAGTCCCTACCAACCTAGCTGTTTTCATTGGTGGGACTGAGAGAAGGCCCTGTGTGGCTGATCTGGTTGGGCGGCTTAATTTGTGGTACTGGAGGCGCTCCTTCAGATAAACTGGGCCAAGACCGTATAGGGATTTAAAGGTTAATACCAACACCTTGAATTGGGCCCGGAAAACAACTGGCAGCCAATGTAGGTGAAATAATACTGGTGTGATGTGATCACGGCGGCGGCTGTTTGTAAGCAATCGAGCCGCCGCATTCTGCACCAGTTGTAGTTTCCGGACCGTTTTCAAGGGTAACCCCACGTAGAGTGCATTGCAGTAGTCTAATCGAGAGGTGACCAGGGCGTGTACCACCAGTGGGAGCTGATGAATAGGGAGGTAGGGTTGCAGCCTCCGTATGAGATGTAATTGGTACCAAGCTGCCCGGCTCACTGCCGAAATCTGAGCCTCCATGGACAGCTTGGAATCAAGAACCACCCCGAGGCTGCGGACCTGATCTTTCAGGGGTAAACTCACCCCATTAAACTGTAGGTCAACAGCACCCAACCTCCCCCTGTCACCCACAAGTAGCACCTCGGTCTTATCAGGATTGAGCTTCAGTCTGTTCCTTCCCATCCATCCACTCACGGATTCCAGGCACTTGGACAAGGTCTCCACAGCCATCTCTGGTGAAGATTTAAAGGAGAGATAGAGCTGCGTGTCATCTGCATATTGATGACATCGCAGCCCAAAACTCCTGATGATAGCTCCCAGCGGCTTTACATAGATGTTAAATAGCATATAGAGGAGAAGGGTGGGCAGAGCAAAAACCAAAGCTGGAACCAGTGTCTATGGTGGCAGCGGTGAAGGCTTCATGTATCAGCAGCAGATACCCAAAGGCAACCCAGGGCTGTAGTCTTTAAAGACAGAAATTTACAGGGAGGGTTGTGGTGTAAAAGTGTACCTAGACACTTAATAGCAATTTGTTAAAGGAGGAGTTAAGGCAAAGTCTCAGGGCAGCATTGCTTTCCAGTGTCTCAGGTAGTGACACCTAGTGGTGGGATCGTGAGAGATCCGTGCCAGGGCCAGAGCAAGAGAGGAGGTCTGACTAGGTCCTTCTGCAGAGAGGGAGATCTGATCTCTCACATCATCTCCATAAGGCTTCAGAAAGCCTGCCCGACTGAGGTCTCAACTTGGTGCTAGAATAAGATCAATGACAGCGCCAACTGTGTCTCTGAGAGGAGGGCCCTCCACAGCCAGGGCACTAGAGCAGAGAAGGCCCTCTCCCACATCTCCCATATATGGGGCATAGAGAACATCCCCCCCCCAGCAGATCTTATGTCCAGGTGGGAGTATATAGGGAGCTGTGCTCCCTCAAGTATCAACGCTCCTAGCCATTTAGGGTTTAAATGTTATCACTAGCACCTTGAAATCAGACCAGAAACTTAAAGGCAGCCAGTGCAGCTCCTTTCAGACTGGTGTTACATACTCTCTACATAGCCATGTTCCCGGCAGCCAGGTAGCAGCTGCATTCTGCGCTAGCTGCAGTACCTATGTTCCCTCAGAGTGAGATTTGCAATGCAGGGGCCTGAGAAGGACTACTTTGAATGGCCTCACAGCTTTGGAACAGTCTCCCCTCTAAGGTGCGTTTTATCTCTACATTATTTTCATTCAGACAACAGGTAAAGATGCACGTCTTTGGTCAGGCTTTGGTGGAGGCATGAAATGCACTGCAATATTTTATATCCACTTCTGCTGCCTGCTTTATTTGTGATTCTTATTAATTTAATTATGTTGCTTCATTTATTTTGTTTTCAATATTTATTGTTAATTGTGCCAGTGTGGTGTAGTAGTTAGAGTGCTGGACTAGGACCTGGGAGACCAGGGTTTGAATTCCTGCTCAGCCATGAAGCTCACTGGGTGACCTTGGGCCAGTCACTGCCTCTCAGCCTAATCTACCTCACAGAGTTGTTGTGGGGATTAAATGAGAGGAGAGAATCATGTACATCACCTTGAGCTCATTGGAGAAAAGGTGGGATATAAATGCAATAATAAATAAATAAATAAATTTAAATACAGGGCTTTATACTAGATGATAGTTTGGTAGCTCTCTGACCAATAATTCCAAGTTTTTAATCAGATGTTTTTCATAGGTATGTGTCATGCCACCCTTTGAACACAGTATTTGTTTTAGAAAATAAATATAAATATTCATCTAGGTTTCGTCTACTATAAACACATTGAAAAAAATGTAAGTCTGATAGACAGCAGAATAGGAAACAGTTTTCGCAAGCCATCACTGATCTAGAGCCAAACCCAAAGAGACGTATGTGTGGTCATCACATGTCAAGACAGTCAGGAAAGTATTTAATATATTACATTAACAGATTTTAAGGACTTGATCCAATAACAGAAACTCTAAGCTACTTCCCCAGTCCTGGATCATTTCCCATGATTAAAGACCTTGACTTTAATGAAAAAAATGTTTTCGTTGTGCATATCATTTGCTGCAACAGCATGACATCTTAAGTCTAACAATCTTGGCAAAAAGAACATTCTTAACATGCATTAAGCAGAGGTAACACTTTAAATCGACAGTGGGGAACCTTAGGCCATGAGGTCACATGTGGCCCCTCAGGTCCCTCTATCTGGCCCTCAGAACTCTCCCCAGGGCATACCCCCCTCTCCCCAGATCACATCCCTCAGTGGCCTTGCTTCACACCCTGAGTGTTTTTGCATGGCTGAAATGTGTCCTTAAACCCTTGTTTGTCTGGATGGAGGATAGACAGGGTTGTGGGAGTGTGTGTAGAAACTAGCCTGCAGTACAAATATAATATTTACATTCATTGCTCTGTCCACTTTTGCCTCTGGCCCTGCCCACCACTAACATGTGGCTCCCTGGGCTAAAAAGGAACCCTTGGGCTTAAGAGTTTCCCTGCTTTAAATGATAGTGGCATGACAATGATACCAAGCATGTGCATTTAAAATTATCAGTTTTATTCATTTTTCAATATTGTTTGGTTCCAAGTGTGTGTTTGGTATTAGAAGAGAAGGGACACAGAAATAACAGAGGCATTGTTCACTTGTCTTAATATGAAGGTGGGTGTTGGATAAGAGAAAGGCAACAAGGAAAACTTCGTTCAGTATCTAAGGCCCTCCTCCGGGTACCAACTCACCAGGATGCCCGGAGGACTGTTACTAGATCTAGGGCCTTTTCTGTGGTGGCCCCCGAATTATGGAACAGCTTACTGGAGGAAATACGCCTGGCGCCTACGGTTCTTTCTTTTAGGCGTCAGGTTAAGACCTGGCTATACTCCCAGGCATTTTAATGTTTAATGCTTTATGTTTATGTTTTTAGTTTAATGTGTTCCTTTGTTACTGATTTTATTCTATATTGTATTTTAATCTCGTTTTGTACACCGCCCAGAGGGCTATTAGCTATGGGCGGTCTAGAAATGAAAATAAATAAATAAAATAAATAAATAAAAGGGAGAGACAAGGACGCCATCATAAACAAACAAATTGGTAACACAGATGGTACAACAGATGGTTACGTGGGGCCAAGAAAGGTTTTATATAACAAAAAAGTATTTGGTGGAAGGACTTAAAGGAAAAAATTGAGTCAACCAATAGGTTGAAGGGGAAAGAGTGGGAAGGTGATTCAAAGAATGCAGATGAAAGGTACAATGTGGAAAGTAGGGCAAAGGAAACAGCAGGAGGTTTAAATTTACAAAGCACAGAATGCAATCTTGTGTAAAGAAGGAGAGAAAAGTATAATGAACCTAAAGAATGGTTATTATTTATTTTTATTTATTAAATTTATATCCCACTCTTTCTCCCAGTAGGAGCTAAGGCAGCAGATTAGTGGACAAGATGCTAGCTTCTACTTCTACATGATATAATCATTAAAATACATGACATTTATTGACATAGATAATATTAAATTAATCAGAACCCATGAATACAGGTAAGTAGAGATTCTTTTTATGTTTGATACTTAAGTTTGGTATATATTTTATGCATAGCATGCCTAAAGCCACAAAATTACTCATTTTATTGCTATGAGAGTAATTTCCCTGATTCTTTACTTCTTTCTACAATTACACATCTGCTTACATATCCTATCATAACAGCAGATTTTAATGAGTACCTTGGCTTGCTTTCTTCCCCAACATTTTCCATAATTTTCCTTCCTCCTAAGCACCAAGATCATGCTAAGAAATCTTCAAAACAATGTGAATGGCCTACTTCTACATCACTGCTAAAATGTAAGGGAAACTCAAAGGTGATTCACACAATGCCATAGGATAGTGTGACTGCGCAGACTCTATACATCAGTATAAAAAAACCACCAGATAGTTGCACTCTCCCTCAGCTGCCCACTGGTGGAGAAAAACCCAGCTGTTGGGGCTTAGGCAGAAGGAAGTGAGAGGAGTCAGGGAGAATATAAAAAGCCTCAGAGAGAAGGAAGAGGATGGCATAGGAGTCCTCAACTTAAGTTTACCAAGGGCATCGAGGTAGAAGATACCAGCCTGTGTTGGAGAAGACCCTCCCCTGGGACATCAAAGCAACTCTGAGAAGGGAAAGCTCTGCTAGAAGACTTGGGGCTGGAAGGAACTGAGGACTGCAACAGAGAATGTGAAGCAACATTTCTGTAATAAAAGTGGAGCTACAGTGGAATGCATTATTTATTTATTTATTACATTTATATCCTGCCCTTCCTCCCAGAAGGATCCCAGGGCTGCAACATGTGAGTTTGTGCCTTCATTTTCACCTTCTTGCCAGTTGGGTTCTGTGGAAGGTATGGATGTGTACTTAAAGTATTCCATCATCAGTTTCTTATGTTGAGACTGTTAATTACTGCCCTGCAGTATTGTCTCTGGATGAAAATCAGTGGTGACAGTTGCATACACTTTAAAGAAATTCTAGGGCTATCATCCTGAACACTCCAACTTTGGTAACAAGCTCCACTGAATTCAATTAAACTGACTTCCAAATAAGAATACTTAAGATTACAACTTCTCAGACCTAACTAACTAGAATACTCCAGGAAAGCAGTTTTATGTTCATTATTCAACATGTATACATTTTGCTCACAGAAAATGAAGCATTTGTTACGTAATTGACATGTTAGATCCAAAACAAAACAAAAAGATAAGAGAGAGCGCAAAGTAGATAAGGTGATTTGTAAGACCGTATTTTGTTGGTAAAAAGAGTATACAAACTTTCCAGCTTCTGCAAAAATTTGTACACTTTCACTAACACATTCTAATCGAAAGAAAGGTATCAACTTACCTACTTTGTCTTACTGAAACAGCTAAGCCAAATAAAGAATTCATTCCAGAAGCTTTACTCTTGAATAAGAACAGGCCAACTAAACCAGAGCAATTACTGTATAAATGTATTACTGACTGTAGAGTCAACACACAGGTGTGATTTCAAGAATGTTCCTTTTTTAGAAACATCACTTCTAAGAACAAGAGACTTGATCAATAGTTCCAAAGGTCGCCTCTCTTATTTCAATTTTTGCAAATCAACCAAACATCATCAAACATACAGCTGAGAGATCAAAAGTCAGTTTGAGCAAAGCCAAGGCAACTTGGATCTTTATCAAGAATAATCTAGTTGCAGCGACGTGGCCTACCTATTTTTACTTATTTTAAGCCATATTTCCAAAGGGATCTCACAAGACAGGAAATTAATAAGATGTATCACACTCAGTCTGCTCCATTGGGGTTAAATATATATTTATTTTACCCTCCTCCAAGATATTCACAGCTCTAAAGTGTCAATTAAACAAGGAACTCATAAAAATCTAAAATCTAAATAGTGTTTTTAACATCAGGCAGAGATACGGCATAATTGAATGCTGATGTGCTCGTTGTCTACACACATATTTTCATTACTAAAACTTTCCAGTGTGTGTGTGGGGAAGGGAACTATAATAAAAGCTGTCGTTAACTATAGTGAGACTAACAAACAGACTTTACTGGAAATCAGCTATCGTATATTGCATAACATTAATATTATCAGTGGAATGTAAATTATTAAACTGGCAATATCAGTAGCACAGGTGAAACAGTACATTATGACCACTGATTTGCCCCCAAATGTAACCAAGTGATTATGTCACTCCAGTTATATGAGCTTACCTCTGTATCCTGACTCTTCTCCCAGGAGGAACTCAGGGCACTATACACAAAGTTATCCTTTTTTCCCTACTAGACTCTAGCAGCCTGAACCTACCCAATGTGGTAGAGATCACTCTAACAGACCCTGAACAGGGATTTGAAGACAGATATCTCCAGTCTAACTTCATCATTCCATCCATCACACCACACTGGTTTTCTTAACCGCCAATGCTAAATTATGGAACAGAAACCATTTGGAAGAGGAAATTTCTCTCTTTGCTTAAAGAACTTACCACTCCATATTGATTTAAGGCTAGCACTATCACACCACAATAAACTGACAAAAGTTGTAAGGCATAACAGAAGATAGAAGAGTACATTTTCATCTATCCTCAGAGCTTTCCTAGCTAGAATATTAGTATTATTTCATGGTGATAGGTAATAAAATAAGGAAGGAAATAGTAATCTGGTCAAGCTGAAGACTTGATCCAGGACCAAGAAGCAACTTGGTATCTTATTGCCAAATCTTAGCACAAGTCCCTAAAAACAGCTAATGGAACATTCCAGAATGAAAGTCAGAGCCTGATGCCCCTTTGTGGTCCAATCCCCGCAACTTTTATTTTCTATCTACTGAGAAAATATTCTGTGAATCAAACCACACTTGCCTCTATTTGAAGGTGTACTCTCCCACTACTACACTACTGGGTTAAACTGTCTGAACATCTCTGAATAAATGAGTGATGACATCCCAATGCTGAAGCATCACTATGAGGGAAATATTGCCATTGAAAACTGTGGATGCATTTCAGTTGCTTATGCTGCAAACTGGCTTTGTCTCTATACTAAGAGCATGGAATAGCTTTTAGACACTATTCATGTATATTTTCTAAATTCACTCGAAGGAAATAAGCTAATAAAGATGTTAAACATTCTATTATTAAAAGCAGAAACACAATTTTCATTACTACTCAGATGAAAATAATTGAGAGATATATGTTCTTCTTGCTGAAGGAATGTTGGAAAAGAAAGTATGAAACCTGCAAACAATTAGTCTCTGAAATATATTATTGGTAAGTTGTGCTGGAGAAGGTGTCATACTTCTGTTGCACACACAAAAAAACTGTAAGGAATCCAAAGGCAGACAGAAAGAAAGAATTCACCACAGTTTTATAAATAGCCTGACCCTGAACCACAGATACTGACACCAAACTGGAGCATCTATCTGTTGTTCAGGATCACATGAAGTACTTCCTCTTATGCTTGCATGGCTCTCAATTTGTGCAATCTGTGTACAAGACAAGATTCTTGAAGAAGTGAGACATGCTACATATGTGTTCATGCTACAGCCAGCTTGTTAGAATTGCCAGAGTAGGACTGGCATGTTAGATAGTGGAGATTATTATTGCTTCATTGAGGGAGAGTGTGCCCAGGTTTCCTGAGACCAATTATCTGACTAGTACAATTTCAGTTCATGAAGAATAAGGCTATAGATGGCTAGTAATCATGAGAGCTATATACTACCTCCAGGATCAGAGGCACCATGACTCTAAATACTAGTGGGAGCAACAACAGGAGAGGGGTATTGTACTCATTTCATAGGCATCTGCTTGGCCACTGTAGGAAACAGGATACCGAAAACAAGGTGCCTTTTGTCTGATCCAGCAGAGCTCTTCTTATGCTCTTAATCTAACTTTAAGGACTGAAGGCATCTTGACAGACATAACGGCCAAATGACATAGGGAGATGGACAGGGAAGCACAACCTTATTAGTTCATTTACTGAACCTCCAAGCAGTATTCATGATTGTCAACCATAGTATTCTTCCAGGTTGCCTTGCTGGAACAGGAATTGGAGTAGGTATTATGCTTTAATAGTTCCAGTCATTCCTGGAAGATAGGGCCCAGAAGGTGGTCCTGGAAAAAGTAATGGGGTGCCACAAGGGTCCATCTTAACTCCATTGTTATTTAATATCTACATGAAGATGCTAGGTAAAGTTATGCAGAGATTTAGGGCAAGGTGTCAACTGAATGCTGATTAAATACAGCTTTATCTTTATCTTTCCTCAGATCCAAGGGAGGCTGTGGAATCCATAACCCAGTGAGCAAATGGGTAAATAAATTGAAACTTAACCCCAATAACAAGAAAGTACAATTGCTTGGGGGTTAGCCAATTTATTTATTTATTATTTGATTTATATCCCACCCTTCCTCCCAGCAGGAGCCCAGGGCAACAGCAATTTCAGCTTAGTGAGACCTAGAAATATCACTGGACTGTTCTGAATGTGTTCACCCTGTTTTGCACTCCTCCTTAGCATAACTTTAACAGCTTGAGCTGCTCCTAGTTCCAGTAGTTTCCTGGATGTTCAGGTGGTGGTGGTGGCCAGGAAATCCTTTCATCAGTTTGGGCTGGTGCACCAGCTACACCCTTTCCTGGAGAAAGCATTCTTGGCCAAAGTTATTCACAGCCTAATAGAATCCTGATTAAATAACTGTAATACACTGTATGTGGGCCTGCTCTTGAAAACTGCTCAAAACTCAAATACAAGGCCAGAACCTTAACTTGAGCTTGTTGTACAGAATATAACATTTTGATTGTGTTCCATCTGTACTGGTTCCTGATTTGTTTCTGGGCCTGATTCATACAGCTGTTTTTGATCTTTAAAATCCTAAGCAATCTGGGACCAGGACTGCTGAAAGGCTGCCTCTCCTAAAATGTTCTTACTCATATGTTCAGGTTCAGGCTAACAATTGATGACCTGCTCCATGTTGGGAGGGTGAGGTAGTGAGACAACGCTTTGTCAGGCATGGTGCCACAATTAAGAGACGTCTACCTCACACAGTCACCACTCACTTTCAGCATACAATGAAAACATGGCTGTGTTAGAAAGCAGTGGTAAGCTTTTTGTTGCTGGTATTTTTAAATATATTTAAATATAGTTCAGACACTTTTAAAGTTTTACTGTTCGATTGTTTTGATCATAGAATAGTATACCCAACATATGGCTGCCCAGCTGCCTCTTGAATGCCTCTAGTGTTGAAGAGAAACTACAACCTCCTTAGGTTATTGGTTCCATTGTTGTACTGCTCTAACAGGAAGTTTTTTCCTGGTGTTCAGCTGAAATCTGGCTTCCTGTAAATTGAGCCCATTAATCTGTGTCCTGCAGTTCAGGATGATCCAGAAGAGATCCTAGCCCTCCTATGTGACAACCTTTCAAGTACTTGAAGAGTGCTATCATATCTCCCCTCAGTCTTCTCTTCTCAAGGCTAAACACGGCCAGTTCTTTCAGTCTCTCCTCACAGGACTTTGTTTCCAGTCCCCTGATCATCCACATTGTCCTCCTCTGAACCTGGTCCAATTTGTCTGCATCCTTCTTACAGTATGGTGTCCAGAACTGGATGCAGTACTCAAGCTGAGACATAACCAGTGCCAAACAGAGGGAAACTAGTACTTCACACAAGTTGGAGAAAATAGTTCTGTTAATGCAGCTTAAAATAGCATTTGCCTTTTTGCAGCTATATAACACTGTTGGCTCACATTCAGTTTGTAATCAACAACAATTCCAAGATCCTCCTCACATGCAGAAATGCCGAGCCTAGTATTCCCCATCTTATAATTGTGCATTTGTTTTCTCTTTTCCTAAGTGTAGAACTTTGCACTTATCCCTGTTAATTTTAATTTTCCAGCCCAATGCTCCAGCCTATCAAGATCACTTTGAATTTTCTTTCTGTCTTCCAGAGTATTCCAGGATATCCCTCCTAATTTGTGTCATCTGCAGATTTGATAAGCTTTCCCTGCACCTCCTCATCCAAGCCATTAATGAAAGAGACCAGGTCAGCAAACATAAACAAAACAATTTAACAACAAAAAAGAACATACTACAAACAGTTAAAAATATTCCAAAACACAATTAAAATTTTAAAAAATCTAGAGCACAGTTAAAAATATTGTAAAACACAGCTTAAAAACATTCTTTCATCAGTGATCTTCAGGCTGCCAGGAACAATCCTCTTCAGCCATCAAATGCCAGGGTTGTTTTAAAATTTCTCCTGAAAGTCAGTAGTGATAGAGACAGATGCACCTTTCTGGGGACGGCATTCTACAAATGGGGAGCCACTAATGAAAAGGCTATGTGCTGTGCTTAGTGATGGCACCACCAACAAGGTCTCGCTTGCTGATTGTAGGATCTGAGATTATTGATAATGGGGAAGGTGCTCTTTTTGATACTCGGGTCCCAAGTCATTTCAGGTTTTAGTTGCTAGCATTAACACCCTGAATTGGGCCTGGTAGCCATTGGCAGCCAGTGCAGTGTCTTCAGTATGGGTGACACACAGTTCCATCAGGCTGCCCCATTTATCAGCCTAGCAGCCTCATTCTACACTAGCTGCAGACTTTGGACCATCTTCAACGGCAGCCCCACAAACATTGCATTATAGTAGTCTAGCTGTGAACTCACCAGAGCATGGACAAGTAAAACCAGTCCAACAACTATCCCAGTCCAATAACAGCCATAGCAGGCTAATCAGCCTCAGCTGCGCATACGCACTGCTAGCCACAAAAGCCACTTGGGACTGTACTCAGTTCATACAGTTTTGAACAATCAAAACACCCTGTTATAAATGGCACATTCCTTCCTGGTCTTGACTGTTTCAGATTGCAAGTAGAGGATCACGGATTTGAAAGTTGTGTGTGTGTTTAAAATAACAGTCTATAGAAACTTAGCACAGCAGAGAGAAGGCTAAGATAGAATGTTTTTCTCTGATTCACTATCATTCCATGTACAGGAAATAATTTTATATACTGAATATTCAAACAAACATTTGTGGAAGTGGCACAGTCCAGGAACAGCTATACCATGTCCCTATCTCCTTGTCTAAATTCACTGCACATTTTTCATTCATTTTCTTCTAATGTTTATTTGCAAGGAGCTACAACCATGTTCACTTGTTATTTACAGTGAAGTCAAACTAC
This sequence comes from Rhineura floridana, assembly GCF_030035675.1. Classification (NCBI taxonomy): domain Eukaryota; kingdom Metazoa; phylum Chordata; class Lepidosauria; order Squamata; family Rhineuridae; genus Rhineura; species Rhineura floridana. Next base: position 147,582,998 of record NC_084482.1, read on the forward strand.
TGACAGATTCTACTCTTTGTTCTGTTAGACAATGAGTAAGACTCATCATAGGAAAATACCTGGCTACTGATTGCACTCAAAGCAATAAGGAAAGACATAAAAGAATGCCAGAAGGATACTTGTCTCAGGGCGGGAGCTCCCCTCAAGTCAGTTGACATTTTTACAAGGTTGTTAAAGCTGCTCTGGGACAGACTGTGTAAAGAGAAAAGGAGGGAGTCAAAAAGCTCATGTTCTGGGGACCTGGCTTCTGTTGCCAGACTTAGATGAGGGAGAGCAGGAACATAACATAAAAATGAACTGCTGTGAGGAAGCTGGCCAAAAGAGGCCCATACAGATAACATCACCGTGTATCTGGGAATACTCATCCTCTCCTCACACCCCAATCCTAACTGCCTTTATCTGGAAGTAAGTCTTATTGCTATCAATGGAGCTTACTCCCAAGTAAATGTGCTTATGTCTGCAGCCAACAGGGAAAAATGTTACAGTTCTAAAATGTTAGCATTTTTATAGTGGTTGAAATAAGATCCAAAATAAATGCTTTCCAAGCACAGCAAGACACCCACAAAGAGTGTAACACAAGTATTATGCCAAAGTTATGAATGGGGCCATAATTGCAATGAAGATTTTTAAAAGATGCATTCCCCAGCTTTCAGGTTGAGTGGAGGACAGCCAAAGAACTATTGTCTACAAGTATCAGAACCAAATTGAAACAAAAATGGGACATCTAAATGCAGCTCAAGTCACTTTGATCTTAGAATTCAATCTGATTAAGTATTTAAATTATATTCAAGGAAATGAATAAGGTTCGGATTCTCTTCTGTAGATGGATTTCTTCTCTTCTCTACGTGGTCACACATACCATCAGAGCTTGGAAAAGTTACTTTTTTGAACTACAACTTCCATCAGCCCAATCCAGTGGTCATGCTGGCTGGGGCTGATGGGAGTTGTAGTTCAAAAAAGTAACTTTTCCAAGCTCTGCATACCATCTCTGGCTTTCCAACCACATATATACACATTAACTTGGTAACAGGAAAATTATCAAAGCAATCTGACCAAACTGGACTGCAAGTTCTGACTACATCTGGCAACCATAATGTAAATGAAGGCCTAAACAGATAATTAATAAAACCCAATCCTCTCATTTATCATTACAGCTAAACATCTAAAATATGTATTTTTCTTAAGTCTTGTCTGGTCAGCCTTTGTGCCAATGAATTATTTGCTCAGATGTGAAAAGTTATGCCTTTATAAGAATGATCAGTTATATGTAAAAAGCACTAGGTAGATGCAGATTTTACTTGGAAGACAGTGAGCTGAATACCTGAGTGCTAACATTAATACACTAACACACAGGTATTAAAATCTATGAGAGAGGCCCTTCTTTATAACCAACTGATACCTGAGGCTCATTTGGCTGGGGCATGTTAGGGGACTTTCTCCCTGGACACACCCAAGATTCAGAGCTCCCTGTCCTCTTTCTGTTAGCCTTCTAATGTGCCATTAAAACATTTTCATTCCAGGAAGCTTTTAATCTACTTCAGAACTGAATTTTATTGCTGTGTTTTCAATCTATTTATGCTCCTTAATCTGAGGTTGCTGCTTTGTATTTTATTGTGTTATAGTTGTTGCTATTTTATTGATGCTTCTAATATTCTTTTTATTGTTATGGTGTTCATCCTCTGGCTGTTGATTTTGTTATTGAGAGCCAGTTTGGTGTAGTGATTAAGGTGTTGGACTATGATCTGGGAGACCAGGGTTCGAATCCCCACACAGCCATGAAGCTCACTGGGTGACCTTGGGCCATTCACTGCCTCTCAGCCTCGGAGAAAGGCAAATGGTAAACCATCTCTGAATACCGCTTACCAAGAAAACCCTATTCATAGGGTTGCCATAAGTCAGAATCAATTTGAAGATAGTCCAGTCAAGCTTGGACATTCATTGCCATTGGAAAGGTGAAGTGTAAATCACTGAATGAATGAATGATCACAGTGAAATACAGAAGGCAAACACAAGATTTTAGCAACAATAAAAATCTAATTTCTTTAATAAAACTTACATTTAAGTATAAATGTATTTCTGGGCTTATTTACAAAAACACAGCTATAATAGTTATATTTGACATGTAAGGTTGTGGCACTGTGTGTGTGCAAGGCTGTTGTGCGCACAATAATGACCTCAGCAAAGGTGGGGCACAAAGGGAGTGAAATGATGAGCAATGGGAGGTATTCAAGGAAAATGTTGTGCTAGCACAATAGTTAGCATTAGTGCAATGAGATTTTCTTCCTCTCTTCTCCCCATGTAAGCCCCGTTCCATTCCCATATCTGTTCTGGATGATTCAGGGAGCTTTTTCTAATGAATGCACCACAGTTTGTATCAATCACTCTAGACAGCCTATTACAGGAGCAAGTGCATGGAAGTGCATGGAGGTAAGTGAGTGGCTGGCACAGGGAGGGGGCAGTATTATGTTCCTCCTCTGTGCCCAGCTTTTTTATGAAATGGATCCAGATAATCGGTCTCATCCAAGAGTGTCTGGAGCTGGCCTGCTACAACTCATTCAAGGACCTTGCCCAGGAATGGAACATTTGCTACCAGCCTATAGTTATTTATTTATTTAATTACATTTCTAGACCGCCCTATAGCAGAAAGCTCTCAGGGCGGTGTACAACAAATAAAATCACAATTAAAATATGAGCAAGTGTGGAAAAATATATATATATATAGTACAATTATAAAACATTAATAAAATTACCATTGAGATTTAAATTAAGATCATATTAAGTTTAAAATGTTAAATTAAAATATTTAAAAATTTACAAAATTTAAAAAGCCTGGGCGAAAAGGTAAGTTTTTACCTGGCGCCGAAAAGATAACAGAGAAGGCGCCAGGCGTATCTCGTCTGGGAGGGCATTCCATAGTTCGGGGGCCACCACCGAGAAGGCCCTAGATCTAGTTGTTGATCTCCGGGCCTCTTTATGGGTTGGGACCCGGAGAAGGGCCTTCGACGTCGAGCGTAGTGAACGGGTAGGTACATAGCGAGAGAGGCGCTCCATCAGGTATTGCGGTCCGATGCCGTTTAGGGCTTTATAGGTAAGAACCAACACTTTGAATCTGGCCCGGAAACATATCGGTAGCCAGTGCAGCTGCGCCAGGACAGGTGTTATATGGTCAAATTTCTTTGTCCCAGTGAGAACTCTGGCCGCAGCATTTTGCACTAGCTGAAGTTTCCGAACCGTCTTCATAGGTAGCCCCACGTAGAGTGCATTACAGTAGTCCAATCTAGAGGTTACCATAGCATGGATAACTGAGGCAAGATGCTCCTTGCTCAAATAGGGTCGTAGTTGGGCTACCAGCCGGAGCTGGTAGAATGCATTCCGTGCCACCGAGGCTACCTGAGCCTCAAGTGACAGGAGCGGATCTAATAAGACCCCCAAACTACGTACCTGTTCCTTTAGGGGGAGTGTAACCCCATCTAGGACAGGTCGAACGTCAACCATCTGGGCAGAGGGTCCTCCCACCAACAGCATCTCAGTCTTGTTAGGATTGAGTTTCAGTTTATTAGCTCTCATCCAGCCCATTATCGCGGCCAGGCAGCGATCTAGTACATCAACAGCCTCACCAGAGGAAGATGAAAAGGAGTAGTAGAGCTGCGTATCATCAGCATATTGCTGGAAACGCACTCCAAAACTCCTGATGACCTCACCCAGCGGCTTCATATAGATATTAAAAAGCATGGGGGACAGAACTGAACCCTGCGGGACCCCATATTGGAGTACCCAGGGACTCGAGTAATGTTCCCCCAGCATCACCTTCTGGAGACGATTCCCGAGATAGGAGCAGAGCCACCGCCAAGCAGTGCCTCCCACTCCTAAATCCGTAAGTCGCTCCAGAAGGATACCATGGTCGATGGTATCAAACGCCGCTGAGAGATCAAGGAGAACCAACAGAGTTACACTCCCTCTGTCTTTCTCCCGACAGAGGTCATCATACAGGGCGACCAAGGCCGTTTCTGTACCAAACCCCGGCCGAAAGCCCGATTGAAATGGGTCTAGATAATCAGTTTCATCCAAGAGAGCCTGGAGTTGGCGAGCGACCACACGCTCTAGAACCTTGCCCAGGAATGGGACATTTGCTACTGGCCTATAGTTGTCCAAATTATCAGGGTCCAAGGAGGATTTTTTTTAGGAGCGGTCTCACCACCGCCTGTTTCAGGCAGGGTGGGACCACTCCCTCTCGTAAAGAGGCATTAATCACCTCCTTGGCCCATCCGGCTGTTCCATTCCTGCTAGCTTTTATTAGCCATGAGGGGCAAGGATCCAGAGCAGAAGTGGTCGCCCGCACCTGTCCAAGCACCTTGTCCACATCCTCGAGCTGTACCAACTGAAACTCATCCAATAAAACAGGACAAGACTGTGCTCTGGATACCTCATTAGGATCAACTGCTACAATAATGGAGTCAAGGTCCCGGCGGATGTTCATGATCTTATCACGAAAGTGTCGCGCAAACTCATTACAGCGGGCAATTGATGGTGTTATTGCGTCCTGGGGACCAGAGTGTAAAAGTCCCCGGACAACTTTATAAAGTTCCGCTGGGCGGTTAAGGGATGACTGAATAGAGACAGCAAAGTATTGCTTCTTTGCTGCTCTCACTGCCTTCACATAGAGTTTGGTAGAGAGCTTCACAAGTGCATGATTACAGCCGTCGGGAGTTCGCCTCCATTTGCACTCAAGCCGTCTCCTTTCTTGCTTCATCACTCTTAGCTCCGGAGTAAACCAGGGAGCCAATTGAGCTCTGCAACGGAGAGGGCGCACCGGGGCGATCGTGTCAACTGCCCGGGCCATTTCCGTATTCCACAGCATGGCCAGGGTTTCGACAGGACCGTCAATTCTATCAGCCAGAAAATTCCCTAGAGCCATCAGAAAACCCTCAGGATTCATTAGTCTCCGGGGACGGACCATCTTAATTGGTCCTCCACCCTTGCAGAGGGGAGAAAACAGTGTAAGTCTAAACCTTAATAGGCGGTGATCTGACCATGACAAAGGAGTAGATGAAAAATCCCTCACTCTCAGATCACCATCCCCTAATCCAGTGGCAAAAATCAAGTCCAGAGTGTGCCCCAACACATGCGTAGGGCCAGTAACAAATTGAGACAGCCCCATAGCTGTCATGGAGGTCATGAAGTCCTGAGCTGCTCCAGATAAAGCGGCCTCAGCATGAATGTTGAGATCCCCCAATACCAAAAGTTTGGGGGAATGCAACAATAGATCCGAGACCACCTCTGTCAGCTCAGTTAGGGAGGCTGTTGGGCAGCAGGGTGGACGGTACACCAACAGAATTCCCAGTCTGTCTCGCTGACCCAACGTTATGTGCAGACACTCTAGACCATTAGCCATCTGGATAGGGTGCCTAACAAGAGGGATGGAACTTCTATAGACCACAGCGATTCCCCCTCCCCGACCCTCGGATCTACCCAGATGCTGAACCGAATACCCAGGTGGGCACAACTGGGAGAGATTAATACCTCCCAGATCGCTCACCCAGGTCTCGGTAATACATGCCAGATCGGCCGCCTCATCCACAATTAGGTCATGGATGAGGGAGGTTTTATTATTTACCGATCTGGCATTAAAAAGCAGCAACTGGAGATCCGAGGGTTGGCTGATAGAACTACCAGCAATCCTGTGGGTGTGAGGAGGACCGGAACACGTCACAGTCACCAGTTGTCTGGGGCGAGTTCCCCTTAACTGGCATGTCCTACTCACAGCGCCATACCTCCCATTACCCGTCACTACACTAATAGGGTCCCCCTTTGGTCCTCCCTCCCACAACACTGTCCTCTCGCCCAGGCACATAATAAAAATAAAATAAATAATAAAACTCATGGCATATACACACAATCACACACTCACTCATACAACCCACTCATACATTCAGACAACACAGCAGCATCCGAGGAGCTTCAGCAGCCGATAATCCGTAGTAGCTGATGTAATGGGACCCAAGTTATTAAGATTTTCTGGGTCCAGGGAGAGTCTCTTCAGGAGTGGTCTCGCTACCGCCTCTTTCAGGTAGCCAGGGACCACCCCCTCTCGCAGAGAGGCATTAATCATTTCCCTGGCCCAGCCGGCTGTTCCTTCCCTGCTAGCTTTTATTAGCCAAGAAGGGCAAGGATCCAGCACAGAAGTGGTTGCACAAACCTGTCCCAGCACCTTGTCAACGTCCTCAAGCTGTACCAACTGAAACTCATCCAAGAAATCGGGACAAGGCTGTGCTCTGGATACCTCGCTTGATTCACCTGCTATAACACTGGAGTCTAAGTCCAGCATAGAAAGAAAGCTCGCTGCCAGAAGAGGGAAGACACTCATCTCCTCCACACCCTCCACAGAAATGCAGTGGGCTGCATGGAGGAGGGACAGAGAGCTCTGGTAGACCCCATCAGGTTAGTAAAACTATTTGCAGGCTAGTAACTTGTATGGACTTATTTACAAGGCTGTATTAGAGCCAATTCACATCTTACAAAAGTTCTTCAAGAAAAAGGTTCCCAGTGCACGCACTTGCAGCTATTCACACATGATTAACATTATTAGAATGACAATATTGCCATTCTATATGAGTGGAATGTTCATTTCTATTGCAGGGGACAGGGAGATAAAATCTCAAAGGTGTAGTGCAAGGGTGGGAAACTGGTTCCAGCCAGAGGGCAAGATCTTTATCTCCCCAACCCATGTGGAAAGAAAGTTTATTGGCTCAACAAAATTTGAATGACATGCGCAACATGGTTCTTTAGATGCACTTTTACTGAGATGCACAATTCTGTAAAGAATATTTCCAAATGAGATGGATCAATAAAATATATGTCCTCTGAAGCTTTGAGATTTTATCTCCTCTGTCATTTCTGTTTACTGGCAACTTCCCTCTTTTCTGGCAATGTTAATTCCTAAACAGGGATGCATTTAATGTAGATAATGTGTATCATGACAAGCAGCTGTACTTTTCAGACTTTCACCTGGCATGGCACATACTATCACCACATGGGGGTGCATTCATAAGAAATAAATATTGCTTAATTTTTTAATGAAATTAATTCTAAAATTAATGATGAGCTAAAATGATCACTTTTCCAGGTCAAAAGCAAACAAAGGAATTCTGCTGTAATCAGAGCTCCTGACATTATTTTTATTTGGTAAAAGTTACCTCTTTTAACAGCCGGTGGTAATGACATGGAATAAAGACAGCACCAGTATAAGCCCCTCACTAAGGGAAGGTGGGGCACTGCTCCAAACTGCCCGAAAGCCCCAGACTTATAGCCCAGTCCCTTCTCTGTTCCTTACATTCATATTGAATACAATACCTCACATTTAGAGACACTCTGGCCTTGTTGCTGTCCATCTTTTGTTCTGGCCAGTCATCATCATTGGATAGCACAGCCAATCACAATCATTGCTATGGTCCATCCCCTGTCTCCTGGGGTAATAATAATAGTAATAAATTCTAGTAGGAGTGGCTTAAGCAGGGCAGGGGTCCCCTCTGCACCTCCAGCAGCTCCATTTTGATTTCATTTCCCATAGAATAAGCTCTAACAAATCTGGAAGAGTCCCTCAGATGCACTGGAAGTTCCATAGTATTAGGGCAAGACTATGAAGAGCCTCCCCAATGCTCAGAGGCATGCATTTCAATCTGAGCCAATCAGATGCATGTATTTGCAAACTGAGTTGCTTTCCTCTTCTTTTGCAAGCACTACCTTAAAGCAGTAGCAACCACAGTCTTCTTTCTTTTCTGTGACTAGCCAGCTTACCAGTCTTTGAAATCAGCAATGTATCACTGTGAGTTCATTGTTCAACTTCTGGGTTCATCACTGCCATATAGAGAGAGATATTGCACTGAGAGTAGCAGTAGTGAACAATCCCCAAAGCATGTTTAGCTGGCAAGGAGGTGAGGATGGAAGCTGGATTCTTCATAAGCCGGACTGGGCCCTATTTACTGTAGAGGGGAGAGATGGAAAAGGAGATTCTTGGAGACAAACAGCCCCTAAAAATGTTTGGCAGCATTATAATGGAATCTGGTTTCTTCATGGGCCAAATGGTGGTGGTGGCTTGTATAAAAACCAAGAAACTTAGAGATACCTTGTATGAATGTCTGAGCCCCTGTACCAGCGGAATCCCAGAGGAACCTGTGGAACTTCCTGCTACAGTATTTAGAACTGATTATATGGTTTGAAAGACTCCTTTTTTCTAACATTTTGGCTTCTTGTTTTTCCCACTGGCCACATCTTTTTCCCTGAGCAAAAGTAGCTTAGATTTTACAGGAGTGGTTTTATTTTTTAAAACAAGAAACTCTGGAAATCTTTAGCCAATGACTATTATCTGTGATATTTGAATACACTGCTCCAGATCAGGGAGGTTCCTTCTGCATACCAGGGAATAAGCCACACATTGCTTAAATAAAACATAATACTCCTCAATATATTATTTGCTGTTTTCTCCATAGAAGTAACACATAATCTCACATATGTAATGGTTAACTATACTGAGGTATGATTTAGCTGTAGCAACTAACATAATCTTATTCATTTTACTTAGAAGAAACCCCACTGTGTAGATTTAAATGGGTATAGAATTGAACTCTGGTCTTTCAGGTCCTAGTCCAACACTGTGCAGCTCTGCAGGGAACAGCTGCAGCACTGGGGAACTGGAGAAGACTTGCCCTGGGAGTGAGTACCTGAGCATCTGGGATCTTGCTTGCTCGCTCCTCTGGGTTACTGTCTCTTGAGACAGCTGGAGTCTCTGGTAAGTGCTGCAAGGACTGGGACCCCCTGTCCTGACCCTGACTCCAGAGAGAGGCTGCAGTTAATCTTGCAGCCTCTTGCATCAGCTCCTGGCTGGGACAGAGGGCATAAAAGCCTGGCTGTCTTGGGCGGCGGTTCTGCTGCCAGCAGGGTCATCCCCAAAGGGGTGACACCAGAGGATCACCCCTTGGAAAGTCCCTTAGTGTGCTACCCGCTTCTAATTCTTGTTTTTAAAACCAATCTACAGGAGATTGGTACTGCGGCAGGCATATGGCATAGTTCCTGAGCAGGGTGAGAGCCTATGCAATGAACTGAACAATAGGAGAAAGTCGCCAGATGCCTTCAAAGTGAGAGTCTGCAACTGGCAGAAGACTGGCCTTCCCTGGGTATGAGACAGGGGGAGACTATATGTGCCCTGTGTGAAAGATATTGAGTGGGTCTGACTGTTCCCAATTCTCTCAGAGGCATACTGGGATAACTGGCTGAGGCAGGTTTTGTTGGTGGGCTGTTGTTGGGTCCATATCAGATGTTTAGGAGGAGTCTTAGTAAGGAGGAACATCGGTGATGCCACCCCAATTTCAGTGATCAGTGGATGAAGGTCCTGATTTGGTGTGCATTACCGAGACCTGGGTGGGTGAACTGGGAAGAGTTGATCTGACCCAGCTTTGTCCAACTGGATACTCGGTGCAACACCAGCACAGGCTGCAGGGACGGGGGGAGGAGGAGTTGCTGTGCTCTACAGAATTTCCATCTCTGTCACCAGGAAACCACTCTGTCTTGGAGCTGGATGTGAGGGCCTGCACCAGGTGTCGGGCCGAGGAGACAGTAGACTAGAGTTGCTGCTGGTGTACCGTCCATCCTGCTGCCTGGCAGCTTCTCTGACTGAGCTGGCGGAGGCCGTGTCAGCTGTGGTGTTGGAGGAGCCCAGAACAATAGTGCTGGATGATTTCAATGTCCATGCTGTGGCTGTCTCTAGTGTTCCAACTTGGAATTTCATGGCCTCCGTGACGACCATGGGGCTGTCTCAAGTTGTCACCGGCCCGATGCATAGGGCAGGGCACACCCTCGACTTGGTTTTTGCTTCAGATGGAGGAAGGGGAGGTCTGGAACTGGGGGGCTGGATGTCACCCCATTGTCATGGTCAGACCACTTCCCGGTGAAGTTTAGACTTATGGCTCTGATCCGCCCCTGCAGGGGTGGTGGACAGATTAGGATGTTGTGAGGTTACAGTGGGGAGAGGGAGAACAATATGCCACCTTCAGCTCCTGGGAGGAAAGTTGGGATATAATGATAATGATAATAATATAAGTGCTGGCTATTGCATTGATTTTTATTTCTAGTGGTTAACACAATATGGTTGGTAATTTCAAATACCCATAATTATTATCTTCATGTATATTTTGTAATTACCTTGAGACATATGTGGAAGGCAATTAAATAATAATAATGTTGCACTTTCCTTACAGGCATGCAGAGAGAAAGTTCATAAATACAATAAATAAAAACAGTTGGAAGTTTGACTTTTTCCATTGTTGGTCAATTTGTGAAAAAGTTTCTCAGTAGTGAAAAATGGTTTTAAACACAATTAGAAAAATCACAGGTTCTTTGTGGTCTCTGTACAGTCCTACATATAAGCTCTGCACCTGTGCAAAGCAAAGTTCAGACCCTTCTAGAGGTAGGAAATTCGGGTTTCAGTGGGAAGCCTGCTCTCAGCTCTCATGGGACTCACCCAAAGGGTGGGCTCCTACTTTCCTCCACAAGATTCCTGAATGCCCTGGGAGGGTTCCCAGTAGATAGAGCAGGTGACCCTGTTGAAGCCCTTGTCACACTGTGGAACACCAAGGCGCATCAGGCTCTTGACACGGTGGCCCCCAGGTGGCCTCTCTGGCATTGTGCAGCCTGTTTTGCACGTTGGTACACCGTGAGCTAAGGGAAATGAAACAGCCTGGACGACGGCTAGAGCGCAAGTGGCAAAAGAGGTGCTGTGAAGCTGATCAGGCACAAGTAAAATATCATAACCATGCCTACTGTGTGGCAGTGAGGGTGGTGAAGAAGGCCTACTTCTCTGCCACCATCGCATCCTCAAGTAGCCAACCAGAGGAGCTTTTCCGTATTGTCAGGAGTCTGTTGACATCAACTCCAGGAAATGGAGTTTTAGACCCTTCGGAGGCCCACTGTGAATTGTTTGCAAGTCACTTTGAGAGTGACTTGTGTAGCAATCTTGATGCCTCATCCACATCTAGTGTAGTCCCCAATGAGGTTTCCAGGGCAACGTCTGCTGCAACTTCTTGGGAATGGTTTAAGTTAATCTGCCTGATGACGTAGAGAAGGTACTTGTGATGGTGCGGCCAGCAAGGTGTCCTCGCAACCCTTGCCTTTCTTGGCTTATTAAAGCTTGCCAAGGGAGGTTGACTGAGTGGATCCAGGGTTTGGTCAATGCACTGTTGTGTGAGGGAGTGGTTCCAGCCACCCTGAAAGAGACGGTGATCCAACCGCTCCTGAAAAAGCCCACCCTGGACCCATTGGTTTGCAACAATTACCAACCGGTAGCAAATACCCTTCTAAGGGAAGGTGATTGAGAGGATTGTGGCACAGCATTTGCACATACTCTCGGATGAAACACATGTTTAAGTATACTGCACACTAAATGTTTAAGTATCTTGACCCATTCCAGTCTGAGTTCAGGCCTGGTTATGGGACTGAATTGGCCTTGGTCACCCTGATGGATGACCTTTATTGCGAGAAGGACAGTGGGAGTGTGACCCTGTAACTTTTACTCGATCTCTCAGTGGCTTTTGATACCATTGAGCACAGTAGCCTTCTGGGCTGACTTGGTGAGACAGGTATTGAAGGCACTGTTTTACAGTGGTTCTGATCCTATCTCCAAAGTCGTTTTCAGATAATAGCATTGGGTGATTGTCTTTTGGTCCCGTGGCAGTTGTGCTGTGGGGTGCCGCAGGGTACCATCTTGTCCCCCATGCTGTTTAACATCTATATGAAGCCCTTGGGAGCGGTCATCAAGAGATTTGGGGCGAGGTGTGAGCAGTATGCTGACAAATGTTCTCTGTAACATTTGAATCGGGAGAGCCCGTGCAAACCCTGGACCGCTGCCTGGACTCTGTGGTGGGCTGGAAGGGCCAATAAACTGAATTTGAATCCTAGAAAGATGAAGATGCTGTGCGTTGGTGGTTCCCGAGTTCAGATAATTGGTCAGTTGCCTGCTTTGGGTGGGGTCGTACTCCCTCTGAAGGAGCAGGTCCATAGTCTGGAGGTGCTCCTGGATCCATCTGGCCAGAGGCCCAGGTGACCTCAGTGGCTAGGAGTGCTTTCTACCTACAGCCGTTTCTGGACCAGGATAGCCTGACCACTGTTATCCATGCACTGGTAACCTCTAGGCTTGATTACTGTAATGAGCTCTATGTGGGGCTACCCTTGAGATTGATTCGGAAGCTGCAGTTGGTGCAAAATGTGACGGCGAGACTGCTTCCTGGGGCATGGTATCACCAACATGTCACCCTGCTACTGAAAGAATTGCACTGACTACCTATTAGGTAGTGGGCTAAGTTCAAGGTTCTAAGTTTGGTGTACAAAGCCCTATACAGCTTGGAACCAGGATACCTGAAAGACAATCTTATCCCTTATATACCCAGTTCAACACAAAAGCATGCTGAGTCTGGGCCACATACTTTTAATTTTAATCTGAGCAGAACAGTATCACCAACCATACACGGTTCAGTCCATGCATTCGAATTCCAAACATGACATTATAGCTATAGTTTTATGACACCTACTGCTAACTCTAATTGGCTGTAAGGTAGGGCAATATGTCATATAGCACTTCATTAGTTATGAGCTTCAAGCCATTGAACATGGGATCTGTAATTTAATGTGGAAAGCTTTGTAGGTTAAAGTGAGTACTGTTTTAATCCTTTTTTATTGTTACATTCCTATCCTCTACAAAACAAAACAAAAATCTGCCTCTAGCTATTTCCACAAGTTTTGTATGCTCAGAAAAGTCTAATAGCACTTCCTCTGCTTTTCATTTACATGCTCATTTCAACATGGTGTCAAAACTAAGCACAGAGCATCCACAAAGGCCAAATAAATTGAGAGACGTAAGAAATTTATGTAATTATCCATTTCAGAAATTCTTCCTTTGAAAATTATTCCTGAATTTAGGGTGGGTGATAGGACCCTCTGCTGTATTGTGACAGGCAGCATTGTGAATGGGTCACCAGAACAAGTGGGCTCCATAGAGGGGGGGGAAGTTCTTAATAAAAAAAAAGTTTAATTCTAAAACACTGACGATCCCTCGTTTACAAACACAAAATGTGCAAATGCTGGTAAGGATACAAGCATTTAAGCAACATGGCCAGTTTGTCACATTAGTAATATGAAATGCTGATACAAAAGCTTCTATAAGAAATATTAAAACTGCATTTCTGACATTGACATACTTTTTCAAGGTCATATAGTCAAAGGAGAGAAGCTATCTAAACAGTTTCCATCCTACACCTGTAGAGCTGACAGTATTCTGTTTATTACAAACAACACTAAATTCATTGTAAAAGAATAACATTGTCATTTCATTATGCAAATGACAGGGATCTTTATGCATTAGATGCCTCTATGGTCAAAACTGTCTAGGAGACCTTATTTAGTACTGGGCAGAGTTCTCACCTTCCATCATAAAAGCAATGCAGCTGGACCTCTACCCCAGTAGGTACCCACCTCAGAAAGATGTTACATGGTAACATGGCATTAAGTAACTAACAGAAGCATATGAAGAAAAAAGGTGAAAAGTGTCAGTTGCAGAGATATAATCAAAAAGAAAATCTAGTAAGAGAAAAGCATTGTTTGTGTTTTTCTGAGATAATAAGACACATGAACGCATGAGTGATACCATTAGCCCATCTAACCCAACATTGTCAACTCTGATTGGCAGCAGCTCTTCCAAGTTCTCAGGCAGAGATGTCCTTCACATTATCTGCTTCCTGATCCTTTAGCTGGGGATGCTTGAGATTGAAGCTGGGCCCGTCTGCAGCAAAGCAGGTGCTCTACCACTCAGCTATCGTCCTTGCTTTAGTTTTATTCAGAATAAAACTTTGTCAATAAAATCAGCAGCTACAGTTGCCAAAGTTAGTTTTGATCAGAACTTGGAAGGAATCATCAGAAGGTTAAGGCAAGAAATTATTTTGAGAACCTTCAAAAATGGTACAATGATCAACAGAAGTCCTTCTGTGTTTAGGACTGTGGAATATAGCAGATTGTGAAAAATGTATGTCATAGTATTAAATACACAAGAAGCCTCTGTGCCACTATATGAAATTACTACGGACAGAATAATTTACTAGGTGCTGATGAAAGGGTGAGACAGCCCCCTGGACAAAGCCAAGAGGAAACAGCTTTCAAAAAGGAAGGCATGTTCTATAATCAGTCTAAATGCTGATGGACTCAGTAAGGAGACCAGTTTTTTTAACGTTGCTTTAAAAAAAAGATTGCAGTTTAAATGGAAAACTACTGAATGTCTAACTTGGGGACTCCACACTAGACGTAAGGAAAATAAACAGTGAACATTTTCTTTATAGTATAATGATATGAATTTACTTAAACAATTGGAGAAGAAAGAGGATAATGTTTCAGTTAAAACTTTCTTCAGATAAATCATCTGTGAATAAATTTATCACACCATCTGTTGGAAATAAATCATGCACTCCTGAAGGCCACATAGGAAACTACAGTCATAACCTGGGAGTTCCCCCCCCCCAAATTTTTTCCCCTGATCTTCTATCCTTACTATACGATTTAAACCTTTAGACTTGCAGAAAACTTCTGTTTGAACATGCAAGTTAAAACATGAAATAACTTGTGTTTGCAGTTATGAAATTCATCCTAGAAAAGTAGGCAAGTTTTCAAGCTCCAGTCTTAATCATATACACCTATACAAAGTTTGTTTGCATTATGCATTTCACCACCATTTCTTGGTCACATTTCTGTACACATATCACAAAAACACACTCTGGAATCTGCTGGATTTCCCTCTGAGACAAATTTTATCATGGACATGGGACTCCATTTGTTCCTTAGTAGTTGATTGTCAAGTCTTTTACATATATGAAAATATATATTTTAAGCACAAGCAATATTGGGAAGATTAATGACGGCAAACAGCATCTAATCTGAATCAAAATAGAAAATTAACTTCATAGAATTATACAATTCCATATGAGAAAAATAAATCACTCTCACACATCAGTATAAGTATGCAATAATTACTCTGTACACACACACGAAATTACATATTTCTGAGAGACTAGCAAATCTATATTAAACTATTGATAACATATACACTAATAGCAAACTCAATTGTTGAAATATAATGGCTATGCTATAATTGAAATGGGGCGATCAAGAAACAGGAAGGTATCATCACAGTTAGGGGCACCACAATGTTTGCAGAAGCAGAAAAATCTTTAGGGGAAATGTAGGGGGGCATGTAAGAGGACACACCATCTTTCTCCTGTAATTGCTTTGCTGATAAAGGCAGAAGAGGTAAGGTCAGAAAGCTTAAGCAGCAGTTTGTACTTGGAAGACTTTCACCTGGGAGAAAGCCCTCCGAAGTCCCTTCCCCTTAGAAACTGCAATTCTTTAAAAGTCTATCTGAAATTGTGGGCTTGATGAGTGGCCCCTTACCTCTATCCACAGTAATGTAAGAAGTGACAAACTGCAAAGAAAAACTGAGTGGGGAAATCAGACCATAAAAATGTATTTTCTCTCCATTCTCACTTCCAAAATTTCATACTGTACTCTTCATTTTGACTATAAAATTTTCTCCTTTCCAACTTTTTTCCTTTCTCCAATTTTGTCATCTCTGTCAAAAATATTTCTGCTACAATTGCCTAATGGGTCTTGTCATGACGCTTACCTTTTTTTGAAGAACATTAATTTTTCTTTCTTTGACTTCTAACATGTCTTTCATATCTCGAATTTCTCCAGCCAGAGTTCCCTTTTCTTCTGTGAGGTCTTGCAGTTGTTTGGTTTTTTTATTAAGAAAACTTTCTTTTTCTTCTAAACGTAATCTCAAGGCATCCACCTATAATAAAATATGAATATGTGGAAGTGTTCATGAATAAAATAATGGAATAATATAGTAGTTTAGTTTATTTATTTGTTTAAAATATTTATAAGTTCTATTTTACAAGGTAGTTTCCATACAGTGTACAGGTTGTTAAACATTTTCCATTCTAATCTTGTACTTTTCTGTTGTGTTTTTTTATTGAAAAGGTATGCAAATCAAGTTTTAATCTCAGGTTTTCAATTTAGAGACAATAAAATACTGCTGCAGAACTCTGGAGAGGTAGAGGTGCTCTCTTCCAAGCATAGGAAAGGCTATATTTGTGGCCCATTAGCGAGAGAGTGTAAAAGTGGTCCACCAATGACTATCCTCTCTCCACTCTGACAGTTGGGGAAATGATAGCTTATATCTCTCTTTTACTCCCAAAGAGTAACTTCTGGATTGGTGTTGGGATGGCCTCATATATAGGCACTTTTGGCGTGGGTATCGAGCAGCTAGTTGGTGGAACATAGGATTGGGAGCAAAATTCAGTTCATAATTAAAGGTGAACCTACCTAATTCATACTTTCCAATACCATAAGTGAACTGCAACACAAGCATCCTTCAAAATTGGCAGTTTCTGAATTTTGCAATACAGTTCTTCAGCCATGTAATGTGTATTAAAATGAATATACTAGGGCAGTGGTTCCCAACCTAGGGTCCAGGAAGTCATCCTGGAGGGGTGCATGAAGAGCCAAGAGAGGAATTATTTATTATTATTTTTAAGAAGTTTTCAGGACAGCTGAAACAAACTGAGTAACTGCGAGTGATTTTATTCCCAATTCCGCACCCTGTCCCCCAAGAAGACCAGCTGCTGATTACTGTTCCTGAGATCCCAACTCCTTAACCGCTTATGGAGAAGGGTAGGCCTAGTGTTGGCATGCTGCTCGGGCTGGTGGTAGCAGCAGCAGTAGCAGAAGGAGGAGAATGCAGACATGGTGACCGACATATACTCTGTGTGTGTGTGTGTGTGTGTGTGTGTATGTGTGTGTGTGTGTGAGAGAGAGAGAGAGAGTGAGTGTGTGTGTGTGTGTGTGTGTGTGTGTGAGAGAGAGAGAGAGAGAGAGAGAGAGTGTGTGTGTGTGTGTGTGTGTGTGTGGAGGAGGGGGGTTCTTCTTGCAACCCCTTCCCACAATCCACCAGACTCCTGCAATGTGAACAACACAGAAAGAGGCATGCAGCAGCAGTGGCACACTCTCCTCTCCCTGTGGGTTTTCCTGTAGTTCCCCACAGGCCATTACCAGGCTAAAGGAAAGGTGGTGGTGATGGGATGTGAGGGTGAGAAAAGAAGGGGAGGTCACTCCTCAACCTTTTGCCTCAGAAAAGGAGGGAGAGAAAGGAGGCTGTGGCTGAGGAAGATTCCAACCTCATGCTCACCGTCTACTTCCTTCTTCTCCCTCCTGTGGGATGTCCTCCCTTTGGTGGAAGGGGACAGGAGGGGGGGAATGAGGAAAGTGAGAGGAGTGGGACCGTGTGTGTTTGTTTTGAGGTCTCACTCCCACCACAGGTCACTCCAAGAAAGGAAGCACCTAGAATGGATATATACCCTACTTTACTCCAACCCTCCCTCCTTCCCAGCCCTCATGTCCCAAGTGCCCTCCCACCCATGTGGCTGCTCCTCTTCACTCTTCCACTGAACCTCTTAAATTGCTGCCTTCTTTTGACCCACTGGACTTCTC
The DNA here is from genome assembly GCF_030035675.1 of Rhineura floridana. Classification (NCBI taxonomy): domain Eukaryota; kingdom Metazoa; phylum Chordata; class Lepidosauria; order Squamata; family Rhineuridae; genus Rhineura; species Rhineura floridana. The sequence goes on from NC_084482.1 coordinate 147,600,575, forward strand.
CTGCACCCACAACTTGACATGCATTTCCTCCCTGCCCTCTCCCTTCACATTACTTTTCTCTTTTTCTTCTCTCTCTGCTGACTCACACTCACCTGCCCCCACCCAAGGTGCCCAAGCTTGCTCTTATTTTGCTTTTGCTTATAGGATTGCATGATCCATGTATTTAAATTTATTATATATTTATTAGGCTTTAATTTCCTGCCAGGCAGATTTCTCTGCCTCTGTTTCTCCATCTGCATGCAAATTGTGGCAATGGCCAGAGTGACAGCAGCAGGAGGAGCAACAATTAACATGTGGAGACCACAAATTTTTTTGAGGTTACAGAGGAGGTCCTGTACTCATAAAGGTTGGGAACCACTATACTAGGGTAATGTATGATTCAAAATATTCACATTTATGGACATAACATACCAAAGTGTGTTATATTAGAGAAAATTGGTTTGCAAACGTGTCTATTAAGCAAATTTTCATAATAAAATGTGTATATGAGGAGAAATTTGCACTAAAACAATGATGATTTTCATGAGGGCTTTTTTTTAAAAGCAAACTGATGTGCAAATGTGGAGAACTGAACTTAAGATTGGAAAAATGAGAGAAACCGAGAGAAACCCAAACTGATAGATTTGCCCATCCTTGATGGAGCAAGCACCCTGTTTTACTTTTAACCACCACCAACCTTGGTATGTTCACTGGGAGTTGTTAAGAGGATTCTTTTTAAGGTTTATTTATTTTATTTATTATTTATTTATTATTAAATTTGTTAGTCGCCCATCTGGCTGGTTGTACAAGATAAAACAGTACATAAACAGTTAAAAATTTAAAAAACAGTAAAAACTAATCCGTCCCAAAAGCCTGCCTAAAAAACCAGGTCTTCAGGGTCATTATAGACGGGGCATGGCGTAGATCGTTAGGGAGAAGATTCCATAGGGTGGGGGCTATTATTGAGAAGGCCCTCTCTCGAGTCCTCACCAGTCTAGCTGTTTTGACTGGTGGGATCCAGAGCAGGTCTTCTGAGGCTGATCTTGTTGAGCGGCATCCCTGTCGATGCTGGAGGCGCTCCTTCAGATAGGCTGGGCCACAACCGTATAGGGTTTTAAAGGTTAAAACCAACACCTTGAATTGGGTTCGGTACACAACCGGTAACCAATGCAACTCCTTCAGCACAGGAGTGATGTGATCTCTACGGCGGCTGCCTGCAATCAGACGCGCCGCTGCATTCTGTACCAGCTGTAACTTCCGAACCATTTTCAAGGGTAACCCCACGTAGAGCACATTACAGTAGTCTAGGCGAGTGGTGATCAGGGCATGCACCACCGGTGGGAGCAGATGATTGGGAAGGTAGGGGCGTAGCCTCCGTATCAGATGAAGTTGATACAGAGCTGCCCGGCTCACAGTCGACACTTGAGCCTCCATGGACAGCTGGGAGTCAAGAATGACCCCCAGGCTACGGACCTGGTCTTTCAGGGGAAGTCGTACCCCGTTAAGCACCAGGTCTATATCTCCCAGCCTTCCCTTGTCTCCCACAAACAGCACTTCGGTTTTGTCAGGATTCAGCTTCAGCTTATTCCTTCCCATCCAGCCACTCACCGACTCCAGACACTTGGACATGGTTTCCACAGCCAACCTTGGTGAAGATTTAAATGACAGAGCTGCGTGTCATCCGCATACTGATGACACTGCAGCCCAAATCTCCTGATGATTGCTCCCAGTGGCTTTATATAGATGTTAAAAAGCATTGGAGAAAGGATAGAACCCTGTGGCACCCCACAAGTGAGGGGCCAGGGATCTGAAACCTCCTCCTCCAGTGCTACTCTTTGGTATCTCCCAGAGAGGAAGGAATGGAACCACTGCAATACAGTGCCCCCAATACCTAACCTCTGCAGGCGGTCCAAGAGGATAGCGTGGTCAACGGTATCAAAAGCCGCTGAGAGATCAAGGAGGACAAGGAAGGTGCATTCGCCTCTATCCCATGCCCTTCTCATATCATCTACCAAGGCGACCAAGGCTGTTTCAGTCCCATGTCCCGGTCTGAAGCCCGACTGAAATGGATCCAGATAATCCGCTTCTTCCAAGTGCGCTTGCAGCTGTTTAGCCACCACCCGCTCAACTGCCTTGCCTAAGAATGGCACATTTGAGACTGGGCGAAAGTTGTTCAAATCTTGAGGGTTCAAGGAGGGCTTTTTTAAGATTGGTTTTATTGTCGCCTCCTTGAGCGCTGATGGCATTACTCCCTCTTCAAGCAATGCGTTTACCATCAGCTTGATCCTCTCTCCCAGTCTATCTTTGCAGCTCATAATGAGCCACGAAGGGCAAGGGTCAAGTAGGCAGGTCAAGTTTGCTTGTTTACAGCATGATAGAAAGGAGGAAGGTAGGAGCCCACCCTTTGGGTGAGTCCCATGAGAGCTGAGAGCAGGCTTCCCACTGAAACCCGAATTTCCTACCTCTAGAAGGGTCTGAACTTTGCTTTGCACAGGTGCAGAGCTTATATGTAGGACTGTACAGAGACCACAAAGAACCTGTGATTTTTCTAATTGTGTTTAAAACCATTTTTCACTACTGAGAAACTTTTTCACAAATTGACCAACAATGGAAAAAGTCAAACTTCCAACTGTTTTTATTTATTGTATTTATGAACTTTCTCTCTGCATGCCTGTAAGGAAAGTGCAACATTATTATTATTTAATTACCTTCCACATATGTCTCAAGGTAATTACAAAATATACATGAAGATAATAATTATGGGTATTTGAAATTACCAACCATATTGTGTTAACCACTAGAAATAAAAATCAATGCAATAATGATTATTATCATTATCATTATATCCCAACTTTCCTCCCAGGAGCTGAAGGTGGCATATTGTTCTCCCTCTCCCCACTGTAACCTCACAACATTCTTGTGAGATATATGTTAGGCTGAGAGACAGTGACTTGCCCAAGGTCGCTCAGTGAACTTTATGACTGAGTGGAGATTTGAACTCTGGTCTCCCAGATTCTAGTCCAACACTCTAACCCAGTTGCAGTGCATGAAGTGGATGCAACCACTTTGCTGCCCTCTCAAATGCTGTGACTGGAGATGGGTGACAGCAAGAGAAGCACCAGGTTGGTGGTAGTCTCTCCCCGCCCCATTTCACTCCTGGTGAGTGGCAGCTCTGCTGCAGCCAGGAGGGCAGAACAGCTGTGGCACCCCACTTCACATACCACAGCTGCTCTATATGTCAATGCTGTCTTAATCTTTTAAAACACAGAAAAGAGCAATCAGGTGAGAATATTTATATTAATTATCTTTTATTGGTTGGAAAGCAGAATATTTCATGGAGGGATTGCTGAAGGAATCTGATTTATTCCCTATTCAGTTCTGAGTTTTAAAACGGTAAACTTGTTCTGAACAAAACGGTTTACAAATCAATTTTTGAAAGTCAGTTTGGGACCAGTTTGGATGATCTATTAGAGCTCAGGATGCATGTTTCTTCCTGTTCTTGAAATGGCTCAGTTCATTTCCATACACTAGGGGAAGGCTATACACTGTGTTCAATAGAATTTAGATGTTTTCTTTTTATTAAAGATTCTGGGTAAGGACATCACCAACATCATCCGTGAATGGAAATTAATACTTAATTATTATTAGAAGGGTTCGTGTGAAACAATGACTTTAGATTTCTATGTGCCACCTATGAATTTAAAGCCACTCATGTTTTGTTCTTTTGTACAAGAACTATGAAAATAATTCTCAAAGGCTCGGAAAAAGATACAGTGTGGATCACCCATTGGGGTGACCATATGCTGGAAAAAGTCTCCTCCCTCTTCTTTGTAATATAACTCCCTACAAAGATTTACAAACAAAGCTACTAGATCTCAAACAGGAGATGTTATTTATTATATATTTTATTTTAAATATTTTATTAATACAATTTTCATAGCATTTTACAAAATAAAGCAATAAAAACAACATCCAATTAAAAAGGCAAATCAGATTGATATATCAATAAAATATTTCAACAAACAACAGGGGAGTCATCACAATAAACTTCATCCACAGGTTAACAGCATCAAAAATCAAAATGTGAAAAAAACAGTCTTCAGCTGTCTCCAAAAAGACAGCAGAGCTGAGGCTGTCTGAACCTAATTCCAGGGAAAGCACAGCTCCTTGTAGAGCCTAATCTGGTCATTACAGGAAACGGAGCAGGATCTCCTCAAAAGCAAATGCTTCGGGGAGGGCCTATATGAGAGTAAACATATTGCCTAAGATAAGCTATTTAGGGCTTTAAAGGTCAAAACCAGCACTTTGAATTGGACCTGGAAATGAACTGGTTGGTGCCTGTCGCTTTCAAAGCTCTGCAGCAAGCAGAATGTGAGTTTCACTCATCAGCAGATACAAGAAGAAAGTGGCTGACAAGTCCAACAAGGCAGGAGGTGTAACAACAAGGCATAGAGTTACCAGGTCTCCGGAGACTCCGGTTTTGGGGGGTCCTCCGGCTCTCTGGCTAACACCCCTTAACCTCTGGACTCTCAGCTTCAATTTAAAAAAACATTTAAGTTTCTAGGTGGTGTGGTTCCCGAGATATACACCAAAACATCAGCCAACCCCTTGCAACTGTTTAATCTATTTAACTGATACGACGCTGAAGTTGGTTCCTAGTTCCCAGTTCCCTATTTGCTTGAAACACTAAAAAAGCAACTTCAAACCAAACTTAACATGTCTCTGAACCCCAAAATATATGTTGGGGTATCCTGTATGATATATCACTGTGATCAGGGGACTCTCCCCGTCAAGAATAACAATACATTTATGCAATCAAAATCATCAGGCTTCTGATATTATCATAAATACACAATGATGTCATAAAATCATAAAAAAATAAGTAACTGGGGGTGCCCGCCCCAAACTCTTCTCTGGGACAGGACAAATCATATACCCCAGGAAAGGGGAAGGTGTCCTCTACGAGATGCCACTGCATCCCGCCTGGCCCAGAGCTTCTGCTGGGCGCAGGGCACGGAAGAAGACATCTATGCAAAATCAAAATGGACAAAAACACATAGAAAAAAATAAGTAACTGGGGGTGCCCACCCCAAAATCTGCTCTGGGCCAGGACAAATATACACCCCATGAAAGGGGAGAGTGTCCTCTACGAGATGCCACTGCGTTCCGCCTGGCCCAGAGCTTCTGCTGGGTGCAGGGCACAGAAAAGGGCATCTATACAAAATCAAAGCAGAAAAAGATATACAGGAAAAATAAATAATTGGGGTGCCCACCCCAAAATCTGCTTTGGGCCAGGACAAATCATACACCCCATGAAAGGGGAGGGTGTCCTCTATGAGATGCCACTGCATCCCGCCTGGCCCAGAGCTTCTGCTGGGCGCAGGGGAAGGATGGGGGCATCTATGCAGACAGAAAGGGTAGAGAATCTTCTTACTCTTAACGCATTTCTCAGACCTCTTTCTGAAGTGAAGGGTCAAATCTGTAAAGAAGTTTGGAGCAGCCACATTAAAAGATAAAGGCAGGGCATTCCAGGCAGGGGGTTGCCAATCCTGCTTGGATATGGATGTCTTTGCAGAGGATCCCTAGTCAAGTTTTACCAACAGCACAATCCAAACTATATCTACTCAGAAGTAAGTCCTGTTGAGTTCTATGGGGCTTAGTCCGTTAGTACGCATGTTTAGAATTGCAGCCTTCAAGGGCATCCATCTTTACTCCTGAATGCTCCCATCTAACATCTCCACAACACTAGGCTCCTTTCTTCCTACAGTGGCCTTCTGGTGACTGGCCTGGCCTGAAGGCACTTAAACCCTTCTTGCCAAAAGCAAGTGGGCTAGATTAAATGTTGCCTATCCAGGCTCCATCTTTTAGCTAAAATGTCTAGCTTAATTTCCAGTCAGATTTTTTTTAATTGTACGCTCCAAGCAACTGTGATTGATGCTTAATGACATCACTCGGGCCCGCCCTGTGACATCACTTGGGCCCGCCCCATGACATCACTTGGGCCCGCCCCTAAAATCTCAGGTTTTGGGATGCTTCTGACCTGGCAACCCTAACAAGGCACCATCCCTTCAGTGCAGCTGACTGAAGCTTCTAGAGACAGGCACCTTTATTCCAATTGAGACCTAGAAATGTCATATAACAAGCTATAAAAGCGTGTTAGAATAAAAATAAATTCAGGCGCAAGTGATCTTATTGTTGTCAACTAGATGCTCGGGTATTCAGAGAATAACCAGGACAGTAAAATCAGTTCTTAATGGAGGACTTGGGGCTTTAAACTGTTTGTATTCTAAAAACATCAGATTTGACTTTTAAAACTATATGAGACCCACATGGTAACTATTATTCTACTTATTAAGCTTTGGTATTACTAAATATTTTTCATTAATACACCATTATCAAGGGTATAAACATCTCTCTGATTTCTCTCATATGGATGGTAGGAAGGAGGGGCTCAGCTCTCTTTATTGCCTCTCTCCACAAGACCAAACGGGTCATGAGCTACAGTTGATTTCCTACCTCACATTCCTCCAGCTTTAGTCCAACACTTCCTGTACTTACTTCTATTTTCCCAGCTGTAAGTAGTACTAGCTCTGTTGCAAAGCTGCCTTCCTAAACAATAAAAAGTACGAGTAGTCCTGGTCGCAAAAATATGGAGCAATGTGTAGGGTAATACCACTAGGGAATGGCTAGTATATATGCATACTCTTGTGGGTGGTCTTGTGTGTGCAGACACATTTTTCAATGAACAAATGAGACGTAGAATGCTGGTTATTTTCCCTACCTATAATTTCTCTTGCAACTTTATGCAGTCATGGGGTGGGGAGAGAATGATTTTCCCAGCAATCAAAGTACCTTTGCCTGAACTGTATCCAGCCATTTCCAATGTGGGTATCAGCTATGTACTAAGCAAGCATTACATCATATCTTAATTCAACACTGGCCATGCAGATGTGTCAGCTGAAAAGCAGCTAAGAATGACATTCTTCACTTTGCAAAAGCTAGGCACAATAATATAGTTTCCATTTTTTTAAAAAAAAAAATCCTTCAGTAAGACACGCAAGAATAATTCAATGCAGTAGGTTATGAAAAGCACCTGGCACACTTTTGGATACTAAATACAGGCATATGGAACTGTATGGAAACACTGTTTAGCACTTTGGCTTTTGAAACTACAAGTAGATAATAGGGATGCTTGAGGAATGATCTTTGTAAATTCCAGTATGAACTGATCCGATCCACACCTTCTGAACTAATGGGCAGAGTGCAACTCAGTTACCCAACAGCTTTCACAAGTTTTGAATGTTCTGGCACAGTTCTTGGCTCAAAAAGAAAAAAATCTTTAAAAATACTTGTTTGGGGAGAAAAATAAGTTTAAAATTCTTATTTAAATATGAATTTCCTTATAGAATATATTTTAAAAATAAAATCAGATTAAATTTTCTTCTGAAGCTACTATTAGTTGAGGAGAGCCCCAATCCATCTTGTCCCCAACCTGCTTTTTAGCATTAAAAATGCATTTAGGCTGCTATTCTAATGGCAGTTGGAGAGTTTCTACATCAGAGAGAGAGAGACAGAGAGAGAGAGAGAGACCCGGTGTCAGATCCCCACCACCACCATATAAGCAGAGCCGAATGGAGGACTGGACTATTGGTCATGTTTGGAGGAGTGCTAGTTGTAGGACTGGAAAATAGTTTGCAACTGAAGGATACAAAGCCATATCAGACATCTGATATATCCCCAAACTGGGCACAGATTTTGACCAGCTCAAGAACTGTTCTAAATCTCTCCTGCTGCTTCACCTCCCATTGTTTCCAAAGGAAGGGAAGTAGTGATTTCTTTAAAGCTGCAAAATGGACAGAAGTCTTCACCCTCACTTCTGCCTGCCAGTAACAGCCCAGCAGAGCTTTGATAAAGTAGTTTTCCAGTTTGCCTGCCTCTGGTTCCCCCACACTCACACTTACCTGGGAGTAAGTTCCATTGATTCCAATGGGCTTACTTCAGAGCTTGGAAGATTACTTTTAAAAAGTAATAAATTACAGTTACAATTACATGGCCCAAAAAGTAGTAATTACCATTACAATTACAATTGCTCTGAAAGTAACAGATTACTTTGCTTTTTCTCAAAAGTAATCACTACAATTACATTTCAGATACTTTAAAAAGAATGCCTACAAGGGGCTGGCCTTGGCTGCTGCACATCTAAGTAGCCTAAAACATTAAAAATAAACACACACATACAGAGGTAGTAGAATAATTCTTTTTATCCATAAGGTAGCAATGGTGTTCTCTCCGCTGGTAAGGGAGGTGGGGAGGGAGGAAGAGGTCATTACTCAGATCTTTGCACGTCAAACCAAGTGCAATCCCCCCCCCACTCAGCCAGCAAGCATAATCCTTGTCACTTAACCTCCTCCCGGACCCTGCCCTGCCACCAACTAAGGGACACTCACCCAAGCAAACATTTTCTCCTAAGATGCAAAAAACTGCAATTGCAGCACAGTAGCCACAGAGGGTGGTGGAGGCCACTTTGTGTGCCAAGTGCAAACACACACACACACACGTTGTCATCTTTCACCTCCACAGTTCTTTATCTCTATTCTGCTGCTGCCTCCTTCTCCTCCTTTATCCACGTTCTTGCCCTCTGGTTCCTTTTTCCCTCCACTCCATTCTTCACCACCACCATCCATTTTTTTAAACAATTGTTTTCTCTATTCCACCCTGTCTCACTCTCCACCTCCTCCCTCGTCGCCTCCTACCCACCCACAGAGCATGAGGGAAGAGCCAGGCCCGCCCTTAGCATGTGCGGGGCCCGGGTCAAAAGCACAGTTGGGGGCCCCCCACATTCTTTTTCTCTCTATATTATATATATATATATATATAGTAAATTTTATTAATATTTTACTGTTCTTATATTTGCGTGTACATCACCTTGTAATACTATATGAAAGGAGATATAATAAATAAAGCACTTTGAAGTGAACACCAAAGTGACACCACAATATACATTTTCCAAAGAATCATAGAATAGAATAGTAGAGTTGGAAGGGGTCTATAAGGCCATCAAGTCCAACCCCCTGCTCAATGCACTTTTTATCATTATTAACATGTCTTAAACACCTTCTCAGCCAAATGGTGCTCAAGCCTAGGTATAATCTTTCTAAAAACATAGTAAACTGCCCAAAACAACATAGTAGTGAAGGAGGAAGAGGTCACTCTAGCACAATCAGAAGAATCTGGCAAATGCCTTTACTATTATTTATTTAACCTTTTGGGTAGTTCTAGTGCTGGCTCAGATTGGATCCAATATATTTTTGTTTGGAGTATCAATAGTATTTATATAATTTATATCCCACTTTTTCAGATGAATGTGCAAAAGCAGCTCATAAATTTCTAAAGTAAGACATTAAACTGAAACATTTTTTCCGAATTGAAACAGATTTAAAAGCAGTTGTAGGGTAAAAACGCATCACCGATGCAGTTCTAAACACACATACGCCCCACTGAGGTAAATGGGACTTACACCTTTACCTTTATTTTTTTGTAAGATAGCTAAAGCAAATCTAACCAGTGTTTTCCATCCCTATATTTTTCATGTAGCATTTTTTGAAACATTTACAATTACAAACCATTTGGAAAAGTTTTGTAATTAGAATATTTTCAAATTAATTAAAAAAACTACTACTTTTATTTTGATAGTGGACACTCTTTCCAACCATTTTTTCCATCGATCTAGATCTACTATCATCTCATTTAGCAATATTTATGAGACACATGGCATGATGGCAGAATCCTGTTAACTGGTTTATATATGTTCTTTAAGAGTTGTTTTCATGCTTCATTTTCTGTTCAACTGTTGCAGCCTATCATAAGCCTCAGATGTGGGATAGAAATCCAAATAATAAATAAATCATTAAGCTGTGGCTTAATTCTCAAAGACCTGCATTGTAGCAAGGGGAGTTTTAAAAGAGGATTTCTGGGTATGATATGCACGTCAGTTCTATTTAATATGCAAATACTAACGCTTCATACGAATACAGTTTTTTAAAAAAAATCCTGCACTGACAAAATGATCTAGAGGAGTTTACTGTACAAGTGGGAATAAGTGCCACATAAATACACTTCAAGGCATCTCTTTCCTTTTCACTATCTCCAAAATTTTTGATTTATATAGGATTATATAACAACAAGCCAAATAGCCTGTGTCAAATATTTAGTGGTATAGCAGATTGTATTTACCAGATTCACTGTCTCTCTTGCTCTATGCTGTTGCTTGATGGGTTTTCCCGCTGTGTGGCCCTCTCTGCGTGCCAGGGCAAGTCTTGCAATGCAAACAAATACAGTATGTGTATTGAAGCGACACACACATGCGCATACACGCATAGGCAAGGAGGTTTTCCCGCTCCTTCATTTTCTAATGCAAAGCAATGAAGGCCGGCGAGCCATAGAGATAGCAAAAAGGCTAGAGCGGCAAGTTCAGGCTGTGCTGTGCGGCTTATAGAATAGAGAGACAAGGATCAGAAAGCAGTGAAGGCTTGTGCCATAGAGATGGCAAAAAGGCTAGAGCGGCAAGTTCAGGCTGTGCTATGCAGCTCGATATGACGTCCACGGACCGCGACGCCACCTCCCTGGCCGCCTCTTTCACACCACCTCACAGGCTTCCCGTGCCTGCCTGCTTGCCCGCTCACTCAACCGGCAGCCCGCCTGCTCGCTCGCCTGCACGCACGCACACACAACTTAAAATTATTTTCACCAAGCGCGGGGCCCCTCAAAGTGCGGGGCCTGGGGCAACTGCCCCGCTTCCCGGTGCCTAGGGGCGCCGCTTGGAAGAGCGACACTGCACAGAAGCCTAGTATGAGGCACATGATTTTCATCCACAAATCACAGGAGCAGAAGACTTCCCCTGCTGCCCCCCCCAAGTAATGCCCAGAAGTAATGCTGGAAACATTACTATTACTCCTCAAAAGTAATGGAATTACTCCTAGTTCTAGCACAATCAAAATGTAAAGGAATTACCCACTTGTTCCTCAAAAAAGTAATGAATTACAAGTAATTCATTACTTGTAATGAATTACTTCCAAGCTCTGGCTTACCTGAGTAGACATTATAGAACTGCAGTGTTAGAATGCAACCTTATCCCTCACCCATTTTGCTTTATCTATATACACAAACAAAGATTTAAAACAAAACAAAAGCAAATTGTCAGGAGTCAAAATAAAAAGGAAGGAAATTATACATACTACCACTGATCACTTAACTTATGGTTCTTGGGTATGATACAATAAGTATTCTTTAACTTGGAAAATCTGATTTACAGAGTTTATAACTAGATCATATCTGTACTCCTAAAATATACAAGTAACCTGGTGAAGGGGGAAGGACCAAGTACACAACAAAAATCAAGAATTAAATTATAGGAATAGATAGAGAAAGCAGCTATTTCACAGAACCTTATTATTTTTCTTTTTCATATGATTTTCATATTTTCAGTGCTAAGAGGGAAGATCGTGGGTGGTGCGGGCTTAAGTAAGTTCCATCACCCCACCTCCCATGTGGCCATGCACAGCATGTAAGTGCCAGCTGTGGTGCATATGCCGCCCTAAACCAAAATGGCCAGGACTTCAATCTCGGGCCACAAACGTGCTCGCTGTCCCACGCTTTGCCAGGAGCATGGAGCGGGAATTATTCTGATTTGCATGTAAAATATACATGTAAAATATAAGCTTAGCAGTCATGGAATAAGAAGAGAGGTCCTCTTGTGGATAAGGAATTGGAATTGGATAAGGAATTGGTTAAGAAGCAGAAAGCAGAGAGTAGGAATAAACGGACAGTTCTCCCAATGGAGGGCTGTAGAAAGTGAAGTCCCTCAAGGATCGGTATTGGGACCTGTACTTTTCAACTTGTTCATTAATGACCTAGAATTAGGAGTGAGCAGTGAAGTGGCCAAGTTTGCTGACGACACTAAATTGTTCAGGGTTGTTAAAACAAAAAGGGATTGTGAAGAGCTCCAAAAAGATCTCTCCAAACTGAGTGAATGGGCGGAAAAATGGCAAATGCAATTCAATATAAACAAGTGTAAAATTATGCATATTGGAGCAAAAAATCTGAATTTCACATATACGCTCATGGGGTCTGAACTGGCGGTGACCGACCAGGAGAGAGACCTCGGGGTTGTAGTGGACAGCACGATGAAAATGTCGACCCAGTGTGCGGCAGCTGTGAAAAAGGCAAATTCCATGCTAGCGATAATTAGGAAAGGTATTGAAAATAAAACAGCCGATATCATAATGCCGTTGTATAAATCTATGGTGCGGCCGCATTTGGAATACTGTGTACAGTTCTGGTCGCCTCATCTCAAAAAGGATATTATAGAGTTGGAAAAGGTTCAGAAGAGGGCAACCAGAATGATCAAGGGGATGGAGCGACTCCCTTACGAGGAAAGGTTGCAGCATTTGGGGCTTTTTAGTTTAGAGAAAAGGCGGGTCAGAGGAGACATGATAGAAGTGTATAAAATTATGCATGGCATTGAGAAAGTGGATAGAGAAAAGTTCTTCTCCCTCTCTCATAATACTAGAACTCGTGGACATTCAAAGAAGCTGAATGTTGGAAGATTCAGGACAGACAAAAGGAAGTACTTCTTTACTCAGCGCATCGTTAAACTATGGAATTTGTTCCCACAGGATGCAGTAATGGCCACCAGCTTGGATGGCTTTAAAATAAGATTAGACAAATTCATGGAGGACAGGGCTATCAATGGCTACTAGCCGTGATGGCTGTGCTGTGCCTCCCTAGTCAGAGGCAGCATGCTTCTGAAAACCAGTTGCCGGAAGCCTCAGGAGGGGAGAGTGTTCTTGCACTCGGGTCCTGCTTGCAGGCTTCCCCCAGGCACCTGGTTGGCCACTGTGAGAACAGGATGCTGGACTAGATGGGCCACTGGCCTGATCCAGCAGGCTCTTCTTGTGTTCTTATGTTCTTATAGGCATGTCATACTAGATAAAAATCCATTGGTTTATCTATGTCTCTCATTAATGTAACTTTTTGTGTAATTTTTCCAGCCACTGTAATTTTCCATACATTCCTCTATCACAATACTATATTTAATTCTTCTAGAGAGATTAATGTTCTCTGCTATAAATAATCTAGCTGCTGTTATAAGAAATATAAACAGCTCCATAGACTTAATATGTACGTCAAACACAGTAGCATTAATTGAGGTGTAAGGTTAATGGGTTGTAATTTTAATTTTGATACTAGACCCCATTCAGAGACATTAGTACCTCATAACAAACTTTCAAAACTGGTGAGCAGGTGATTTGTCTGCATTCAAGTAACATCATTTTTAAGAGCATGTTCTTATTGATTTATTTCTAATCAATTTATTTCAAGTTGTCCAATATGTGTTCTTAATTCCTCTATAGTAATCATATTGCCATTTTGATAAGACATTTTTAACTCTAAAATATCCTTTTTATTCCCATTTCACAAGTTTACTTGTAGGCATATCCCATTTGAATCTTGGGTGGTATGCAAGTGGTCATTAGTAGAAAATATCCTGGAGAAAGAAGCCTTTGCCACTTTTTCCACATTTGAAAGGTTTACCTAGTGACTGAATTTTTAATTGGATTCAAAGCTTATAAGGTACATGGGTAAAATGGCGGCACCCATAACCCCAAAAGTTTGGGTTATCCAGATATCGAATCAGAGTGTTCCACCATGGAATTAAATAAACTTTAGTTTAAATAAACTTTAAACTTTTTCTCTCTCTTTCTTCAATATTCAGCCCAATGTATATTGATTTGTTCAAGTTAATCTTATAAACCAATACTGATCTAAAATTCCTTAATAATTCTGCTAGATTCCCAAAAGCTTCCACAGGATCTCATACAGTTAATACTATATATCATCTGCATAAAAAGTTTCCTTCTCCAATTTTCACTCCCTTTAATGGAGCTCGTTGAAATAACCTCAGCATATGGACTGTATTGCTAAGACAAATCATAGTGAAGATAATGTAGATCCCTGATGAGTATCTCCGTGAAAATTAAAATTAAAAGTGCCAGAGTTTGATCCTTCTATTGAAACAAATTCCATGGGCTTTGTATGTATCATTTTGATACATTCAGCAAACTCCTCTCTTAGACCAAATTTATATACCACCTTAAACAGATATTTCCAGTTGATATGGTCAACCGCTTTTTCCACATCCAAAAGCTAAACTCCATTTTTGCTAAATGGAGTATATTTAATAGCATATATATGGATATAATTTTCTATCTTTAATAAATCCAGCTTTTTCCTCTACAATATATTAACCTATTATCTTGTTTTGTCTTTTTGCCAATATATTAGTCCATATCTTAAAGTCCTGGTTAAGGAGGGTAATAAGTCTATAAGAACCCGGCATAGATAAATCTTTCCCTTGTTTAGGAATGACAATTATTTTTGCAATTTCCCAGATCCTTGGAAAGGTATGCTTTTACATTACTTCATTCAACAGGCTTAACAAAGACAATGAATTTTAAAAAATTATTCTAACATTCCTCTGTAAACCCATCCACACCTGGGACTTTGTTATTCTTTAGTTCCTTTTAGTGTTTGATCTTTGCAAACCTTCACCATCTCTGAAGATATGAGGAAACGTAACCTCCTTTAGGGTATCTTTGATCTTTTCATCTGCTGGGCTGTCAGAGATGTAGAGCTTATTATTGAATTCCCAAAAGTTTTCACTATTTCTTTTGGGAAAGTTACCAACTAGAAGGGATCTGGACACCATCCGAGCAAATCCTTATATAAGTAACTTATTTAAAATCTGGCAGATATACCAAGGCAAATATAGGTATTTACTATAATGAAAAAAAGCAATGTGGACAATATTTAAATCTGGGAAGAACGTGGCTTAATAGAACTCAGGAGACTACTATAGTATGGTCTAATAGAAAGCTGTAGATAAATCACAGAAATAGGCAGCCAAACTATTCCTATATTTCAATATTTGCAAGTTAAGCACATAATTACTAAACTGGAAGCACAATATGGTTCACTGAGAAAGTATACCAAATTTGAAACCTTAATCTCTAATAGCCCATTGAGACTTTAAGTCAAATTTCTAAAAACGACAGTAGGTTGACATCTCATAGCAAATTCTTATAAAACAGGAAAATGATTTCAGGAAAAATATTCTGCAGGATACACGGACGTGGAATTATATTCTTCAACCCACTCTATGTATGAACCTTCTAGAAAAAAAATTATAAAATGATGCTTAGGTGATATTTAACATCACACAGCTTTGGTCAAATGTACAGCCAATTAGATGAGAAGGAAAGGAGATGCTTTTCTAATGGTGCCAATATTTATCATATTTGGGGTATTGTTCAAAATTTGTTTTCACAACTGAAATTAAAAGACTCACAAGCAGTGACTTACCAATGGATCCATTGATTATCATAAGAACATAAGAAGAGCCCTGTTGGATCAGGTCAAGGGCTCATATTATGGGAAGCCCACAAGTGGAACAAGCAGAACAGTGCTCTCTCTGATTCTGATTTCCTAACAACTGGTATTGAGAGCCATATTGCCTCTGACACTGTGGGCAGAGCAGAGCAGAGCCCACATGGCTTGTAGCCACTGTTAGCCTTATTTATCCTCCATGAATTTGTCTAATCCTCTTTTAAAGGCATCCAGGTTGGTGGCCATCACTATTTCTTTTAGGAGAAAATTACATAGTTTAATTATGCAGTTTGTTAAAAAGAACTTTCTTACATTTGCCCTGAATCTTCCAACATTCAGTTTCATTGGATAGCCCCAGGTTCTAGTATTATGAAGAAGAAAAACTTCTCACTATCCACTTTCTCCTTACCATGCATAATATTATAAACCTCTTTCATACCCCCCTGCCTCCTTTTGCCTTTTTTCTAAACTAGAAAGCCCCAAATGTTGTAACCTTTCCTCATAGGGAAGTTGCTGTTGTCCTTTTCTGAACCTTTTCCATCCTTTTTGAGGTGAACTGACCATCACTTTACACAGTATTTCAAGTGTAGTCTCAACATGTGTTTGTCTAACAGCATTATGATATTGGCAGTTTTATTTACAATCTATTTCCAATAGTTCTAATGATCCCTAGCATGGAATTCACCTTTTTCACAGCTGCTGTACATTGGTTCAACAACTGCACTGAACTATCCACAACAACTTCAAGGTCTCGTTCTTGATCAGTCTCTTCCAGTTCAGAACTCATTATGTGAAATTAGGAAGTGGGGTTGTCCCAATGTGCCTCATATACAACAAAATGCAATGGTCTATCCAAAAAGGTTACCACAGCATGGACAGCATCAAGAGATCCAATCATGGGCCTCCCACAACTCATCTAGTATGGCACTTCAGCAGTTGGCTAAAAAAGGAAGCCATCAATCCAACTAGTCTGCAGCTCCAGGGGCTACTCTTGCTATTTAATCCGACTTCCTTGCGTCTCTGGTAAAGATCAAGCTGTTGTGAGTCAACTTACTTCCATAACCACCTGACCTTACCTATGGATGGGGGAGAAATTCATTTGATACACATTTAAATGCGAATTTACCTATTTGCACTTCTCAAGCCCATAGGCAAAGCCAAAATGTAGCTATCCTCCAACATTTGCACATCCCTGAATATTGCAATGCAGTTCTCCAATAAAAAAATGTGTATATTAAGAGAAAGTACATGCAAAATGCATATATTTGTGAGAATAATGTACGAATATTTATTTATTTAACACAATTCATATACTGTTTGACTGTGAAAAACCTCTAAGTTGTTTACAAGATAATAAATGTTCATTATATTAGGGAAATTGCTTGCAAAATGTATATATTAAGAGAAATGTGTACAAACATGTTTATGAATTTTTGTGCAGACAAAAAAATTCACAAACTAAAATGGAAATGCGGCAATCTGAACTTCAGACTGAAAAAAATGAGAACTTTACCCTGTTCTGCTTCATCTCCTTTGGGCTGCTTAGATGGATTTAACCTATTGCCAATCTTCTTTACTTTGTTTTGACAACACGTTCAACTACCACCATGGTCTTGGTCTTGTCTTTCATTCATCCCAAAGCTTCATCCTTAGGTTGGACTAACCTAAGGTTAGATTAGCGTAACACTGTCCACATAGAGTTGCCCTTGAATATGGTTCAGAATATACAGGCACAGAATGCAGCTGCCAGAGTTTTTACTGGTTCAGTCAAGTGGAACCACACAACACCAGTTCTAAAGAGTCTGCACTAGCTACCTGTATGCTACCGAGCTCAATTCAAGGTGTTAGTATTGATCTATAAGGCCCTAAATGGCTTAGGACCCAGGTACCTGAAGGAATGCCTCTCCCAGTATCATTCTGCCCAGTCTTTAAGATCTTCCAGAAAGGGCCTTAGTAGAATTCCATTACTGCCCCAGGTGAAGTATATGTCAGTTACCCAGCAGAGGGTCTTCTCAATGGTGGACCCCAGCTTTGGAATGCCTTCCCCCTTCAAAAACAACTGGCACCAATACTTACTAGTTTCAAGCATCAGTTAAAAACAGTTTCAGGCATCAGTTAAAACTTACCTCTTCATCCAGGCCTTTGCTAGGGAGAGACCATGAGGAAGTGAGTTTATTGTTAGTTTATGGCTACAGAAACAATTTGGGTATAGTGTGCTATGAACAACATTTAAAGTTTTTAAATGTTATTTATTGTTTAGTGTTTATTATTGTTTGTTTCTTCTTTATTGCAACCTAGCCTAAGATTGCTTTGCAATGAAGGGCAGAATATAAATTCAGCTAAATCAGTAAATAGAGTGGCATTGCTAAAACAGAACAAAATCAAACAAAAAAACCCCACAGATTTGCAAAAAGAGGACACTGATTTGCATAAAATGTATATGTGTAAATTTATATGTACGTACTATAATTTAAACAGAAATACAATTACATCTCACTATAGGAAGGAATCCTGTGATCAGATGTATGTATATTCAGTCTGATGTCCAGGTACTAACTGTTAATGGCCAACTTCAAGACCCCTGCTCTACCTTCTTAGGGTTGTTTATCTTTCAATCACACTTGGGCCAGACATCCCCATCAAACTGAAGACTCCTTTAAATAGAGGACTATCCTCTGTAAAACAGGTTATATGGGAACCCTATTAATCCCAGGTATACCTAATGTAATATACATAAAAGTATATAAAGTATTTTAACAGATTTTTAATAACTCATTGCTCAGCACTACATCATCTTAAATCTCTTAATTTCATCTAAGGAGCTCTTACTTACTTGTCATCTAAAGAGCTTGTAACAAAATCAGACTTGTTTATATGTTTAAACTTGTTATGTAATGTTATTCAGTAAGAAAGTATTAATAGAATGCTAGGAGATGTGGAAGATGCAAGGCTGACAGGTAGGAGGAGGTGTGTGAGTGAGAGTTCAAAGTGGGTTTTGAAAGTGAAAAGCGGTTGGTTTTGACAGAGTTAGATAGGGGATTGACTTGGAGAAGACAGGACTAGGTATTGTGAAGTGAACATCTAGGCAGAGGGGCTGGGGTGTTGAGGAAGGTTTTATTGAGGTTAGAGGGGTAGGACAGGTAGGTAGAGTAAGGACAACAACATCTTAATTATTAACATTTAACATCTTGTACATAATAAAGTTTATTTGTTTGTTTTAAAGTCGTGTGTGTCAGCTTGGTCATGTGTGCTACCAAATCAGGGCCCAATTCTTTACCTATACCAATTATACTGACAGTCTACATCAGCAGTCACCTTTTGGGAGAAAAAGGGGTGGGGTTGAAGCTTGAGGTTGAGGCCATATCTGACCCAGCTGAGGCAGACTTCCTGGGGGGATTTCCTGATCCAGGTGTGGGGTATCAGGAGGTAGAATCCCAGAAAAGAACATCACAGAG
This sequence comes from Rhineura floridana, assembly GCF_030035675.1. Classification (NCBI taxonomy): domain Eukaryota; kingdom Metazoa; phylum Chordata; class Lepidosauria; order Squamata; family Rhineuridae; genus Rhineura; species Rhineura floridana. The sequence goes on from NC_084482.1 coordinate 147,619,453, forward strand.
CTTTTACTTACTGTTTACTTACAAAAATACTCAAACTTGTGCCGAACTACAAAAGTATATATATTTTTAATAAGGTAACAAAACCATCTATATTGGCTAACATTTTAAGCTTTTTTAAAATATCATAATAATGTGATTTTTTGCATATATATTGCTTAATTTACTTCCAGACCCCCCCACACCTAAAAAATACCCCCTTTGGGAACAGTAACATGGCTTAATACTTAAACTTTTTTTTCTTAATAAAACCTCCAATACCAGCTTTACTTCACTGAACTTACCTCACTATTTTTTTATGTTTGCGGTAGAAACTATAGCTGTCATATTTTTTGAATTACAGCAAAAGGAAGCAGGTCATTTGTGAGTCAATGTTATTTCATAATGTAATGAAAGTTGTAAATCCACAATACTCAAAACCAATTAAAAAATATATCAATCCTGGAAAGTCTCTCATATTTTGACCCTTCTGGCGCTAATAATTTTTGAAATTGTTTTTAGAAAAGCAAATACAAGTAAAAATGAAAATTCACTACAATTTCCTGTCTAAAGCTGTGTTACAATATAGACACTACATTCCTATGAATTCTAAGTAAGTGCGACTTGAAGGCACACAACAACAACAACATGCACAGGATCTAACAATGTATATTACTATTATTTATTTTATTTATTTATTTGTTTCATTTATAGACCACCCATAGCGAGTGGCTCTCTGGGCGGTGTACAAAAAGGTTAAAATACAAAATATCAACAATAAAATCAGACAACAAACAATAAACACAAGCAGCAACTAAAGAAAAAAAATAAAAAACACACTAGGATTGCCAGGTGTCTAGTTTTCATCCGGAGACTCCAGATTTTTTGGGTCCTCTCCAGGTCTCCAGGTGAGTCAGCTTAATCTCTGGACTCTCAGCTTTCATTTAAAAAAAAAAGTTCCCAGGTGGTCTGGTTCACAAGATATACATCAAAAAGTCAGCTACGCCCCCCACAACTTCTGTGAAATTATCTCTCAGCAGGCTGCTCTAACCATGCACTTTCAGGTTTGTAGCCAATAAGTGTAGTCAGGGTTGTGATTGACAAGGGATTTCTGGGCCTCCAAGCAGTACCTAGACTTCATTGCAAAGATAGGAAAGGTTGTTCTTCCTGTTTGTCTGAAAATCTCATAAATTAAGAAGTATATACCTTTCAGCAGTACCAAAAGTCTTTTTTTCTGTTATGTGTAGGAGTCAAACAAGTTTAAATTTTCCTGGGCTGTTGAAGATGGCAATGTTTTGAAAACCTTCCCAATATGAAGCTTTAATCCAATACTTGCTTTTCTGGGAGTAAAGCTGCAATGCTGATCCACATACTCAGGGTAAACCCCATTGAATTCAATTGGACTTACTTTTGAGTAGACATGGTTAGAATTGTGCTGTAAATTAATGGGACTTTTGAGTGAACATAGCAAAGGATTGTGCTTCTGTTGTAATCTTTCTCTCCCTCTCCGATCCTATTTTTTAAATAGATATCACGGCTTTTATTATGCAGGAAACTAATACTGATGTAATTTTAAAAAAAAAAATGTTCTGCAATGACCAACTGGTTTTGACAATAAACTGTTATATGGGGTTTATATATTTGTGTGTGTGTGTGTGTGTGTGTTCTTCCCAACAACCCTGTGAGGTAAGATTGCCTATTGAAAACCAAGGCAGGTCACAACAAGAAATAAATCCCTTTAAAAGCCAATAACCATAAAAAGTATAAACAGTTGCAAAACAGCTTAAAGTGGCATGATTCTGAATTTTGGGTTAGATGAGTATTCCTTATCACTTGAGGCTGCAGCTCTGCACACACTTCCCTGTTTGAGTAAGTCCCATTGAATACATTGGGACCTCCTTCTGAGTAAATAATCATAGGATTGCACTACAAATATCTTTACAGGTCATGTAAATCTTAAACATATGTGACAGTCATGCTTATATAAATATTTCTTCATACTATGACCCGAAAAGTATTTGATTTCACACTTTGGTTGCAAATTATTGCTTCCTCTACATTTTAAGTGTGCCCTTTCCTTGGGGTGGTCATGGTCCCACTCTGTTGTTTTCATCCTGAGGGACAGATTAGGCTGAGAGATGGTGAGTAGCCCATGGTCACTCAGTAAACGTTATTGCTCATTTCCATTTTAAAAAATTAATGAAAACGATTTACATGCAGGCAAAGTTTAAGTAGATCCACACAATACATTTAAAGCACATCCAACTCGCATTTGAGTGCATGACGTCCCCTAAAGAATCCTGGGTAGTATAGTTTCCCCCTCATAGTTATTGTTCCCACTACCCTTAACAGACTACAGTTCCCAGGATTCTGTAGCGGGATTCATGTGCTTCAAATGTGTGTTTCATGTGTTTTAAATGAATGATGTGGATCTGCACTAGGTATGATGTGCATTCATTAGGGAATCGAAAAGAACAATTTTTAAAGATACTTTTTCAAACAGGGAAAGGGCTGTAACTCAGTGGCAGGGCACATGCTTAGCATGCAAAGGTCCAAAATTCGATTTCTGGAAAAGACTATTGCCTGGAATCCTGGACAGCCAATGCTACTCCATGTCATCAGTACTAAGCCAGATGGTATCAAATGGCCTGAGTCGGTATAAGGTAGATTATTTTATTCCTAAAAGAGAAAGAGACCCAAGGGCCACAGTGACTCTAAAATTTATTTATGTATTTTATTTACAACATTTATATACCGCTTTATTGTAAAAAAATCTGAAGGCAGTTTACAGAAAGAATTAAAACAATACAATTATTGGCAAAAATAGTTAAAGACAGCTGTTTAAAAGCATTCAAAATAATAAAAATGACAATGAGTTAAAAACAGATAAAAACACAATAGTTTCTACATGCCTGGGTAGGCTTGCCTAAACAAAAATGTTTTTAGCAGGTGCTGAAAAGAGTTCAAAGGCAGGGAGTTCTGAAGCGTAGGTGCTGCCACACTAAAAGACTGATTTCTTACAACAGCACAACAAGTACTATGTGGCACTAGTAACATGGAAAGCACACCTTGAACTTGACCTGGTAGCAAATCGGCAACCAGTGCAGAGGTATTATGTGCTGATAGGGTATCACTCCTGTCAGCAATCGAGCCACAGCATTCTGCACTAACTGCAGTGCCTGGGTCAGGTTGTGCTGCATGGGGATTTCTATGACCTTGGCTGACTGGCTGCCAGGATATTTTTTTGTTTTGGTTTTTGGTTAGGAATCCTGACTGATTGTGGGATGCTGAGTTTTCTGCCTTACTCATAGGAATTTTGTTGTGGTTGGTATGGTATTGCATTTAGGAAATCATAACTGTCTTTTGTTTTTCATGTTTCTGTTTGAATTTCATTTACCTTTAACCTCACTCCCTTACATCCATAAAAGAAACAACAGTCGTTCCGTGCACTCACCTCAACCCCCTTAAACCCACTGATGATGCACCTTGTTGGTTGCATGTTGGCTTGTCTCTTGCCCAATAGTGGTAAAAGAGAATTTGCATACTGGGAAGTGCGGCTACAATTGTTGTTATTCCCAAGCTGCTGCCTATGAAGGCAGATCAAACCATGTGTGTTCTCTCTGTCAATTATTAATCACTGGAATTGGATTGGATGTCAAAATGAGTTTATAGCAGCCCACAAGGTAGACAGAAAAGGGTAGAGAATCTTCTTACTCTTATTCATTTTGCAGACCTCATTCTGAAATGAAGAGTTAAATCTGTAAAGAAGTTTTGAGTAGCCATGTTGAAAGGTAGGGGCAGGGCTTTCCAAGGCAGGGGGTTGCCAACCCTGCTTGGATATGGGTATCTTTGCAGAGGATCCCTCGTCAAGCTTTACCAACAGCATAATCAAAACCATATCTACTCAGAAGTAAGTCCTGTTGAGTTCTATGGGGCTTGATAAGTGTGTTTAGAATTGTAGCCTTCAGGGGCATCCATCTTTATGCCTGAGTGCTCATATCTAACATCTCCACAACACTAGGCTACTTTCTTCCTACAATGGCCTTCTGGTGACTGGGTGGCCCTGAGGGCACTTTAACCTTTCTTGCTAAAAGCAAGTAGGCTAGATTAAATGTTCCCTACCCAGGATCTATCTTTTAGCTAAGATCTGTATCTTGATTTCCAATCAGAGAAATGTTTTTGTTTGAATTTGTATGCTCCAAGCAACTGTGGTTGATGCTTAAGGTATTATACTTAATGACATCACTAGGGTCCACCCCTGTGACATCACTAAGGCCCGTCCCTGTGACATCACTACGGCCTGCCCCCGGGACATCAGTACGACCTGCCCCTGTGACATCACTAGGGCCTGCCCCTGAAATCTCAGGATTTGGGATGCTTCTGACCTGGCAACCCTAAAACACACACACACACACATTAAAAAATGTATCAGTGTCCATTTACAATAAGATCTACACTAATTTCTGTTACTTACACATATTTGAGTGAGATATTTGAACTAACATTTTAGTTTATTTAGTGCTGCAATCCCGCGGCTGCCATGCCTGTAGCAGCAAGCAGCCTTTGTGGCCATTTGGGAAAGGGAGGCCTGGTGTTTGGCTTCTTATGCACCAACATGAGGGGGGTGACATGAGACTATTTAAGCTCACCCTACCGTCCTTTGGCCTCTTTAGTTCTTGAGTACCCACCCTTCCACCCTTTATTCAGGACAGGCATTGGTAGTTGCCATTTGACAGGTGAGGATTTTTTTGCCCATCAACTGGTTCACCTTGCTGGTTTTGTTTGTTTTTATTTTGCCCTTCTGTACTAATGGGCAAAACAAAGGTGGTGTAATGGGGTGGGCATTAAATAGGTCAACTGGCCACATTGGCAGGTAAGCACAGGAAGTTATCAGGTAGTTGAAATTTGGCAAGAACCCTTAGACAACTTTAAGGGTGGAGTGTTCAGGTCCAAGGCTCGCCTTCAGGGCTGTAGAACTCTCTGGTGTGGTAGGAAGCACTTTGGGGGCCAACCTCTAATATCCACCTAGGATTGTGGGGCTGTAGAAGGGGGATGAAGCAGGAAGACCTCCCTATTCATCTGAAATGGAGAAGGTTAAGGGAACAGAGAGATACTACCCTCACAACACAACCCTTGCTTTGGCACAGTTTGCTCGCCTGCAGTTTTTTATGAGCAATTAGTATCTGCACTTAGCACTGTTGTGTTCAAATAAATAAATGAGGCTCAGTTCACCCAACCTTGTGTCTTGCCTCCTTATTTCCGTGTGAACACAATACACAGTATTCAAACAAATGTTATAGTTATCAGTTTGTTTTTTGCACAACAGCAGAAATTCAAATCTAAAGCATTGATTAGGGATAGCCAGCAAGGACAAGCAATCTCAAACTACTATCTAATTTAGAGATAATCAGAATCCCATTTTCAATTGTCACATGAGTGTAAATGCTTTCCATTCAGGCCATGCAGCAAACTTACACATGCTCCAGCAAGCAAGCAATCATGGGTACACTGTGTCTGCAACTTCTAGTGCACACTGTTCCCAAGTAATTTTTGGCAGACCGTGTTGTAGACAGAATGACAGACCTAACATATATTCAAGCTCAACTTCAAAGTTATAATATTAGAAAACACGCCTTTCAGATCAGGAGATTGTTTAATAAACATGACATTCTGAAAACTTTGTGAAATGGTTGTTGCCAACTCTTTTTCCTACTGAACATTTCTTCCTTGTGCAGAAACAGAACAAGTAGAAAACTTGCCAGTGAATTTTTTCCAGGCAGAAAGATAAAGGAACAGGGACAATTTCAACTCCAAAATTTCTTCACAGCAGACAAAGGCAGAAGAAACCAGCTAACAAAAAGCAGGAACCTTAGTGAAAATATTACAATCTAGTTCATTTTACAAATATTGAAGGCCTATGTTTCTCCCTTTCCTATCATAACTATAAGTACTAATAATTTCCTTCTTTGTTAAAAACAAAAAAGCAGAAATGGGTTCTGCTTTGGTAAAATATTTTCTCACAGGCTAATTGTGCCACTTACTTCAAACTTGCCAATGTATCTGTCCTTCCCCCATCAAACTCCATTCCAGAATCCCCAAGCCCAAGGTCCAAACTCTTGACTCTTTCCCACATCTTAACTAGAAACTGAAAAATGATACTTTCCCCCCCTCCTCTCTTCCCCAAGGGCCTTTGCCTTTCTTCCAACCTGAAGGCTACAAATGCCATGCCCCTCCCTGCCTTAGCACAGGTGCCTGAATATAAAACTTCACCCTTTCCTTAATTTTCCTAACACGAGCCAGTCCAAATATTTGTCTGAGACGTACTGTGGGGCAATCGAAGGGCCATATTTCAGAGCCAATGTTAACAATGGAATGGCGGGGCAGGGAGGTTACTCTTGGTCACTACTTTATAAATCACTCTGCCAGCACAGATTCTATTCTGTCCAATGGAGTATTCCCAGGACAAGCACAACCCTGCCCATTTTAGTTAGCTAAGAATATGAACAATGCAAGAGGTGATGGTGGAGTTTATGCAATCCCCCTCAGGCATAACCTAGTGACTGGAGTCTGTTTTTTTGGGAGGGGGTATTTTATCATCTTGAAAGAGACTGTCAGAACATTCAACTGCATGTAGTGGAGAGAGATTGGGGGAAGTCGCATAATAGAAAGAGAAAGGCATTCCAGGAAACAGTTTTTGAGAGCTGATGAATAACATAGTTCTTAGGCTACTGATTCCTGTGGCATTAAGACAGGTCTGCAAATGAGTTTATGCTTTTGAATCATAGCATCATGATGAGCAATGATCTGTGGTACCAACCTGCCTCTACTTTAGCTATGCTCCATCAAAGGCCCCATCTAGACTATACACTTAAAGCAGCATCATACTACTTGAAACAGTAATAGCTTTCCCCAAGCAAGTTCTCCCATAATTCCTTGAGAAGAGGGATTGGTTTTCCCTTTGGGGTAGAGGCTGTAGCTCAGTGGTAGAGCATCTGCTTTGCATGCAGAAGGTCCCTGGTTCAATGCCCGGCATTTCTAGGTAGAATGATTCCCTGCCTTAGAGCTGGTGCCTGTCAGTGTGGACAGTACTGAACTAGATGGACCAATGTCCTGACTCCATTTAAGGCAGCTACGTATGCTCCTGTGTTCCTATAACTGTTAAGCCATGCTGTGAATTGTTGCTCTGTGAGGGGGTCTCCTAACAAGTCTAAGTTGCTCCCATGATTCCTCCCATGATTCCTTGGGGAAAGCCATGACTGTTTAAAATGGTATGATACTGCTTTAAATGTATAGTGCAGATGGGGCCAGAGTTAGTACTAGTACTATGAAACTCATGAGATGAGCAGCTAGCATCTTAACAGCACCTAGGAAAGTTAGAATGCAATAATTGCACTCTCTCATTAAGCTTCAGCATTTTCAGAATCATCCTACTGGCCAGCAATCAATTAAGCACTGGTGAAAACAGAACTCCCGACTTGAAGGTTATGGAAGCATATACATTTCCCACAGAGAATATAATAAAGATCCTCAGCACCTCCGGATTGACTCCAGCTCTGTGCAAAGACACTGCTGGAAGTGAGGTCAGCAAACTGTTGGAGATGAAGCCTTGAATTTTACATGAGAGCTATTTGATACAACATTTCAGTCCATCACTTGCAATTTCCAGACACATACCCAAGCAGGTTAATTTCCAGAACATGCTGGAGCAAATGGCTGCACTCAGGATTGCAGAAGAGGCAGATGATGAAAAGAAACAGATGATCTGACTGTATTTCAATGCCCAGTAAAACATTATTATTTGTATCTCATTTCCCAAAAAATTGTGTACATAAGGGTCATTTTAGGTACTACACACTTTTACAGTACTGTGTACATGTTCCTGGCACTCTTAAAATGTTGGATACCTAAAGAATGGAACAAACGGGGTACTGCTGAATGGATCACAGTGCCATTATATTGTTTTTCGGTTAGGCTGGTGCCAAAGTGTAACTTGGTCTTATAAATCTGGAAAAAGCCTTCCAACTGTTTTTTAAGCTTCCAAAGTGTTTTGTTGTTCTTAAAAAAAACACATTTTTTCACTTCCATGCTTTGAGAGCTTTTTTGTGCACATACTGAAAGCAGCTTCTCCTTGCCTCACCTCCCCCACCCCACCCCCCAAAAAGCCTTTTTTCAGCTTTTGACAATAAAGGTGCTGGAAGCAACAGCTTTTAAAGGAAAAAATAACCTTTTTAGTTGCTGTAAACTGGGAAGATCCAAATTATCCCCCAAGACCCACTTCCAAGGAGCACCCAATCAAGCTTGGACGGGCAACCTCTGTGGACAACTGTCTCTGTGCCAATTCAAAATGTTTTAATCAGCTTCACAAGCAAGATTATTCAGCAAAAATGAGAAACTTGAACAGCTCTCAAGGATGCCCTCCAGATGCAGACCCCAGGTGAAATGCAAAAGCATCCCTCACCTGACTGTGACTGAACATCCTTATAGCAAATATAAGCACTACAGATCTATATTTGTGCTGCATTTTCAAGCCAACTTTCTGGTGATGTTGTGGTCTTTGTACAACATTCTACAGTTATCCCAAAACGAACTCAGCCACCGGCAGTATCGTCTACTGATAACAGCTAAAAAGCTGCTTTCAAGTCAAGATACAAAGGAAAGCCAGAGTCTGGTGCCAGCCAGCTATAAAAACTTGACAACAAACTGTCCTGAGTAAAAGGTTCTCAAAAAAGTACACTGAAAAAGTGAGCAAGGGTTATCAAAAGATCAGAAATGTTTGCAGCCAAAGAAGTGAATCACCAAGTTGAGATGTGCCAGCTGGATCTTCAGTTTCACAGCTGATAAAAGTAACAAACTAGCAGCCTTGGAAAAATGCAAACTGACATATGAAAATTGTCAAAGATAAATATGAATGGAGAACAGGAAACTGCCAAAAAGAAGAGTCATCCAAAAATGCTCCACTTTTTGAGAACTAAACCTGATGGCTTCCTGTGATCATAACACATATACAGAAAAAGTACAAACTGAGGCTCTTTAACAATTCTCCTGGGCACACGCAAGAAAGATGAAAGTTTAGTACTTTAGGCAGAACTCCCAGGTCCTAAACTGTCACAGAGTATTATGAAATCATACTAAGCTTTTAAAATATTTGTCACACATCAGCATTATGTTTATAAATTGCAAAGGCAATTCCAATTTTCCTTATAACAGGAAGCAATATAATGTACTGCTAGCTACCAATATTTCCTGCAGAAACTCCCAGCAACTATCAACACCTTTTGTCACTAAGCTGCAGAACCAACATGCATAATGAATATTTCCATAGATTCCTAAAGGAAAACTACTAATGCACAGGATAAAAAAACCTGACTGGCATCAGAGCCTGTCAGAGCTTCTTGGTGTGCCATCCAAATAAACTGTTGGTGCTTTCATCTCTCTCTTAGTGGAAATACATAAGTGATAATAACTAAGAATGAGTAGGCCTTCACACACACATACACACACTCTCTCTATATCCAGTGGTGGTATTAGGCAAGTGGAAGCACTTCTGCTTATGCAAGGCAGGACACCGGATTTTCACTGATCTCCCCTACCTATAGGCTACTGCAGCCATATCCCATATTGTCCTAGAAGATCTCCCAATCCTCAGGAATATCCACTTACCTAATACTACCATTGGATACAACCCATTTCTGGACAACTGTTTTTGACAACTTATGTACGCTCCGAGACGCATTAACTATATCAGGCCAATGACTAACATCTCCCATAATTCGCATGACTGGCGTCTGATTGTCACTTGCCATACGTGTAAGGAAGCCAACCAAATTCTCAGCATAAGAGACAGTCTAGAAAAAAGGGGGATTATTGTGCAAAGATACTACACCAATGCTGCACCTCCGTTGCCGCTAATTGGCTCTTTCGCTCAGCTTTCACCTACAAGCACTGTTATATCAGATGCAACCTCAAGGACCAGTAATTACCATCACTCGGCTCACTTAGTCTCGGATATTTAAGATCCTCAGTTTTCTCCAGCTGGCGAATCTCTAATGATGCCAGCTTTATTACAGGATCTGGAACCAGAGGAGCTTCAGCTTACGGAACTGTACTCTCAACTCCCAGAGCTTGAACGACTGGCACTTATTAATAAGCTGTGCCAGCTGATTCAACACCTCAGAGCGGTAGATAGTATTCCAACTCTGCTAGATGCCCCCACCTCAATCACTCCAGCTGGAAATCCATCAAATTCTATCTTAATGGATACTAGGAATTATAAAGATATATCACTTACTCAACCAACAGGGGCAGCTGCGGAACGGGGCAACGCTAGGTTCCTACATCCGGAGAAACTAGGTACCTTTACCAAGCAAAGATCATCCTCAACAAAAGCATGGGGTTCCAGTAATATCCAACTTGGCCACTCTCAGAATGGTGCAGTTCTATGGGATGATGCAGGATCCCTAAACCAAATTTCGGAAACAAATTGACATTCCTTAGCCCTAGGTACATGTTTTTTCAGTGATGAGATAAACATCCCGCAAGATTCGCTTCATACTTACAGGCCTCCTCCACCATCTAACCCCGCCCTTCAGCTTTTGTCGTGGAACATAGCCGGCTGGAGAAACAAACAAAACGACCTCGTATCTTAACAAATTTGATATAATACTTTTACAAGAGACTTGGGCAACTTGTAAACCTTCCCTGAACGGCTTCTTTTCTAGGCACCTCCCAGCGGTGTCTTCGGCTTCAAGGAGAGGTAGAGCAGAAGGGGGCTTGGCAATTTTGATATCAACTGGCCTGGCTATTCAAGTCAACGATTTGCAGCCCTTGAATTCCACTGCCATGGCAGTCCTTCTGAAACTCAATGCCTTAACTATACTGTGTATTAATGTATATATGCCTCCCAATTATTTGCAAGCTCACGCGGATCAGACATGGGATGAGCTAGATAACTATCCTAGATTTGGAGTCCACCCATCATAGAACGCATTTGATTATCATGGGGGACTTCAATGCGAGGATAGGCCCCAACAACGCTGCACTTTTTTCCTCAAATCTATGGCGAGGTGAAAATTATGAACACCTCATCCCTGTTTTTAACAGACAGTCGAAGGACAATAGGACAAACTATGGGGGAATCTGCCTAGCACGTCTGGTAGGAAATCATAATCTGATAATTTTAAATGGCCTTGACCAAATAGATGGTTGTGCGGAATACACCTACATTTCCAACCGCGGAAGCAGCGTAATCGATTATGCGATAATTTCATTCCCACTATTTAAACTAATTTCTGTTTTCGAAGTAGGTAATAGACAAAACAGTGATCATCTTCCACTTAACATTAACTGCCTTTTCCCTGATAATCCGCGTCTAACAAATTATTATAACTCCTCACTCAATAGTGCTTATTTTAAAGGTAAAAGGACCATATGGTCGGCATCCCTGGCCCTTAAGATTAAAAATTTCTTCTTATCCCCGAAGGCAATGTCCATTTCGGAGAACATAAAGAATTCTAATAACTCTCAAGATGCTCTAGACGAGTATTCTTCACTAATCTTAAATCTAAATGCCATCCTTTTCCCGAATCCGCACGCTGCCAAAACAATTTCGAGAGCTAATTCGAAATGGTTTGATACTGAATGTCTGGCCCTTAAACATCAGCTAAGGATGGTCTATTTGAAATACCGACATCAAAATCTTAACCAGCTGCCACCTGAATACTATGCTATCAAAAAAGAATATAAATCGCTGCTGGCTAATAAAAAAAGGATGGCTCTGCAGAGGGATTGGGAGACTCTAATTTATGTAGCAAAATCTAAGGACTCTAAAAACTTCTGGTCCATTATTTCCAGTGCCTTTAAATCTTCACATTTTGCATTATGTAATATTTCCCCTCAAGTGTGGGAACATTTTACCTCTATCTATGCGGAACCCCGAGGCAACGATTTAACCCCTTTTGATCCCCCTGATCTTATGGTCCTTCCTCCTTGGCTCCCTGTCTCTCAGGCTGAAGTTAGAAATCTAATTGCTGGGTTGAAAATGGCTAAGGCGCCCGGCCCCGATAATATCCCTCCAGAATTGTTAAAAAACTTCCCAGACTGGTGGGCTCCCATCTTAGCCTACCTTTTCACCAGAATTAACAACACTGGTCAATTTCTGGATGCATGGCGTGAAGCAATAGTTGTACCCATATTTAAAAAAGGGGATAGAGAGGACCCCTACAACTACAGGCCTATCAGTCTACTATCGGTAATAGGTAAACTTTACGCAGCCCACTTGGAAGCTAAACTTGTCTCCTGGATGGAGGAACATGAGATTTTAGGACAAGAGCAGGCCGGGTTTAGGAAAGGACGTTCGGTTCTTGACCACTGTCTTGTACTGAGTCATCTTGCAGAAAAATACGGTAAGCCAAGGGGAAACGGACTCTATGTGGCTTTTGTTGATCTCAAAGCCGCTTTTGACTCCGTCCCCAGAGATAGACTCTGGTCCAAGTTAGCAAACACGTCTATTGATAAAAGGCTCCTATTCCTGATCTATAATCTATACCAACACACTTCTTTACGTGTTCGCTGTGGCCGTGCGGGTGGCTTATCTAATTCAATCCCCTCTACTACGGGGGTGAGGCAGGGCTGCGTTCTAGCCCCCCTGCTATTCAATTTATACCTAAACGATCTGAAAGCACGCTGCCTCTCCCAGGAATTCCATGCCCCAAAGATTGCTGAAGCAAGATGTCCCTTGCTTTTATATGCAGATGACGCTGCCCTTCTCTCCTTTTCTAAAGTGGGACTTAAACGACTACTACGGGCCTTTATGTCCTATTGTAATGAGAACCTGCTGTATATAAACTTTTCTAAAACAAAAATCTTAGTATTTTCTAGATGTATAGCATCCTCCTCTTGGACAATTAACGGCCACCAAATCGAACAGGTCTCCCAATACAAATATTTAGGTATCATCTTTCATTCTTCGCTGAGCTGGGCTACCCATATAAGAGCGGCAATTCTGAATGCCCGCAACACAGTAAAGGGTCTGCTGCGATACTTTTTTTCTAAAGGGGGGCAGTATGTGCCAGCTGCTATTCAGGTCTTTAAAGGTAAAGTCATCCCCCAGCTCTTATATGGAGTACCGATCTGGATACACTCATTCAATCCCTCAGTGGAAGTAGTCCTCTCCCTTTTTTTAAGGCGAGCGTTGGGTGTACCTAAATGTGTTGCCTCGGCAGCTCTCAGATTAGAGTGTGGTTTTATCTCCCTAGAGTGTCAGGCATGGTTGATGGCTTTTAACTATTGGACCAAATTAGCGTTCAACCCCCTCTCTGGATATCTGTCTGCCCTTTGGAACGATGTATATATATCTAACTCGAATAAAACATTTGTTGCAAAACTTCCAAGGTTAAGTCTGTCGGAAGAATATTTATCATCCCAACCTTTTAACATGGATAAACTTCTAATTTGGACCCGGCTTAAAGACCTAGACCTGCAATCTACTATAGCCATGGCTTCCAAAACATGTTCTCCCACCTTTTTGAAACTAAAAGCGGATTTTGGCAACTCTGCCCCTTATTTGGATTTCCTTACAGTTCCTAAGCTAAGGCTGGCCTTTACTAAGGCTAGGTTTAATTCTTTACACTCAGCATTGTTGGAAGGAAGGTTCGCGGGCCGTCCTTATGAGCAACACCTCTGTCCATGCGGAGCGGGTTCTATTGAAACCCTCCAACATATGCTCTTAAACTGTACCCTATACTCCCAGATACGTAATAAATTTCTATCTCCTTTACTTGCAAGCCAGGTATACAATTCTCCTGATACCATAATATCTTATCTCCTATCTGGCGGAGATAGAGGGATCTCTCAGCGAGTAGCTAAGTTTATTTACGCAATTCAACAAACACGATTATCCCTGTTTTTTGGCTAAGAAAGATCCCGAACTTTTAGATTTGGTACCTGTGTACTTTCGATGCAATTTTATTTAATCTGAATTTTATTTTTATTTTATTTTACTCCTATATGTTGTATAATCTGTATACTTTATGGATCTTTGACTGTAATAAACTTTGTTGTTGTTGACCTGCTCCTTCAGAGGGAGTACGACCGCATCCAAAGCAGGAAACTGACCAATTATCCGAACTTGGGAACCACTAACCCACAGCGCCTCCATCTTCCTAGGATTGAGACTCAGTTTATTGGCCCTCATCCAGCCCACCACTGAGTCCAGGCAGCAATCCAGGGCTTGCACGGCCTCTCACGATTCAGATGTTATGGAGGAATAGAGCTGGGTATCATCAGCATACTGCTGACATCTCGCCCCAAAGCTCCTGATGACTGCTCCCAATGGCTTCATATAGATGTTAAACAACATGGAGGAGAAGATGGTACCCTGCAGCACCCCACAGCACAGCTGCCAGGAGGCCGAAAGACAGTCACCCAATGCTATTCTCTGAGAGCGACCCTGGAGATAGGATCAGAACCACTGTACAACAGTGCCTCCAACACCCATCTCACCAAGTCGGCCCAGAAGGATACCATGGTCAATAGTATCAAAAGCCGCTGAGAGATCAAATAAGAATAACAGGGTCGCACTCCCCCTGTCCTTCTCCCGATAAAGGTTATCCATCAGGGTGACCAAGGCCGATTCAGTCCCATAACCAGGCCTGAACCCAGTCTGGGATGGGTCAAGATAATCTGTTTCATCCAAGAGTGCTTGCAGTTGCTGCGTCGTAACCATCTCAATCACCTTTCCTAAGAAGGGGATATTTGCAACCGGTCGGTAGTTGTCACAAACCAATAGGTCCAGGGTGGGCTTTTTCAGGAATGGTCGGATCACCACCTCTTTCAAGGCATCTGGAACCACTCCCTCCCGCAATGATGCATTGACCACACCCTGGATCCACTCAGTCAGACCCCCTCGGCAAGCTTTAATGAATCAAGAAGGGCAAGGGTCGAGAGGACACGTTGCTGGCCACATCATCGCAAGCACCTTGTTCACGTCATCAGGCAGCAGCAACTGAAACTGTTCCCAAGAAGTTACAGCAGACGTTGCACTGGACACCTCATTGGGGACTACAGGAGATGTGGATGGGGCATCGAGACTGCTACAGAGGTGAGCAACTTTATCCTCAAAGTGCCTTGCAAACAATTCACAGTGGGCCTCTGAAAAGTCTAAAACTCCATTTCCTGGAGTTGATGTCAACAGACCCCTGAAAATACACAAACACTCCACTGGTCGGCTACTTGAGGATGCGATGGAGGCAGAGAAGTGGGCTTTCTTCGCCACCCTCACCGCCACACAGTAGGCACAGTTATGATGTTTTACTTATGCTCGATCAGCCTAACAGCATGTCTTTCACTACTTGCGCTCTAGCTGTTGTCCAGCCTGTTTCATTGCCCTTAGCTCACTGGTATACCAAGGTGCAAGCCGGGCTCCACAGTGCCAGAGAGGGCACTCGGGGGCAACCATGTCAAGAGCTCGACGCACCTCGCTGTTCCACAGCGTGACAAGGGCTTCAACAGGGTCACCTGCTCTATCTACTGGGAACTCCCCCAGGGCATTCAGGAATCCAGTGGATTCCATTAGGCTCCGGGGGCGGACCATCTTAATCTGTCCACCACCCCTGCAGAGAAGGATCGGAGCCATAAGTCTAAACTTCACCAGGAAGTGATATGACCATGACAATGGGGTGACATCCACCACCCCCTATCTCCAGACCACCCCTTCCTCCATCTGGAGCACAAACCAAGTTGAGGGTGTGCCCTGCCCTATGCGTTGGGCCAATAACAACTTGAGACAGCCCCATGGTCGTCATGGAGGTCAGTAAGTCCCGAGCCAGAACACTAGAGGCAGCCTCAGCACAGACATTGAAATCACCCAGCACTATCGTTCTGGGCTCCTCCAACGCCACAGCTGAGATGACCTCCACCAGCTCGGTCAGAGAAGCTACCAGGCAGCAGGATGGACAGTACACCAGCAGCAACCCTAGTTTACTGTCTCCTCGGCCCAACACCAGGTGTAGGCCCTCACAGTCAGCTCCAAGACAGAGTGGTTTCCTGGTGACAGAGATGAAAGTTCTGTAGACCACAGCAACTCCTCCCCCCCCGACCCTGCAGCCTGTGCTGGTGCTGCAGCGAGTATCCAGGTGGGTAAAGCTGGGTCAGTTCAACTCCTCCAAGCTCACCTACCCAGATCTCGGTAATGCACACCAAATCAGCACCTTCATCCACAATCAAATCATGGATGAGAGTGGTCTTATTATGTACAGATCTGGTTGGGTATTAATGTAAACAATGAAGTAGTTAAAAGATATGAACCATCTAAAAGTGGCACCAATAAAAGTTTGTTAGTTTTTTTACTTTCTGTTCAATACCATTGTATTAGTATATGAATCCTTGAATTAGTACAGCACTTTACATATCCCTGAACCACATTATGTACTGAAAGTTCTTAAGCCTGATCACTGAACATTCTCTGGTCCTGAATTCCATCTTATACATAAATATGACACTATAATAAGGTGTTCTCATTACTTACTTATCTCTTACAAGCACCATTTTGTGTACCTAATTAGGCCATTTCTCAGCAGTGTAATGCTCAGAAGGTTGTCACTTAATCAATTGTGAATACTAAATAATTAAAAATAAGGAAAGTGAGTTGTCCATGTTATCTTCCTCCAACTGATATATTGCAAAATCAGATGGTTAAATAAGTAATTGCTTTTCCCCTGGCATTACTTGCTCACAAAAAAAGCCTAATTGCAATGTTTTTCATACTGTGTAAACCAGGAGTTTTTAAACTGTGGTCCATAGATGAGTTTCAGGCAGTCTGTGAACCAGGGACAAATAATAAAAACTAATTGTATGTATTTATAACCACAGTTATATTTATGTGTTTTTAACTTTTTGTTTTAAGTTTTTATTTTTGTTTAAGTTTTTATCAAGGTTTTAACTTTTTATTGCTTGTAAGTTGCTTTGGGTTCACTTTTGTCAACAAAAGCGGCTAACAAATTTAATAAATAAATAAATAAATGATATAATATAATATTCATGGGGGTCCATACCTTTCATCTGATTCTCAAAGGGGTCTATGACCGCAAAAAGGTAAAGTGCCAAATTTGTGTTCTCAGGTAATTGTGCTAGCTCTGAAAATATCCTGCTGTATTTGAAAACTGTCTAATCTGTGACAACTGATGTTCGGTTCCAAACCACTGCAGAAAAAAGCTCACTTGAAAATAAGGTGGGGGGAATCATTCTGCTCCTCCAGAACATTCCCACTGGGCTCCTGCTAGGAGGAAGGGCAGGATATAAATCAAATAATTGATTAATTAATAAATTCCCATCTTCTCCCATAAAACCTACTTACCCTTAAAAAGAAATACAGATATTATCATGGAGTATGATGATAAGACTTTTTCCTCATGCAATGATTTGTAGTTGTTATATGCCTTCAAGTCGATTATGACTTATGGCGACCTTATGAATATTTTCTAATATATATATTCATAGGGTTTTCATGGTAAGAGGTATTAGAGGTGGTTTACCATTGCATTGTAAATTCTTTTCTTGGCCTTTCTGTCTAAGGCTGGATGCAAGTTGATATTATCTATCTACTCCAGCAGCTATCAGACTTTGGCACTATTAGCTACAGTAATAAGCTGTGCAGCTCAAAAGAAAGTCTCACTGTATTCAGCCAGGCTTACTCCTGAGGAAACGTGCATAAGATTGCAGTCTAACAATAGCATGAAGTACCACCACTAACCAGGTTTTCCTGGGGGGATGGCTCTGGGACGCAGACCCATTACTGTTTTTGCAGCTGGCCTCCTGCCAGCCCCCTGCTGGAGTCCCTCTGTCTGTCTCTACAGCCAATCAAGCCACTGCAATTCCTAGAGGGGGAATGTACGCTTGTGTTTAAAAGCCACGCCCTTTCCTCTTGCCTTAGGAGAGCCAGAGAATCCAGCAAAGTCAGGAGTCACTACAGCTAATCAGCACTCTGTATGAATCTCCTTGCATGCTGATTGGCTCCGACCATCTATTGTTGTGGGAAGGAGGGAAAGAGTCAACAGGAGTTAAGAGAGGGAAGTTTACTGAGAAGAGGAAGGACAGCCAAGCCTGATTTAAGATGGGGTTTGCATCAGAATCTTACTAAAATGAAGGGCTTTCAAAAGGTCCCACACAGACCCATAGCAGCCAACACAGAGGTAGGTTAAGACAGCCCCCCCCACCGCAGAGGGAGGATGGGGTAAGAGTGAGGCAAAGCAGCATTTTCTCAGAGAAGGGGGACGAAGGGAGAACAGTTGAAAGAAGGAAGGGTGCTTGTAAAATACAAGGTGGATTGCTTGTAAAGCATTTTTCCCTCTCAGTGGTGCTTTTTGCAGATTGTCTGTGAGAAAGTGAAGTGGGGGCATGGAGATAAAAGGCTAAGAAGAGTGGGGGGGTATTTTATAGGCATCACTAAGCTAGACAGAACTCCTTCACACAACTGATCTCACAACTGATCTACAAAAAGAGGTTTTCTTCCTCTTGTAAAATACAGGCAGCCTCATTCTTAGCCCTTTGCTTTTGTCTTCCCCCACACTCCATGAGGCTCTCTCTCTCCCCCCTTCCACTTTCTCACAGACAATTTACAAAAAGCATAATTGAGGGGAAAAGAACTGCTTTACAAGCAATTCCCCTTGTATTTTACAGGCAGTCTTTCTTTTCCCTTTCTTCAGCCTTCCTTTCCCCCCCATCTTTGTAAGAAAATGTCACCTCACCTCAGTCTCCACCCACTCTCTCCCTCTCTTCCCACTCACCATTCTGGCTGCAGTGAGTCTGTACAAGGAGAAAGAAACATTTGTCAAGCAATGTCCCTGGTATTTTACAGACATCATGTGTGAGAGAGAAGTCCTTCTCTCAGCTGATATGCAAAAAGCAGGGGAAAGAAACCTGCTTTTTGCAGATCAGCTGTGAAGGGACCTTTCTTGCAGGTAGCAATGCCTGTAAAATACCAGCTTCTTTGTCCCCCCATGGGGAGGGGAGGAACAACCACTTTGCTAGCTCTGTGTTTGGTGCTTTGGGAAGCGCTGAGCACAGGGCTAGCAACATCCCATGTGCAGCGATTTCCAAGCACCTGATTGCCAGCAGGATGTTGTGGCTTGGGAACCACCTGCAAGGTGTTTTGATAAGTGGGTTGGATAATGATGTAATGTGATTGACAGGTGGATACCCCCAGACACATGTCAAATTTGGCCTGTGAGGTCGATCCTGGTGACTCATGAAGGGACCCTAGACTTCTAAATTTGCCAAGACACTACTGCTTCTAACACTTGTGGGTTTTCTGTTTAAATACATCTGTACTTTTTATACACTCTAACCTACAGAGCAGAACAATGTATCAACAAAAGCAATCATTTCAGGGGTCATATTTTTTCCTGAAGATAAAACCAGAAGGAAATTTAGTCCTTGGCTCATTCTCCCTCCACTCCATCATCTTGCCATTTTTGTTCTATAAAATTTCTTTTACATTTGAAATGTGGTGTTGGAGGACAGTTTTGTGCATACCATGAACTGCAAAAAAAGACAAATAATTAGGTGTTAGAACAAATTAAACCAGAACTATCACTAGAAGCTACAATGATGAAACTGAGATTATCATACTTTGGACACATCATGAGAAGACATGATTCACTAGAAAAGACAATAATGCTGGGAAAAACAGAAGAGGGTAGAAAAAGAGGAAGGCCAAACAAGAGATGGATTGATTCCATAAAGGAAGCCACAGACCTGAACTTACAAGATCTGAACAGGGTGGTTCACGACAGATGCTGTTGGAGGTTGCTGATTCATAGGGTCGCCATAAATCATAGTCGACTTGAAGGCCCAGGTTTCTGCAGTGGCCAGGAGTGCTTTTGCACAGTTAAGACTAGTACACCAACTGCGCCCGTTCCTGGAGTCGTCTGATGTGGCCACGGTGACACATGCCTTAGTTACATCCCGCTTAGACTACTGTAACGTGGGGCTGCCTCTGAAGACTGTTCGGAAACTTCCGTTGGTACAATGAGCTGCAGCTAGAATGTTAACTGGGGCTGGTTACAGGGATCATACAACTTCCCTGCTGCAACAGCTCCACTGGCTGCCAATCTGTTTCCGGACACAATTCAAAGTACTGGTTATGACCTATAAAGCCCTATACGGCTTAGGTCCAGGCTATCTGTCAGACCGTATCTCCCTATATGAATCTGCCTGGACCCTGAGATCTTCAGGAGAGACCCTTCTCGCAATCCCAACACCTTCACAAGTGCGACTGGTGGGGACACGAGACAGGGCCTTTTTGGTGGCTGCCCCTAGGCTCTGGAACTCCCTCCCTAGGGAGGCAAGAATGGCCTGCTCTGTGCAGTCCTTCCGCCGACAGCTAAAGACTTTTTTTTTTCCAGCAGGCCTTTGGAACTGAAGGCTTTAAGGGCAGTGACTTGAAGAGGGTGCTGTATAGTATTGTTTTACTTGTATGCTCTTAAACTGGGTTGCAGTATTTTAAGTGTATGGCTAATTGGTTTTAACATCGTAATAGTTTAATTCTGTTTTAATGCTGATTTTTATATGTTTATATGTTTTATATGTTTATATGTTCTTAATGATATGTACTTACTTTTATCTGGAAGGCACCTTGAGTTCCAGTTTGGAAAAAGGGCGGGGCATAAATAAAGATCATCATCATCATCATCATCATCATCATGGCCAATCTCCATTTCTCTGCTTATAGAATTCTAGTGGCTGTTAATAATGAGAGACCATTTCTATATGTTCCTTCTTTATTCAACCCTCTAAATAATTGAGTAGAAATAATCCAATTTTTTTATTAAACATTATTTTATCATCTCCCAATATCTCTTTGCTAGCTTGCATTTCCACCACATATGGAAAAAATCACCCCTTTCTTCCTGACATTTCCTGTATGGGGGTGGATAATTTTTATTTGTCTTATTTATTTTTATAGGAGCTATTGTAACAATTGTCTCTAATCCCTAAGTTTTAAACCATCCTTAACATTGCATTTTAATTGTTGTAACCCACCCTGAGGGAAGTGAAAGGGAAAGGGGGACTGGACAGGCCAATCCTAGGTTGAATTTTTAAACTCTTATACATGCAATTCATTATAAAGGAATTGGTGTTTTGACATGTTAGTAACTGTTAAATGTCTATCCTTACCCTACTTTTAAAAAAAAATAGTTTACACAGAAGACAAAGCTATTTCACTGCACTGGGCAGGCTGCAAGAAAAGTCAGATGACACTATTGGCCAAGCTCCCCCTCCCCCCGTCACATGAGGCCCAAAGCAAGCAGGGAATGGCTTTGATTTGTAGAATTTTTCTGCAGAGAGTTTAGCCCCCCCCCTTTCTCTGTCTCTCTCACATACACACCTCCCCACCCAGGCCAAAATTTGCTCACACAGGACAGATCCTATTGGTCTGCTGCAACTGGTCCTGAAGCAAGGAGAGGCAGCAGCAGCCATGAGCCTCCCCTTCAGCCCAAGTTCTCCTGTCCCCTCCCCTCCTTTTCCACTTTCCCTCATCTCCCTTGCTCTCTGTATTGTCTCTGAGTCCTCACTCCACAACAACAGATGTCCCTGGGAGCCAACCAGCATTAAAGGGGAGGCTGTGTGTTAGCTACTGAGAAGATTCTGACTCATCTCCTTTCACTATGATTAGCTCCAATCAGCAAAAAAGGACAAGGACTCTTCTCGGTGTTTAACACCCTTTCATGCTCATTAGTTCATACATAGGGACTCTGCTTGGATCCTGCTTCCAAACAGTAAGAAGTCTACAACCCAGCCCCACCCTGACCCTGAACGACTAACACCCCTGCCCACACCCTCCCAAAATCTGCTCCAGACGCTTAGGGAATCCCTAGAACAGATTTAAGAGGCACATGGAGGAAGAAGGTAAAGAGTCTCATTGCACAAGTGGAAATCCTTGCACTGATGGGATGATTACTGAGCGTTAGGTTGGATATAACCCAGTCTTGGAGCATTTGTTCTGATTTTTTTGCAGGGAGGCTATACATTAGGGCCCCGCTTTGCGGCACTCCACTTTGCAACGTTTCACTGATATGGTGGTTGCCAATTGCAGAAAGGCCCCACTCCTATGGCGCTTGTTCCACTTTTTTAATATTTAATATGCATTTGTATGTGTATACATATGCTTTAATTTTTGATATCATTAATGCATGTTAAAATTGCTTGATATGTGGTTTTAATTGTATATCAGATGTTTTACTTGTTGTGAACCGCCCAGAGAGCTTCAGCTATGGGGTGGTATATAAATTGAATTAATAAATAATAAATAAATAAATTTTATGGCATTTTTGGGGCATCGGGTGCCATTTTAGACAATGTTAGTCAATGCGATCCACTTTACAGCAGATTTTGCTTTGCAGTGGCAGTCCAGAACGGAACCTGCCGTATGAGCGGGCCCTGCTATAAGGCAATGAACATGAATCCTGATTTGTTTGTATGGTATTTACATAACTTCCCATTAACAATTTATTCATCCCACACTTTTTAGTGTATTTCTTGTCATTTTTCTAACTGCAAAAAGTCTGTTTGTTGGTTTTTAAGTGGGTTGCGCTAAGGCAGCAGTGCACTGTAATTGCACAAAGATACATTTCCAGTATGCACTTGAATCCTTTCTGCAAAATACGAATAGTGGGTTTCAGTAGTATTAGATTACACTGGTATTACAAAGCAAGTAGATATTATTTATTTTATTTACAGTAATACTTCGGTTAACAAATCTTCCAGGAACTGCTCTTTTTTTGTGTTATGTGTGTTGTGCCTGTCTCTATTCTTTTCATGTTATTCCTACCTGTGGTAGGAAAGTTCCTATTACAGAAGTAATGTCCAGGAACACATCTACTTCATTAACTGAGGTATTACTGTATTCAACAAAATATATATTCTACTTGAATACAGTAGGGGCCCACTCATATGGCGGGTTACATTCCAGACCCCCGCCTAAAAGTGAAACCTGCCAAAAAAGCAGAACTCCGTCAATAAAAATGGTGCCTGACACCCAAAAAACGCTGTAAAAGCGCCGTATGAGTGGTGCCTTACTCTAATTGAAAACCGCCATATTAGCAGAATGCCAAAAAGTGGGGCCCTACTGTATAAAGACCTCTAAGCGGTTTACAGAACTGTTATTATGTGGCACCTATAACAGTGCCTGCTTTGCAGATCTAAGTGCTCAAGTTGGCACTTATAGGGTAAGGTGGTCTGGCAAATAAACTGGTCCCAAGCTATTAAGGGCTTTATATATCAGTAGTAACACCTTGAAATTGGCCTGGTAACAAATTGGCAAGTGGTGCCAATCCCTGAGCAAGGTGTTATACACTGACATATTTATGTCATTCTCAACTCTTACATTAGTTTGGTTTAGTTTATTACATTCATTCATCACTTCCCACAACCAAATAAGTCCCAAAGTGATTTATTGAAAGAAAAATAAATAAATAAAATCTTTAACAATGTATGCAGTGAAACAATACAGATATACTGAAAGTGTTCATCCAAAAGATCACTTAAAAACACCAGCACAAATATGAACACCAAAAAAGTAGCCATAGAAAGCCAGATCAATATCATTGTCAAAATGTCAAGGGAAATAAATACATTTTCATCTGACACAGAAAAGATAATGTCACCATCAGGCAAACCTCTCTCAGTATTTTTCATGTATTTTTTTATTAAATTTTATTCAAATTTTCAAAAACAAACAAACAAACAAAAAAACACAAAACAAAAACAATTATACAAACAAACAAAAATAAAATGTTGACTTCCGATTTGTCGCAGATCAAACACAGGTCTACATATATAACAATCCTGTCTCTAAAATTATATTACAAAATCACTTTCCTCCAGTAGTTATCTTAATTAATCATCGAATCTCATAAACATTACTTTAATCTTTCCACAAAAAGTCCAAAAGAGATTTCAATTCTTTGAGAGATATATCTTTCAATTTTTCTCCAAATAAACATGTCGCTTAATCCATCTGATTCAAATCTGTTAGGTCCAATAATTTCAATAGCCATTCCTCCACTATCTGTATTAATTCCATCTTCCATCTTCAATAATCCTGTTAAGTCCAGTAATTTCAGTCGCCATTCTTCCATTATCAGTATCCCATAATAATCTTGTTATCATAGCCATAATCCAAATAAACATATCAATTAATCCATCTCGTCAAATCTATTAAGTCCAATAATTTCCATAACCATTCTTCCATTATCAATATTAATTCCATCTTCCATCTTCAATAGTCCTGTTAAATCCAGTGGTTTCAGTATCCATTCATCCATTATCAGTATCTCATGATGATCTTGCTGTCATAACCATAGTCATATAACAAGAGTCTGATGGGAATTTCCCCCTTCACAAATACGTCCTTGCCATCAAATCTGAATATGTTGCTGAAATATTGTTGTAAAGTCACTTCTCTGCTCTTCTTTTTTACAAAATGCACTGGCTCATCTCTTAAGAGTTTTTCCATTGTCACATATTTGTAATTAATTCCACAGATTTTTTCTATGTCAAGCTCCATCACATCATTCCAGTCAAGAAAATTATCCAAGACGTTGATAACTTTATCACTAATATCTTCATTAGTTTCTTCAGAGACAACGTTGAATTCCAAACAGTAAACTTTATTTCTAACATCCGTAAACTCCAGATCTTTTTCCAATTCCTCATTTGTTCCAGTCTCCATGGCTTGTATCTTCCCTTTAATTTTTCTTTTCTCATCTCTAATCCCATCAAAATCCTCTTTCACAGAATCCCCTATTTTTTTAAACTCCTGCATCATTTTGCTAAGTTCAATTTTCATCTCCTGTCTGCCCTGTCTCAGGGTTTGTTTCACTATCTCAAACTCACTCATTATTTTCTGAAACATAATTTCTTCCATGGTCTCAGTCACTTTCCTGGTTGTCATTCATAAAACCACAAAAACAAAAAATTATTTCAGCCACAATTGGGTTAATGTTTCAGGCTTGCAGACATCAATACAGCCTGCCTTATCTCTGTATTTTTCATGTATTTTCACTGTTTCTTTAAACACTTAATCCTCTCACTCCTATCTTCAATTTATACATTTCACAAATAATACAAAATAGAAGTGCTGTACATTATCCTGACTACCATGAGGAAAACCAACTGAAAAAATTACATAAAAAGACATTAGTATGCATGAAGACTGAATCTTAGAGAATATTTACTTTTTCTATAATGAACTCAGCTGCACTGATATTTATAAAATTAGTACCTGACACCATATGGCTGAAAAGTAAGCAAAATACTACAAACAGGAACACTTAAAAGATTTCGGTGGGAACATTTCCTCTCTTTCAGATTACCATGATTACATGAAGCAGCAGCACCTGACAGCTGAAATTTATGTCGTGTGGTACTACAGAAAGAAACAAAGGCATTATCTTGGCCACCATCAATTAGTAGAACAGATTACAGCACAAGTTGCAGCATCCTCTTTTAAGAGTATAGATCAAGGCATGTTTCAAGAGAGCTGTCCCAGTGAAAACTCCATTGCTCCCCAATTGATTTAGATGACACAGAGATACAGCTGCGTATCATCTGTGTGCTGTTGACACTTAACCCCACCCTGAATGAACTCTTCCAGCAGCTTCACATAAATGTTAAATAGCATGGAACAGGGTAGAACTCTGTAGGACCTCATAGCAGAAATGCCATGGATCTGAGTAGTCATCTCCTAAAACTACCCTCTGGTATTAGCCAAGCAAATATGCATGGAGCCAGCATATTACTGTGCCTGACTCCCAACTAATTTGAATCCTGATTCTCATTGTCAGTCCAGGTGGATACCACAGACAATTCAAAAGCCACTGAAAGATCAAATGAGAACTAACAGGATCACATGTCTTTCTCTGGCAAAGGTCATTGTAACAAAATCAGTTATTTATATGTTTAACATTGTTTTGAAATTGTGTTCAGGTAAGAAAGTGTTAACAGAATGTTAGTAGGTACGGATGAGATATGATGGACAGTTGAGAGGGGGCATGAGAGTGAGAATCTCGAGGGAAGTTTTAAAGAGAAAAAATGTAGGGGTTTATCAGTTAGAATTAGATATGATTAGGGATCAAGAAGAAAACATCTAGTTAGAAGGCTAGGGTTTGGGGGAAGGATTTTATTGGGTTTAGTGGGGTAGAATAGGGACAATAATTTATTCATTTATTATCACATTTAACATCTTGTATATAATAAAGTTTATTTGTTTGATTCAAAATCACACGTGTCAGCTTGGTGAGGCATGCTACCAAACTAAGGTCCTATTCTGTACCTATACCTACACCAATTTAACAGACAGATTGCACCAGTGGTTACCTTTTGGGGAAAAGGTGGTGGGGCCGAAGCTTATGGTTCAGAGGGCGTATCTGACCCAAGCTGAGGTGGACTTACTGGGAATTTCTTGATTCAGGCATTTAGGAATCAGGAGGTGGTAATCCCAGAGACACAGGAATGTCACAATCACCCATTAGGGTGACCAGGATGGTTTCCATGCCATAACTGGGCCTAAAACCCAATTGAAATGGGTCTATAAAATTGATATCATACCATAAGTGTTGTATACTAGCAGATTTAAATACTTTTCTTGTACATGAACAAATAAATATAGATATGAATCCTTCTATGCAACACTCTATAAATAATCAGGAGACATTTTTTTACAGCAGAACTGAAAACTTATTCCCCAATCACTGACAGTTGACATTAACATAAGAGTCTTACAAATCTGCCATTAAAGTCATATTTAATATATAAAAACAATACAAACACCATTCCTGATCTGTTTTCCTTTCATGGAAAACATTCTGAGAGTAATCTTTTTTCCACACTCAGATTATTCTGCACATGGGTGAAATTCAGCTCCTTGCTCTAATTTTTCCAAAAGATTGCAAAAATAAAGGTTCATTTCACAGAACAGGACAATGGTAGCATACATAAAGAGTCTTAATACTAAGTCTTCCAGAGATTAACTGCCTGGGGTCCTGCACTATGCAAATTTAATTACATTTATCATCAGATACTTAATAGTATCATAATATCATCACGGACTGAAACAGAAAACAGAAGAGCTGTTTTCTAGACTTGGTAAAGCTAAAGGTGATATGCTGAGAAGCTGCTAACATTTCTGCCTACAGTAGTCACTTCAGTGGTTTTCAATAAATAAGTATAGGACGTATCTAGATTCCAGACATTGGCAAATTCACCCTGATAACTTATATTACAGAGAATGGTAACTTACAGTCTACACAATGTGATAAACAAGAAGCAAAACAATACTTGTAGGGAGAAATACATCTAATGATTAATACTACATAATGATAACAATTGGGCTTTACAAAGATATCTAAAGAGATCTAGCATTTGAGCTGCGAACCAGTAAGCCTCCAATCCAGATCCTCTTCTGTTTTGAATACACTAGCTGGCTTAAACAAGCCATTATCAGTCATACTCAGTTCCCATTTACAATATGGAGACAATCATACTAGGGATGTGCTAGAATTGCACCCAATTCAGATATGGTACCAAATTTTCCATTAATTCACTTATCCATTATGGTTGTGGACAGGATTTTTATGTAGTTATTTTTCACAGCTATTTTCAAAAATGGATTTTTTGGAAAAATCCATGTTTAAAGTATTGATATTAATATCAATATTTTATCAATATTTCCAATGTATTGATATTTCCTTTAATTTACTGACATTTCCCTTCAATATATCATGATTTCCTTTCAAAATATCAACATTTCAGTATTTTTTCTGAGGGAAAAAATGGATCAGTAAAAGCAGCAGCTTGTGAACAAAGAACTCAAATCAATACCCGCCTGATAGGATGACGGAATGCTTTTGGCTCAGTTCAGAGGGCCTGGCAGAATGAGTTTTCCCATCCCTATATTAGCTCATGTATGTACATGCGTTACTCATTTCTGTCTGATAGAGAAGAGATTCTGAAAGGGACAGGGTGTTGGTCCTTTTACATTCAGCACAGGGAGTTGTTGAAACAGGAGGAACACCAGACGCACTTGATGTGGAATCCTCTTTACCCAACCTACCACAAATGATGCAAAGCTGGTTCAACAAGTATCAGTTACTACAAACTCAAAGGACATAAAGAACCATTGTTCCAGCCGTTTTGCAATCCAACATTCCAGGGACAGACACAGCTTAGAATGCCACGGAACAATCATTCATGCAATGGCCACACAATCATAAACAAGCCCCCAAAACTTCCTACTCTAACATCTGATTCGGGAAAGGCTAAGTACTGGATGAAGAGCACTGATACTGTGGAAAATATGGTACTTACTGTTTAACAGAATTTATTCAAAATATGTAAGGACAAGAGCTGGAGCTGCTGTAAATTCTTAAGAAAATGACTTGTAACAGTTTAATTTACAACTTGGACACAATAAATGACCTTGTAACCTGAAATATCACTTTCTCCCATATGAACCTGCCTCATCTTTCAGATTTTGGAGAGAGCCTCTTCGCTCAGCCCAACCAATAAATGAGACATGTCTCCAATCCACAAGACAGGAACTAGCTTTTGGGAAGTCTTCTCCTGAGGGAGGCTACTGTTGACAGGTGAAGTATGCTTACTTGGCCTGTCCAGGTGATTCATTTTATTTACATCTCTTTTTTATTATTTGATTGTTTATTGCAGAAATAGTTAATGTGGTGCCCTCAATGTTGGACTATAACCATCATCATCCCTGACTAGTAGCTATGCTGGCTGGTGCTGTTGGGATTTGGAGTCCAACAACATGTGGATGGCATAAACTTTCTTCACAGGTGAAAATAAAAGAAATTTAAAAAGATAGTGCTTTGGTTGTATAACCTTTGCCCTGCAGTGCTGATCAATCCTCGCACATGATTGAAAGTCCAATTTTAGTTTTACAAAATCAAGGAAAGGGATGAGACTTATTCAATCTCTGTGCCTTCTTCACATGTGTATGCTAGCGCTTCAACTTGTACTTCCTATTTTTCCCTTTTTTCTTACCTTATGTCAGACAATCAAGACAAGATTTGCATACTACATCCCATATACTACAGAAAACAGGAAGGAAGAGGCAACAGTTTTTAGCAGCCCCAGGGGCTAAGAAAAGGATGCCCCAGACTTCAGTACAATGCATTCCTAAGCATTATTTTCTCTCTTATATATTCAAAATCAAATTGCAATATACCATAACGGAATAAAAGTCTTTCCTCTAATTTTGACAGAAAATTAGTTTTACATGACTTCTGGATTTTTCTTTGAACCATGACCATGTTCAGCCAAGTGAAACTAATTGTACATTATGTGAAAAGTTCTGGAAACTTTTCTTTGAATCTTTAGCAACAGATGTTTAATTATGACACTGTAACAAACATATCTGAATTGTTTAATTTACAACACTTAAAAGCTTAAAAATGCCTAAATATGTTGCTCAAAATGCAGTATTTTTTCTTCAATTAATTTTCTGAACATTTAGAAAATTTGTAGTAACTCTGTAGCTGGACGAGTTCTGGATCTGTTCTCAGAAAATCTGTATAAAACACACATTCAATACATCTTAAATTCTAAGCAAAAACATCTTTCTACTATGCTGCAAGGCAAATTATTTTTAGATGTTTTGCATTTTTATGCTAAATAGAGCAGCTGCAATTGATAAAAGGCAATCAAGCTAATTCAAGTCAATCAAGTCCAGGAGGCTTTCAACTCTTGTTTTAAAATGCTCTCAGCTTCGTACTCATTTTTTAAAAAATCTGTCACAGTGTGAGGAGTTTTGTTGGTTTTAAGCTGTGATGATTTAAACCAAGTCTTCTGTGTTGGGACAATGTTTTTTTCCTCACTGTACTCCCCAAATTAAGTAAAACAACCTTGAGTCAGGGCCAATTCACATTTCATGCAGCAGACTTGTTTGTCATGTTCAGCACCATCATGTGTAATGGGGAGCTGCATGCATGCCATAGTTATATGCCAGAGAACAATCAAATCAGCAACAACTTCTTTTGCTGGTCAGATACACATTTCCCTTTCAGACTTCATGGCATTCACCAGAGATAACACAAGATACACTTGGCAAATATGTCTTCCATGTTGTGTGAGTTCTCCCTCACATTCAGGTACAAGTGTAAAGAAATGTACCTCTTTACTCTGGTCTTTGGCACTTGAGATGTATGTTTTCAGGACTCACCTTATTCTTGTGAATGTGATTTCTTTTAATTGTTTTTAATACTGAATTTTAGACTATTGTAACCCTGAGACCTACTGGTGAAGGGTGGACAAAAGTAGTAGTAGTAGTAATAAATGCTTTTTAGTATATATAAAAAAGAGGTGTCAATACTCATACCCTGATAAAAATCCTCTGAGACTGAGCACAGTGAGTGGTTGCTAAGGGCAGCAAAAATTAGGTGCCAGTATTCTGTTCCAATGAGATCCATCACAAAAAAACCCATCATCACCATCATCCGTGGTACAATATAACAAGACATTAACGGAAAAATGTAATAACCAAAAGGTAAATTACACTATCTACAAAATTCCAACACATTTGGGTCAAAGGATCTGACCCTTTCTCAAGCTTTGTTAAAGGAATTCGGAAAACTCTATTCATTCATGTGTTAGATACATTATGACTTGACTGCTACAATGCTCTCTATGTGAAGCTACCTTTGAAAACTGCCTGAAAGCTTTGGGTTTGTTCAAAATGTGGCAGCCAGTTTGTTACCAAGAGCTTGGTATCAGGAGCATGTAACCCAATTGCTGAAGTTCCATTGCACTGCAACCAACTGCACTGCTCCAAGCCCAATTCAAAGTGCCAGTTACATGGTTTAACACTAGGAATGGGGGAGAAATTCAATTCAGTTTACATTTAAAGGCCAGCCTACCCAATTCACACTTTCCGAAACAATGCATGAACAGGTATCAATTCAAAATTCATACTTTTTCAAATTTTGCAATGCAGGTTTCTAGTAATGTCTACAAGAATGCATATACTAGAGTAACATGGGCATCAAAAATGCATATATTAGTGAAAATTAGGAGAAATTGCTTTGCAAACATAAGTATACTAGGATAAATTCACACTAAAATCCTGATGAATTTTCTTTCTTTTTTTAAAAATCACAAAATTGCAAATGTGGATAAGTGAATTTAAGATTGGGAAAAATGAGAAATGGAGACAACATGGACATATCCATTGAAGTGTCCAGAACACAGTCTTGTCTTTCATTATTGGATGAGTTTCAGTTGGTGCAGCTTGAGGAAGTGGACAAGGTGCTTGGAATGGTGCGGGCGACCACGTCTGCTCTAGATCCTTGTCCATCTTGGCTGGTCAAGGCTAGCAGGACTGGTACCACCGGCTGGGCCAAGGAAGTGATAAATGCCTCCTTGAGTGACGGAGTAGTCCCTAGTAGCCTCAAGGAGGCAGTAGTGAGACCTCTTTTGAAGAAACCTTCCTTAGACCCAGATAACTTGAACAATTATAGACCGGTGGCAAATATCCCCTTTTTGGGCAAGGTTCTGGAGCGGGTGGTTGCCAATCAGCTCCAGGTGCTCTTGGATGAGACCGATTATCTGGATCCGTTTCAATCCAGTTTTAGGCCCGGTTTTGGCACTGAAACAGCCTTGGTCGCCCTGTACGATGACCTCTGTCGGGAGAGGGACACAGGGGTGTGACTCTGTTCATTCTCCTTGATCTCTCAGCGGCGTTTGATACCATCGACCATGGTATCCTTCTGGGGAGACTCGCGGAGTTGGGAGTTGGAGGCACTGCTTGGCAGTGGTTCCGCTCCTACTTGGCGGATCGT
Organism: Rhineura floridana; assembly: GCF_030035675.1. Lineage (NCBI taxonomy): Eukaryota > Metazoa > Chordata > Lepidosauria > Squamata > Rhineuridae > Rhineura > Rhineura floridana. Next base: position 147,651,276 of record NC_084482.1, read on the forward strand.
CGCCAGAAGGTAGTACTTGGGGAACATTGCTCGACACCTTGGACTCTCCATTGTGGAGTCCCTCAGGGGTCGATTTTGTCCCCCATGCTTTTTAACATCTACATGCAGCCTCTGGGTGCCGTCATCAGGAGTTTTGGAGTGCGTTGCCACCAGTACGCGGATGACACGCAGCTCTATTTCTCCTTTTCATCTTCTACAGGTGAGTCTGTGGATGTGCTGAATCATTGCCTGACCGCGATAATGGACTGGATGAGAGCTAATAAACTGAGACTCAATCCAGACAAGACTGAGACACTGTTGGTGAGTGCCTCCCCTGCCCAGATGGTGGATGTTCACCCTGTTCTAGATGGGGTCACACTCCCCTTGAAGGAACAGGTTCGTAGTCTGGGAGTTCTTTTCGATCCTTCCTTGTCTCTTGAGGCGCAAGTGGCCTCGGTGGCAAGGAATGCGTTCTACCACCTTCGGTTGGTAGCCCAGCTACGCCCCTATCTGGACAGGGATGACCTCGCCTCAGTTGTTCATGCTCTGGTAACTTCTAGGCTGGATTACTGTAATGTGCTGTACGTAGGGCTGCCCTTGAAGACAGTTCGGAAGCTTCAGCTAGTGCAAAACGCAGCAGCCAGACTGCTGATGAGGACCAGCCGGTCAGCACATACAACACCTGTTCTGGCCCGTTTGCACTGGTTACCTATTTGTTTCCGAGCCAGATTCAAGGTGCTGGTTTTGACTTATAAAGCCTTACACGGCGTGGGACCGCAATATCTTGTGGAACACCTCTCCCGCTATGAACCTACCCAGTCACTTCGCTCAGCATCTAAGGCCCTCCTCCGGGTACCATAAGAACATAAGAACATAAGAAGAGCCTGCTGGATCAGGCCAGTGGCCCATCTAGTCCAGCATCCTGTTCTCACAGTGGCCAACCAGGTGCCTGGGGGAAGCCCGCAAGCAGGACCCGAGTGCAAGAACACTCTCCCCTCCTGAGGCTTCCAGCAACTGGTTTTCAGAAGCATGCTGCCTCTGACTAGGGTGGCAGAGCACAGCCATCATGGCTAGTAGCCATTGATAGCCCTGTCCTCCATGAATTTGTCTAATCTTCTTTTAAAGCCATCCAAGCTGGTGGCCATTACTGCATCTTGTGGGAGCAAATTCCATAGTTTAACTATGCGCTGAGTAAAGAAGTGCTTCCTTTTGTCTGTCCTGAATCTTCCAACATTCAGCTTCTTTGAATGTCCACGAGTTCTAGTATTATGAGAGAGGGAGAAGAACTTTTCTCTATCCACTTTCTCAATGCCATGCATAATTTTATACACTTCTATCATGTCTCCTCTGACCCGCCTTTTCTCTAAACTAAAAAGCCCCAAATGCTGCAACCTTTCCTCGTAAGGGAGTCGCTGCATCCCCTTGATCATTCTGGTTGCCCTCTTCTGAACCTTTTCCAACTCTAGAATATCCTTTTTGAGATGAGGCGACCAGAACTGTACACAGTATTCCAAATGCGGCCGCACCATAGATTTATACAACGGCATTATGATATCGGCTGTTTTATTTTCAATACCTTTCCTAATTATCGCTAGCATGGAATTTGCCTTTTTCACAGCTGCCGCACACTGGGTCGACATTTTCATCGTGCTGTCCACTACAACCCCGAGGTCTCTCTCCTGGTCGGTCACCGCCAGTTCAGACCCCATGAGCGTATATGTGAAATTCAGATTTTTTGCTCCAATATGCATAATTTTACACTTGTTTATATTGAATTGCATTTGCCATTTTTCTGCCCATTCACTCAGTTTGGAGAGGTCTTTTTGGAGCTCTTCGCAATCCCTTTTTCTTTTAACAACGCTGAACAATTTAGTGTCATCAGCAAACTTGGCCACTTCACTGCTCACTCCTAATTCTAGGTCATTAATGAACAAGTTGAAAAGTACAGGTCCCAATACCAATCCTTGAGGGACTCCACTTTCTACAGCCCTCCATTGGGAGAACTGTCCGTTTATTCCTACTCTCTGCTTTCTGCTTCTTAACCAATTCCTTATCCACAAGAGGACCTCTCCTCTTATTCCATGACTGCTAAGCTTCCTCAGAAGCCTTTGGTGAGGTACCTTGTCAAACGCTTTTTGAAAGTCCAACCCATCGAGAAGCCCGGAGGACAGTTACTCGATCTAGGGCCTTTTCTGTAGTGGCCCCCGAACTGTGGAACAGCCTCCCCGAAGAAGTACGCCTGGCGCCTACGCTTCTATCTTTTTGGCGCCAGGTTAAGACCTGGCTATGCTCCCAGGCATTTTAAGCGTTTATGTTATAATTTAATTTTTTTATTTTTTATTTTTTTCTTTAGTTGCTGCTTGTGTTTATTGTTTGTTGTCTGATTTTATTGTTGATATTTTGTATTTTAACCTTTTTGTACACCGCCCAGAGAGCCACTCGCTATGGGCGGTCTATAAATGAAACAAACAAATAAATAAATAAATAAAATATTCACCCATCCTTATTTAAGACCAAGGTAACTGATGGACCACCTCTTACCATATGAGCTTGCCTGCTTATTAAGATCAACTAGTGAGACTCACCATACATTTAAAGGACATCCAACACACACTTAAATCACACAGCTTCCCCCAAAGAATCCTGGGAACTGTGGTTTCCTCCTCACAGAGCTAAAATTCCCAGCAACCTTAACAAACTACAGTTCCCATGATTCTTTGGGGGAGTCATGCTATTTAAATGTGAGTTGAATGTGCTTTAAATGTATGGTGTGGACCTGCCCAGGAGGAGGGCATTCTCTGCTGCTGCCCCCAGACGTTAGAACTCATCACAAAGGAAGGATCATTTTGCTCCCTCCTTGTTAGCCTTTGCCCTTCATCATTAATGTGGCATTTAGAGAGTGGTTTTCTATTGCTGCCTATCATGACTATATGTAATCCTTCAATTTTACTGTAATTTTTAATTTAGGCTTTTCTGATGCTTTTGACTGCAGTTGCTCTTAAACTGTTTCATTGCTGACTTTTATTGCTGCTGTTCCTTTTATGTATTGCTGTTTTTATTGAGTTGTATTTACTATTTTTGTAAGCTTCCCTGAACTATATGTGGAAAAGTGGGCATATTTAAAATAAAATAACTAATAATAATCCCAGCTCCCAAAACTTACATTACAATCCATGCACACTTACCTTGGAGTAAGGCCAATTGAAAATATTGGGACTTACTGTTGAGTAAACATGCACAGGGCTTCACTGGAGATCTGCTACTTTACTTGTTTGGACTTTCAGCCAGGGGTGTAGTCATCCAGGGTCCTGAGGGGTCTTAGCCCCCTTTCTTTTGGGGGAGTGGGTCCCAGCAGAGTCCTTATGCCTCCAGTGTCCTTTCCTACTGTTTGGGGCCAATCAGAATGAAAGGAGACGAGTCAGCCACTGAGAATAGTCTTTTCAGTAACTAACACACTCCCCTTTCATGCTGATTCTAGGGACATCTGTTGTTGTGGGAAAAGGCACACACGGGAAGGACTGAGGAGTGTGGAGATTACAAGGGAGAACAAGCAACCAAGGAACAGTGGAAAAGGAGGTAGGGGAGGGGAGAACTTGGGCTGAAGACAGGTCTGTCTTGCTGCTGCTACCACACAGCCTCCAGTTTGTCTGTCTGCTTGTTAACAAGGATCTTATCAACCAGCAGCAAAAAGGGGAGAGGGGGAAGATATGTGGTTTTCTTCCAGCTCAAAGCCTAAAAGTAGTAGTAGGGGAGGAGGAAGAGAGAGAAAAATACATGAGAGAGAGAGTGTTGCAGCTAACACCAGAGCTTAGGAATTTCCATGCGTATGTTTCCTCCTAAAACTCATAAACTCTGCCCAAATGCAGTTACTCTGAGTCTTAGTATGGCAACCAAGAAGGGAAACTTAGCAAAAGAAGTCCCTTACCTCACAGCATCTCAGTACATTTTCCCACGTACATGCACAGAGAATAGTAGTTCTAGCTGACAGGCAATACATGGAGATCTACACTGATCATTGCAATGCATCACTAAGAGAAAGTACTCCAAACAGAGTAAGAGACTGAAAGCTCATTTTATTATATAATCTTAGAAGGGTGTATAATCTTGGAAACGGATGTGGCTGGGGGGAGCATGGCTGTGAGGGGACATAGTATGACTGTCACGAAAGGACCCTTCACTTCTGAATTTGCCACTACACTACTGCTTTCAGCTTATCCTGTATGTCTTACGGTGGGTTACAATCAAAGGCTAAATAAACATTCAATAAAACTAGTATAATACCAAACAATTCCAATATATTCTTCTCTCCATTCCTGACAAAACCTGCCCACGGTAAACCTTATCAGATAGCAATGTCTTATCATTTTCTAGGACATCCTCATGTTACAGCTTGGGTGATGATTAATGGCCTCTCTTTGAGGAAAAGCTAAGACAGAGCCAGTACAGAGAATACCTACTCTTAAAAGCTTGTATGTGCCAGAATTATAGAAATTTACTGTAAAATTTAGGTACACAGAAAGGTACTCTTGTATCAAATAATTTTCTTTACAGTATTTTGTTGGTTCACTTTATTGCTCACATTTCCAAACAATCTGTTCCTTATGGATAAATCATGCCTCCATATATAGTTGAGAAAAGCTGAGCAACTTTTGGCCCAGTTTTTGTGATTTTCGTATGAATGGGGGGGGAAATGAAAGAAGACTGCTTTTGACAGAAGGGGGTCTGTGTCTCTAGAACTGGTTGAACATTACAGTCCAGGTACAACTCATACTTTGCTGCATATATTGCATTCTTGCCTGATTATTGCCTAGTAATTAGGAGCGAGCAGTGTAGTGGCCAAGTTTGCTGACGATACTAAATTGTTCAGGGTTGTTAAAACAAAAAGGGATTGCGAAGAGCTCCAAAAAGACCTCTCCAAACTGAGTGAATGGGTGGAAAAATGGCAAATGCAATTCAATATAAACAAATGTAAAATTATGCATATTGGAGCAAAAAAACTTAATTTCACATATACGCTTATGGGGTCTGAACTGGCGGTGACCGACCAGGAGAGAGACCTCGGGGGTTGTAGTGGACAGCACGATGAAAATGTTGACCCAGTGTGTGGCAGCTGTGAAAAAGGCAAATTCCATGCTAGGGATAATTAGGAAAGGTATTGAAAATAAAACAGTCGATATCATAATGCCATTGTATAAATCTATGGTGCGGCCGCATTTGGAATACTGTGTACAGTTCTGGTCGCCTCATCTCAAAAAGGATATTCTAGAGTTGGAAAAGGTTCAGAAGAGGGCAACCAGAATGATCAAGGGGATGGAGCGACTCCCTTATGAAGAAAGGTTGCAGCATTTGGGGCTTTTTAGTTTAGAGAAAAGGCGAGTCAGAGGAGACATGATAGACGTGTGTAAAATTATGCATGGCATTGAGAAAGTAGATAAAGATTTTCTCCCTCTCTCATAATACTCTCATAAACTCATGGACATTCAAAGAAGCTGAATGTTGGAAGATTCAGGACAGACAAAAGGAAGTACTTCTTTACTCAGCGCATAGTTAAACTATGGAATTTGCTCCCACAAGATGCAGTAATGGCCACCAGCTTGGATGGCTTTAAAAGAAGATTAGACAAATTCATGGAGGACAGGGCTATCAATGGCTACTAGCCATGATGGCTGTGCTCTGCCACCCTAGTCAGAGGCAGCATGCTTCTGAAAACCAGTTGCTGGAAGCCTCAGGAGGGGAGAGTGTTCTTGCACTCGGGTCCTGCTTGCGGGCTTCCCCCAGGCACCTGGTTGGCCACTGTGAGAACAGGATGCTGGACTAGATGGGCCACTGGCCTGATCCAGCATGTTCTGAATGGATAGCGCAGCTAGCATACACAGATCGATTCCCTCCTGTGTTAGTGAGCCAGGCTTTGACAGATGCATCAACATAACTCACAGAGCTCACTAGACAAAGATGATTGGCCTGACTGAACATATGTTAGCCTTCATTATATTTATTTAGATATATACTCTATTACATCACACTGAATCTTTGGGCAGCTTACAGTAGCATAATAGTCTTGGCCTTTATCAACAAGGACTCTGGAGAGGTGCAATGAGTGTCTGTACAGAGACACTTTTTGTTCCTCAGTCCATTTTTTGGCAGATTTGCCTTCAAAATAAAAACAAATGACATACAGAAAAAGGGACATGTTGAAAACCGAGACCAAAATCGCAGAATGTGTTTTCATGTACACTGTAAATCTTGTTTATGCTAGGGTTATTTTGTTTTCTGTTAGATTTTAAGATAATTTATGTAATTAAACTCTACTGTTTTGCCAGCAATTGCTCCTCCCCCCTTGCTGCAGCATCCCTTTGAAAGATGGACCACAATTCAGTGATAAAACACAATACTTTACATGCAGAAGGTTCTAGATTCAATCCATAGCATCTCCAATTAAAAAATGACAGATAGGTGATGTGCAAGACCTCAGCCTATGACTCTGGAGGGCCACTGCTAGTCAGAGAACAAACAGGATGCAGGACCAAATCCAACAGAAATCCCAGTTGCCAAAGACCCACAGAGGAAGGCTGCCCACAGTCTGGTTTTAGCCTCTGCAGCCTTTATCTACCCACTTATATTCAATCTAATGGAGCAGGTTCACCAGTCTAATGAATTACTCAGAAGTAGGAATAGGATCCACTTGGTGGTACCAGTTTGGTTTGCATTCTGCCCAACTAGCAGGTGATTACGGTCCGTTTTTGTTATTTTTCTGCTATCCTTTGCTTTTACCTCCTGAAAATTAACAATATGTTATCATTATTTCTAACAATGTTTTTCTTTCAGAAAGGAAAGGAAAATAGTTTTAGCTCTGCCCTGTGCCCACCCAATCTCCCCTTTGTCTCTTCCTGCTTCTGAATCATATTGGACCTCCCTCCCCCCTGGCATGGGAGAAAGCGAGAGATTGCCTAGACAGTTTCCTTGAGAGAAAGGAGAGAAATCGCCATATCAGTTTCATGTCAGCAAAACCAAGACCCATGCTGGTCAGTTTCACCTTAGCAAAGCAAAGATTCTTACTTATCAGTTTCACCTTAACACAGCAAAGACCCATACTGGTAAGTTTCACTTAGCACAGCAACAAAGCACAGGGAATACAACAACAATAATATTGTTATATCTGATGCATTTTTTTTTTAAAAAATCTGATGTTGAGAAAAGCCATGGAAGTTTGCAGCATTCAGGATCCACAAAGACAGTGAATGTGTGAACTATGGGGAAATACAGTGCCAGGTTCAATTTTAGCAAAATTCTAACCTATCCTTAGAAGTATGCCTTTATATTCCCTTTAACCTCTGATGAAAATTGTAAAATCATTAATATATCATTATTGCATAAACGCGGTCATTCCCAATGATACTGAAAATAGAACTATGTAAGACTTTTCTGTTTTAATTAGCTATCTAATTAAGCAGTGTATATGAGCAAAGAATACAATGCAAAACTGCTTCAACATAAACATGCATTTGCAAATGGTTTCTTCAGTTAGGATTTCACCTACGAAGAATTACAAACTGTGCTCATCCAAGGAACATGATCCAAGACTATTTTCTGTTTGAGCAGCTTGGTCTTTCCCACTCTGCTACTGATCCTCAGTCTAGCTGATCTTGTAATATAGGGCAGGTGGGGGAAACACAGAGTGGCTTTTATGGATACAGAGCAGCTGTTGTGCTCAAAAGACACTGGAGTACAATTCAGAGACAGAACCCTAGAGATGAGAAAAAATTATCTTCTCAGTGTATCATTGGCACATGGATTACAGCTTACCCCAGCCAAGTATGGTAACTGTATATCAGCACACACTTGCTGTCAGCCTTACAATGGTACAGGCAAGCAGAAAGGAAAATGCAGATCTAAAGGTATCCAGTGTGTGCAAATGATAATAGTGTTGGAGGCAGCAGCAATCTGTGAACTGCCTCCTTAGTATAATAAAATGTAGGCAGGTTGCTCAAATTGTAGCAGTTTTCCACCACCAGAAAAGGACATTTGTGGATCTCTCCCTTTCTTCAAATATACTTCTTATTAAAATGTTCCTCCAGACATGTTCAAATGGAATAAAGGACTAGATTGTGTTCACAGTGGGAAATCCTCTGTGCTGCTCTGCTAAATATTTTATTTTTTTAATCCGCTAGAATAAAGTGCTTAATGTTTAAACAAAAAAATGACAATTTCACCAATATGTTTTCATATTCAGGTATCTAATAAAATATGTAGATCCAGCTCTTACTAAAATTTGAATTCCATAGAAGTGAAAGTTATCACAGATACAAGAGTGGCAATTTGATAGCTCTCATGCAACGAGAATAGGCAATATATTGCAGAGAAAAATACCAAAGATTTGTCAAGGTTGAAATCAATTATTTTGTTACAAAGTAATCCTTCCCATGCTTACAAGCAAAATTAGCCTGCTTTTCAAAGAGATTCAATAATTTCTTATATAACAAATACAGAAAGTGTTGATTAGCACTTTGCCTTTGAAGATTTTCTGTACTATTCATTTGTAATAAAAACTATTATTTTAATAAAGAGGCTACTCGCCAACTTATGTCTCATTTCAACAAACTTCTTTAATCAAAACAGTATTTTTAACAAGGTGTCACTGTGCACAGTAGCAGATTAGTACAACTTTTTCTCAAGCATGTGACCACAACTTTCATGGCTCACCATGTTCAACAACTGAAATTCCTCCCTGCAGCAACTGAAAACTAAGAAAATTGTTCCAGCATGTTATGGCCAGCCAGTCCACAGACCTCTTATTTACTGCCTAATTAAACAACAACCACAGCTGATTATAGCAAAGTTGTGAAGCAGCCTATCTATATCAGAAAAGCATACTTTGCCAATACTCCTATTTTTCCCTGCTTAACTACACAAAAGTACATTGTAGCATTTCATAAACTGATACAGCTCAGTTTGATTTACCTACAGAAACCTCTTTTCTTGGCACAAACACAAAACAAAGAAATCTACACTAATTACAATCATCATTAACTTGGTAGAACATTTAATATAGTATTCATATGTGCCTAAGGGCCAAACTACAGTCTGCCAGAAGATCTCTGCTTGTTTTCTTAATGCAGTTGTGGGGGACTGTTTGTTGATTGTGGAAGCGGTGAAGGGGCTGGGATATTTATTATTACATTTGCACAGTTCGCCCAATCTAAAAACCCCTGCATGGGGGATGCAGGGATGGAATCCAGGCATGATACAGACTCTACGTGCTCTATGTGGTGCTTTCCTTGCAGCTGACCTGGAGGTTGCAGTTGCTGCAGAATGTCACAGCCTGGGTAGTGAGTGGTGCTTCTTATCATGTACATATCACCCCAGTTCTAAGGGATTTGCACTAGCTGCCTGTAAGCTACCAAACAAGTTTTAAGGTCCTGCTACTTAGATACAGAGCCCTAAACAATTCTGGACCAGGTTACCTGAAAATCCATCTTCCCCTCTAGTGCCTGGCATTAAGACCAGCAAATGGAACCCAGTTACTTTTTGCCACAACCTGATGATTACCAACCATGAAGATAGTTGGCACTATTTTTGTGGAATGCCCTCCCTGCTGAAATACGAAAGACCCCATAGGTATTGACATTCTGCCAGCTCTTGAAGGCACACCTCTTTCGTAAGCATTCCCTTAAACATGAACTTCCTGATTTAATTGTTTTAATTGCTCTTTTAACTGTTTTACAGGCTTGTTTTACTGTAAATTTGAATTCTGAATGCTTTTAATGTTTGATGGAACTGTTTTATTGTGTATTTTAATAATGTATGGATTTTATAACTAATGTTAAACTTGTAAAGTGCTTAGAAGTCTTTTTGGCATGTAAACAGTATATAAATTAAATAATAAGAATAAGAATTGTACCTTGAGAAATTTAGATCAGAAAAATGGTACACTGTTTTTCCCTACTGATATATTCTTAACAATAAATTATATCATGATGAAATAATGTATAAATAATAGTTTATTTGTACAATTTATATCAATCTATTCTGTAACAATCTCAGATTGGTGTTTTAGCTCACAAAAATCCTGTAAGGTAAATAAAGAGCGACACCAATTTGCCCAACGACACCCTCTGAGCTCTGTGACTATGTGACTACATCTCCACAGAGGTGTGTCTGGCATCCTCACTGAACAATTTTTGGTGAATGCTGAAGATACACCTCTTTACCCTGGTCTTTGATACCTGAGATGTATGTTTTCAGAACCCACCCTATTCCTGTGACTGTAATTTGTTTTAATTGTCCTAGTACGCAGAGGGAAGCCCGGAGGATGGTAACAAGAAAAAGGGCCTTCTCAGTGGTGGCTCCCGAATTATGGAACAATCTCCCTGATGAGGTACGCCTGGCGCCAACATTGTTGTATTTTCGGCACCAGGTTAAGACCTACCTCTTCTCCCAGGCATTCTAGCATTTTAGCATTTCAGTATTGTAGCATTTAGCATTTTAGTATTTTTAGTATTTCAGTATTTTAGTTTAGTACAGGTTTATTTGGAAATTTAATGAGTTATGTTTTAAATTGATTAATGTGTGGTTTTAAATTGTATGTTGATATTTTGATGTTGTGAACCGCCCAGAGAGCTTCGGCTATGGGGCGGTATAAAAATTTAATAAATAATAAATAATAATAATAATCCTAGTACTGAATTTTAAACTGTTGTAATCTGGGACCTGCTGGTGAACGGAGGGCAATAACTATTATTATTATCGTCATCGTCATCAGCCTGGGTTTCTCACATTCAAATCCAATGTTTCAGCCACTGCTCCATATCTACAAAGCCATAACTCCTACAAGCTCCCTGGAGAAAAAACAGACTGCTATATTTTGCACCTTATGCTAAATTCTGTTCTTGTATGGGACAATTGTAAAATTGTGAAATACATCCAGTCCTGCCAGTAGGGATGGAAAGATCTGTCAACTTTGGTTCTCTCAATTTCTCATTTTTCCAATCTTAAATTCAGTTCTCAACTTTTCTGCAGCAATTTGCAATTTTTTTAAGAAAAAATCCTCGTGAAAATTTTCTAGCATTTTAGTGCTAATTTATCCTAAAAACACATTTTGTAGGCAGTTTTGATTATTTTACAAGCCATTTCTAATCACAGAATGCAATTTTGCTTGCTAATTTACTCATATATTCATTCTTATGTACACTTTCCCCTAACATATGCATTTTTGTAAATGCATTTTTTGGTTTGCGAACTGCATTGCAAAATTAAAATAAGTGCAAATTTCAAAGGATGGCTGTGTTTCGGTTGTCAAATTGTTTCAGAAACTGTGGATTTGATAGATTTGGTTTCAAATGCAAACTGAATCAAAATTCTCACCCATCTCTACCTGCCAATAGCCAATACTAAAAAGAGATCATTCCAACTAAACAGATGTTGAAGACACTGTAGGTCTACAAGAAGATGGATAGCTAAAAGGATGAAGTAGACATTCTCTGATATATGCTTACTCAAAAATATTGGAACAGTGACAAGTTAATCTTGGCATCCCTCTCAGAAGATGATTTCCCTACTCTTGACACCCAGTAGTATAGTGGCAAATTCAGAAGTGCAGGGTCCCTTCATGTTAGTCATAGCCCCTCCCCCTTTTTTGCTGCTCAGTTGAGAATGATATTCTTATTAATGCCTTCTTCCACAATAGGCATCCCTAGGAGCTAATAAGCATGAAAGGGGAGAGTGTTAGCTACTGAGAAGACTCTTCTCAGTGGCTAACTCATCTCCTTTCACTCTGATTGGCTTCAATCAGCAGGAAAGGTCAAGGAAGCATGTTAGAAGATTCTTCTCAGTGGCTAACACACTCCCCTTTCATGTTGATTGGCTCACAGGATGCTAGAGACACAGGGACCCTGCTAGGACCCTGCTTCCAAAAAAGTAAAGGATCTAAGACCCCCTGAGACCCTGGGCGACTACATGCCTGCTGACACCTTTACTTGCCATTCTTTTTAAAGGATGGAATATTACCAAAGTTTCAAGATTTACTCCAAAATATTATCAGAAAACTCTCTGGCTTTGATGCTAAACCTACTTACCTGGGACACTTACTTCTGAGTAGACATGGTTAGGATTGCACACTCTTTGAGTAAGAGAGAAAGTAAAATAGGATTACAAGTTATAAAGTATTTGTAAATCTATGAAAAGAGTGACTGAAGAAAAATATCAAGCTCGTGATAAGCTTCTGCAAGACAGTTCACAACATCTCTTCTGAAAAAAAGTCATCTCACTGCCCACAATCTTAATTATAACATTGTATAGCAAGTTTGTATGAGTTAAACATTCTTAGATAACTATTCTACAATCTACATCATTAAGGGAAGTGTCTGAAAGTGAGTATTTCCTCGTGCCTACTGTAAACAAGACAAATGGAACCCTCATACAGCTTGCTATTTGGTTTTTTTTAATCCTTTGCACCTCCTGATAACCTGGTATGTTATATACGTGTTCTGCCAGGAAATGCTATATTATGATAGTTCTCACAGCATAGGCAGAATTCATAGAGGAAATTTAAGCCAGTCAGATTTTAGGGATATAAGAGAAATGCTGATGAACTGTTTTAAACTCTAATGTAAACAGAACCCAACCTTAAGTTCAGTTCACCTTATTTCTGCATCAATTTGCAAATTGTTTTTAAAAACTCCACATACAAAACTATTTGCATTTTTGTGTGCATTTCTTTTATTATATGCAGCTTTTTAACAATTTTGCCTAATATACACATTTTTGCAAACATGTTCCCTAGCATGTTGTTTTTACTATATATGCATTTTGTACACACTTTTGTGCTGAAGAACTGTCTCATAAAATTCAGAAAACTGCAAATTTTGAAGGACAGATGCATTTTGGTTCACTTATTGATTTAGCAACTGCAAATTAGGCGACTTCGTTGTAAAATGCAGACTGAAAATTTTCCATACAATTAGACAGATTACATAGAAATCACTTATGCTCCTCCTGAGGTGGTCACACTGGAGTAAATTCTTAACACACAATCCTACCTGACCCGCATGGGAATCCAACATAAAATTTCCCACAACTGTGCTGAACCAAGACCACAGAAATGTGGTTTTTCAGCAGCAAACCACATCTTCGTAAATCCATTTGAATCAGCCCTTTGTTTACTAAAGTGACAACTGCAAATGGTCAGACAAATTAGCTGTGACTAGTGCCAAATTAAAGCACGCTGGTGCTTTGTTCGAAGGCAAATTCCCTCATAAAATACTTAGGTCCAATGCAGAACAGGGATCTTGTGCCTTTGCTAGTTGGAAAGAAGAGCATGCTTCAGGCAGTTGCAGATAGTTTACAAGGCACACAATGTGACAAACTGCTATACTGAGAGGTATACATTATTCAACTAATGCATCATCCCAGTGCAAAGGTTTCCACTTGTGCAATGGGACTCTCCCAATTGTCCTCCCTCCCACCCACTCTGCAGCCTCCCCTCTGCTCTGCAGGGTTGGGGGAAACCCTAGAACAGATTTAGGAGGCAAGCAGAAATCCTTACACTGACAAAACCATGACTTAGCACTACATTATACAATCCATATATTCAAAATCAAAGCACATAAATTTTTAATGTTTTTTTGGATGGAGTTTGATCTTTTTTTAATCATGCCTTTTTAAGCTGAAAGTAGAAGGAGAGCTGAGCAGGATGGAAGGCAGAAAACCTGGGATTTTCTTTCTTTTGGGGGGAAAATAAGTGTTTGAGGAGTCAGTTAAGTGGAAATATCTGGTTGGAAAATGTATTGGGTGAAGGAGATCTGGGTGAAATTAGGATGTTTGGGGATAAATTAGTTGAAGAAGATTTCACTGATTTCAGGAGAATGAGTCAGCTGGAGCACTATGATGAGACAAGCTGCACGTACTGAGCATTTTCTGGGCCAATGTTTATTAATTTGTACTTATATCATTCCTTCTCTCTCAATGGAAGCACAGGATGGCTAACAATAAAAATACCATAATCACAATCATAAAGAGCACCTAACTTCTCTAATGATCCCCCTTGCTTTACTTAAACCTCCCATATTATAACTGTTTCCTATTCATCTTTTGTCTATCAAGGAATGAGCTCTTCACCTGCTTTATGCTAGCTCTTTAAATATGTGAAATCTTCTGCCGTGCCTTTCACTGTCAGGTCATAAACAACTCATAAACTACTATCCACCTGCTTTTCTTTCTCTCTCTCTCTCTCTCTCTCTGTGTGTGTGTGTGTGTGTGTGTGTGTGTGTGTGTGTGTGTGTGTGTGTGTGTGTGTGTGAGAGAGAGAGAGAGAGAGAGAGAGAGAGAGAGAGAGAGACTGGGATGTGCTCCTCTCAAATCCATCAACATCAGCATCTGCTAAAGCTGCAAATACTACTTTGGACTGGAAAAAAAATCAACAATCCACTTAACCCAACCCATGAGGAATCTGTGAAGCTAGTTTCGAAAAAGACAATTGATACACAACTTTTGGATTCCTATGCAGTCATAGAAGATAATTACATATTCTTGTTAACAAAGGGTTTTAACACAACACAACTTTTAAAATCAGTTTGCTAGTTTTCACAATGAATATTCAAAGGCATTAAGCCTTTCTGCATGATTTTTTTTCATATCACAGCAGCAATCTTTTACCTAACCCTTATTCAACTGGAAATTTGGAAGACTTTCAGCTTTCTGCCACATATTTTACAAGCAAAGTATTTATATATGTAATTTCTGTTAATAGTTTTAGTTGGTGTTGCTTCAACCAAAGTTATTTTATTGTGTATTTTAATTATGTGTATGTTTTTGTAGTTGGTTTTACACTTGTAAACTGCTTAAAAGACACATTGGCAATTAAATTGTAGCAGCAACAGTAGTAGTAGTAGTAATAAGGCATGTATCATCTATTTATATATTTTAAACTTATACTGCATTACTGGGGCTCTGGCAAGCATCAGTAAGTTGGCAAAGAAACTACCTGATTAATATTTGCCAAATATTAGAGGAATTTACAAATACCAAAATTAAGATAATAAGTAAAACTATAGGATATAGCTGAGACATTAATGTGGATACTATGGATGAAACAGGGAATACATAATAAAAATCTCTTTTTCTTTTTCTTTTTTTAATGAATGACATTGCTTTATACCACACTGGAATGCAAGACAAGATTATGTAGTAGGAAATACATTTCTATTGTTATCGATGTCATGGGGTGCTAGTTTTGTTTTGTTTTCCTGGTAGTCTTCTTTTTTAATATCCCTGTCAACATGGCCTTATACTACATACTGATTAAATGTGATCTTTAATTTTTTTTAAAAATTACTGATAACGTAGTAGACTTTTATAATTTCATTCTTGTTATTTCAAATTTTCTGGAAGGTTGTAAACAGAAGCAGAGTCCAACTCCTAGATATAACTATGCCTCAATAGTTAATTCTCATAGTTGTGTTCTTGTAGGCAATTTATAATATATATAGCACACTCAAAAGGCCACAGGTCCATGTCACAAGTTGGACTGCAGTTAATTCAGAATAGTCATGGTACTTCTATTTCTAGTGACAGGATTTGCTTATCATTAAGCCATGTTTCTGTAAAGAATAAATCAGTATTCTTTTAACTTCACAGTTCGTCTACCTCTCTTGTTCATGAACTTACCAACTTACACCTTCCTTCTTTCAGTCAGATTTTCCAGTGTGCCTGTAATTAACTTACTTTCTCAAAAGTGACAGATGCCATATACTTTAATGGGGGTGGCAAGATTGCAATAATAACAAATATGAGGAAGTTATCATGGCAACATTGTTGTCCTCCTGCTGGGAGGAAGGGCGGGATATAAATAAAATATTAAATAAATAAATAATGTTGTGACTGGTATTCATCTATCCGAGCAACCTTGATATGTAATAGGCATCCTACAGATTTCATCAAAATCAGTCTAGGTAATATTTAATGAACATTAGAAAACTGCATGAAAATCAATTGTCTACACTTGTGAAGAATTCTTTTTTAACTAATATAGTGACCTTCCTTTGGGCACTTAGGAAATATACACCAATATGTCATCTATTGGAGGAACTGGTGCATGGCATTTCAAAGAAAACACAACATTTTAACTGCGGGGGGGGGAGCAAATTAGCACCACCAATGATCTTGGCAAAAGTGCCATAACTACAAAGCTAAAACAAGTCTTAATTTAAATTATAATTAATATTAATAATTAATATCAACAATTTTATATATAAGCAAAAGTGTATAATGTAAATGGCTGATTTTAACTGTAATGCCAGTTAGTAAGACCCTCCGTGGCGCAGAGTGGTAAGCGGCAGTAACGCAGCCAAAGCTCTGCTCACGGCCAGAGTTCGATTCCAACGGAAGGAGGAAGTCGAATCTCCGGTAAAACGGGTCGAGGTCCACTCAGCCTTCCATCCATCCGTGGTCGGTAAAATGAGTACCCGGCATATGCTGGGGGGTAAAGAAAGGCCGGGGAAGGAACTGGCATATATACGGTCTGCCTAGTAAACGTCGCAAGACGTCACCCTAAGAGTCGGAAACGACACACACTATAAGTGCAGGGACACCTTTACCTTTTTATGCCAGTTAGTGAGTTAAGCACATAGTTTGCAACAAGCCTTGTGGGTTTTATGATATTAGGGCTCTGGAGGGAGAGAAACAAGAGGTGGAATATCCTTAGCCTCTATGCCTTAGGGATGATTCACACACATATCACTTGAGTATTCAGCAGTTCATGACTTGCAACATAATGTGTGAAATGCCTCTACTAAAAAGTATTGTACTTGAGAACTAACATCAGATGACATGAAAGATTTATCTGTAGTGTTATTTTTATGATGACTATTTCACACTATTAGGATACTCTGCCATGGGTAGTCTGCCCTAGCATCCTTTCCAGCCCAGTCAGATCAGGCTAGGGAACACAACAGGCAGCCCTGGTGGATGAAATTACCCTAGAAAGTAAGAGCACATCACAACCTTCTGACCTGCAACTTTGGGAAGCTCATCACATGCGGCAACATGTGGTAAGACAGCTGTGGCCATTTCTGGACCAAGACAGCCTGACTACTGTTGTCCATAAACTGGTAACCTCCAGGCTGGTGAAAATTTGGCGGCAAGACTGCTCACTGGGGCAGGGTATTGCCAACATGTCACTCCGCTGCTGAAAGAATTGCACTGGCTGCCCATTAGCTACCAGATGAACTTGAAGATTCTGGTTTTAGTGTACAAAGCCCTATACAGTTTGGGACCAGATTACCTGAAAGATCGTCTTATTTATTTATTTATTTATTTATTTATTGTGCTTTTATACCGCCCTTTAGCAATAAGCTCTCAGGGCGGTGTACAACAATAAAAACAGGTTAAATACAAGTGAGTATAAATAAAATGCACTATAAAACATATGTGAAAACAAGATTGCAACAACAACAACAAAAAATTAAAATTAACATTTGAAATTTAAAATTTGAATTTAAAAAGCCTGGGCAAAGAGGTAGGTCTTTACCTGGCGCCGAAAAGATAACAAAGAAGGCGCCAGGCGTATCTCATCAGGGAGGTCGTTCCATAATTCGGGGGCCACTACTGAGAAGGCCCTAGTTCTAGTTATTGCTCTCCGGGCCTCGCTATGCGTTGGAACCCGGAGAAGGGCCTTCGACGTCAAGCATAGCGAGCGGGTAGATACATAGCGGGAGAGGCGTTCCGCCAGGTATTGCGGTCCGATGCCGTTAAGGGCTTTATAGGTAAGAACCAACACTTTGAATCTGGCCCGGAAACATATTGGTAGCCAGTGCAGTTGGGCCAGAATAGGTGTTATATGGTCAAATTTCTTTGTCCCAGTAAGAACTCTGGCTGAACTCTGTCTTCAAAGGTAGCCCTACGTAGAGTGCATTACAGTAATCCAATCTAGAGGTTACCAGAGCATGGATAACTGTGGTGAGGTTCTCCCTGTCCAGGTAGGGTCGTAGTTGGGCCACCAGCTGAAGCTGGTAGAACGCATTCCGTGCCACCGAGGCTACCTGAGCCTCCAGTGACAGGAGCGGATCTAATAAGACCCCCAAACTACGGACCTGCTCCTTTAGGGGGAGTGTAACCCTGTCTAGGGCAGGTCAGACGTCAGCCATCTGGGCAGAGAGCCCCTCCACCAACAGCATCTCAGTCTTGTCAGGATTGAGTCTCAGTTTGTTAGCTCTCATCCAGTCCATTATCGCGGCCAGGCAGCGGTTTAGTACATCAACAGCCTCACCTGAAGAAGATGAAAAGGAGAAGCAGAGTTGCGTATCATCAGCATATTGCTGGAAACGCACTCCAAATCTCCTTATGACCTCACCCAGCGGCTTCATATAGATATTAAAGAGCATGGGGGACAGAACTGAACCCTGCGGGACCCCATATTGGAGTACCCAGGGATTCGAGTAATGCTCCCCAAGCACCAACTTCTGGAGACGATTCTCGAGATAGGAGCGCAGCCACTGCCAAGCAGTGCCTCCAACTCCCAAATCCGCAAGACGCCCCAGAAGGATACCATGGTCGATGGTATCAAAAGCCTCTGAGAGATCCAGGAGAACCAACAGAGTTACACTCCCTCTGTCTTTCTCCTGGCACAGGTCATCATACAGGGCGACCAAGGCTGTTTCTGTACCAAACCCCGGCCGAAAGCCCGATTGAAATGGATCTAGATAATCAGTTTCGTCCAACAGAGCCTGGAGCTGGCGAGCGACCACACGCTCTAAAACCTTGCCCAGGAATGGAACATTTGCTACCGGTCTATAGTTGTCAAGGTTTTCAGGGTCCAAGGAGGATTTGTTTTAGGAGCAGTCTCACCACCGCCTGTTTCAGGCAGGGTGGCACCACTCCCTCTCGTAAAGAGGCATTGTTCACCTCCTTGGCCCATCCGGCTGTTCCATTCCTGCTAGCTTTTATTAGCCACGAGGGGCAAGGGTCCAGAGCAGAAGTGGTCGCCCGCACGTGTCCAAGCACCTTGTCCACATCCTCGAGCTGTACCAACTGAAATTCATCCAATAAAACAGGACAAGACTGTGCTCTGGACACCTCATTAGGTTCAACTGTTACAATATTGGAGTCAAGGTCCCGGGGGATGTTCATGATCTTGTCTTGGAAATGTCTCGCAAACTCATTACAGCGGGCTATTGATGGTATTATTGCGTTCTGAGGACCAGAGTGTAAAAGTCCCCGAACAACTTTATAAAGTTCCGCTGGGTGGTTAGAAGATGACTGAATGGAGGCAGCAAAGTACTGCTTCTTCGCTGCCCTCACCGCTTTCACATAGAGCTTGGTAGAGGCCCTCACAAGTGCAAGATTACATCCGTCGGGAGTTCGTCTCCATTTGCACTCAAGCCGTGTCCTTTCTTGCTTCATCACTCTTAGCTCCGGGGTAAACCACGGAGCCACTTGAGCTCTGCAAAGGAGAGAGCGCACTGGGGCGATCGTGTCAGCTGCCCGGGTCATTTCTGTATTCCACAGATTGACCAGGGTTTCAACAGAAGCGTCAGTTTTATCAGCCGGAAAACTCCCCAGAGCCTTCTGAAAACCCTCAGGATTCATTAGTCTCTGGGGGCGGACCATCTTAATTGGTCCTCCACCCTTGCAGAGGGAAGAAAACATTGTGAGTCTAAACCTCAAGAGGCGGTGATCTGTCCATGACAAAGGAATAGATGTAAAATCCCTCACTCCCAGATCACCTTCCCCCAATCCAGTGGCAAAAATCAAGTCTAGAGTGTGCCCCAAAATGTGCGTAGGGCCAGTAGCAAATTGAGACAGCCCCATGGCTGTCATGGAGGCCATGAAGTCCTGAGCCGCCCCAGACAAAGCGGTCTCGGCATGAATGTTGAGATCCCCCAATAGCAAAAATTTGGGGGATCGCAACACCAAACCCGCGACCACCTCCGTCAGCTCAGTTAGGGAAGCTGTTGGGCAGCAGGGAGGACGGTACACCAACAGTATTCCCAGTCTGTCTCGCTGACCCAACACAATATGAAGACACTCCAGACCATTAGTCACCTGGATAGGGTGCCTAACAAGAGGGATGGAACTTCTATAGACCACAGCGATTCCCCCTCCCCGACCCTCGGATCTACCCAGATGCTGAACCAAGTACCCAGGTGGCCACAGCTGGGAGAGATTAATGCCTCCCAGATCGCTCACCCAGATCTCGGTAATAAACACCAGATCGGCCGCCTCATCCACAATTAAATCATGGATGAGGGAGGTTTTATTATTTACCGATCTGGCATTAAGAAGCAGCAACTGGAGATCCGAGAGTTGGCTGATAGAACTACCAGCAATCCTGTGGGTGTGGGGAGGACCGGAACATGGCACAGCCACCAGTTGTCTGGGCCAAGTTCCCCTAAACTGGCATGTCCTCCTCACAACGCCATACCTCCCATTACCCGTCACTACGCTAATAGGGGGCCCCTCTGGTCCTCCCTCCCTGTACCCTATCCTCCCACCCAGGCACATGATAAAAATAAAAATAAAATAAACAACAAAACTCATAATCTTTACACAATCACACCCTCACTCATACAACCACTCATATATAAGTCTTACCTCTTATATACCCGGTCAATCACTATGCTTTGCATAGTGAGGCCCTCCTGCAGATACCATTTTATTAGAAGGTCCATTCCACACAACATAGAAAGTGGACCTTTAGTGTAGTGACACCTACCCTTTGGAATTCCCTCCCGTTAAATATTAGACAGGCATCGTCTCTGTTATCTTTTCGGTGCCTGCTGAAGACCTTCCTCTTTCAACAAACCTTTTAAGCAGAGACCTTATCCCAGTCTGTGCCTGCGTTGGAATTACTTTTTAGGATGTTTTTAAAACTTTTTTAAAAAGATGTTTTTAAAGATGTTTTGTTTTAACATGTTTTTAATGTCTGTTTTTATGATGTTTTAGAGTGCTTTTAGTATTTTTGCTTGCTGCCCTGTGCTCCTACCGGAAGGAAGGGTGGGATATCAATTTAATAAATAAATACTAAACAGACTGAAAATCCAACAGATCCCAGTTCTAGTCACAGTGGCTTCTGTATACACACAATATTTACATGATGAACATGCCTTTAGACACTCACTAAAAAGTTACTCAGCAGCATTGAAAAATAAAATGCTTGGGTTTGCTCTAGGTATTCCATGCTGCCTTCTGTTTATACTTTTTACCACAAAAAAGAGCAAATTAGCCATTAGATTAAACCCAATCTATGTTCAAAAGATTATTTGTTTTAAATTAATACTCTGAACAATCTGTCATAATTACCTTTCTAATTCAGTTTCTTTTTTATTTCAATTCTAGTCTACAAACATTCGATACATCAGTATTTAGTTACAAATTTACTATGTCTTTCTCATCAACTTCATTTACTGATAGGCTTGTGTTTAGATTTTACAGATTACCTTTTAGATGTCTATGAATTTGACAGCTCATTTACATTCAAACAACATACTGTACCTGCTAGTGTTGCGTAAAGAACTGGCTCTATACAAAATGAGAGTGATGGCAGGAATATATTCCTCATCGAAATTGTGCTTTAATAAACTTCCTATTGCCATCAACTCCAGGAAATTAAATTTTAGACCCTTCAGAGGCCCACTGTGAATTGTTTGCAAGGCACTTCAAGGGTAACATTGCTTGCTTCCATAGCAATCTTGATGCCCCATCCACATCTATTATAGTCCACAGTGAGGTGTCCAGTGCAATGTTTGCTGCAACCTTTTGGGATCAGTTTCACTTCACTTGGCCTGATGACATGGACAAGGTGCTTGCGACAATGTAGCCACCACATCTCCTCTTGACCCTTGCCCTTCTTGGCTTATTAAAACTTGCTGAGGGGGTATGACAGAGTGAATCCAGGATGCAATCAACGCATCATTGCCAGAGGGAGTGGTCCCAGCTGCCCTGGAGAGGCAGTGATCCAACTGCTCCTGAAAAATCCCACCCTGGACCCACTGGTCTGTGACAACTACTGACCAGTGGCAAATACCCCCTTCTTAGGGAAGGTGATTGAGAGGGTTGTGGAGTACCAGTTGCAAGCATTCTTGGATGGAACAGATTATCTTAACCTATTCCAATCTGGGATCATGCCTGGTTATGGAACTGAATAGGCCTTGGTCATCCTGATGGATAACCTTTATTGCGAGGACAGGGGGAGTGCGACCCTGTTATTCTTACTTAATTTCTCAGTGGGTTTTGATAACATTGACCACGGTATCCTTCTAAGGTGACTTGGTGAGATGGATATCGGAGGCACTGTTTTACAGTGGTTCTGATCCTACCTCCAGGGTCATTTTCAAATAACAGGATAGGGTGATTGTCTTTTAGTCCCCTGGCAGCTGTGCTGTGGGTGCCACAAGTTACCATCTTCTCCCCAATGCTGTTTAACATCTATATGAAGTCCTTGGAAGTGGTTATCAGGAGATTTGACCTCAATTACTAGGAGTGCCTTTTACTAGCTTTGGCTGGTAAGCCAGCTGCAGCCATTTGTGGATCAGGATAGCCTGACCACTGTTGTCCATGTACTGGTAACCTCCAGACTGGATTACTGTAATGTACACTATGTAGGCTTGCCCTTGAGGTTAGTCTGGAAGCTGCAGCTGGTGCAAAATGCAATGGTGCAATTGTTCACTGGGGCAGGGTATCAACAACATGTAACCCCGCTGCTGAAAGAATTGCACTAATTGCCCATTAGCTACTGAGCCAAGTTCAAGTTTCTGGTTTTGGATGCTCCTCTTTCAACAAGCTTTTTAAGTAGAGACCTTATCCCAGTCTGTGTCTGTGTTGGAATTACTTCTTTAGATGTTTTAAAGCTTTTTTAAAAAATATGTTTTTAAACATGTTTTGTTTTAATATGTTTTTGGAGATGCTTTGTTTTAATATGTTTTAAAGTCTTATATTTTAAAAATATTTTAGAGTGTTTTTAGTTTTGTTGTTTGCCGCCCTGGCCTCCTTCTAGGAGGACTGGCAGGATGTATATTTAATAAATAAATAAATATTTAACCGGCTGAAAGTTCTAGACAAGGGACAAAACAGTGTCATATTCTTTGTCACCATCAGCAGAAATAATAAAGGTCTAATATATGTCTTTAAAACATATAGACTTTATGTAATTCTCATGTAACCGCAAACAGCCAGATTTTAAATGACAGTATGTGTGGGGCAAAGTTCTAATAAACAACAAAGGGTTTCCATAACTGTAATATATTTCCTTTCCCAATGATACATAAGAGTATAATGGTATTTTCAATGTGCTGTAGCTGGTGTAGAATGACCTTGGTTTATTTTTGTATGACCATAGGGGTTTCCCATTATTAACAAAGAATCAATACAAACTTTATAAACATTTGCATAGTTCAATAACGCCATAATGTGCCCTCGAAATGGAACAAAATGAAATGCATGCAGCAGAGGCAGTGAACCTCATAATGACTGATAATAAACCATTTTCCAGAGCCTTGTAGCCCTATCCTGACAGCCGTTCAAAGACAGCATTTCTGTCAAAACTAAAACATGTCAGTAAAAGTCAGACACTGATTTGGGTTAATATAAGGTTTTGAATGTTTGGCCACTGGCCTTGTTTAAAAAAATAATTAGAAAGGTGTAGATGTAGATGCCACAGTCATTTTCTTTTCACTGTTCTTCATCTAGTCAGATATGGAATATCTCAGATCAGATACAGAAATATTAACTAAAGCCAACAAATAGAAATTAGCCCCTTGGATTATTTACTAATTTATTTAATATCATCAATGTGGATGACTTTATTTATTTATTTATTTATTTATTTAATTTATATCCCACCCTTCCTCCCAGAAGAAGCCCAAGGTGGCAAACAAAAACACTAAAACACTCTAAAGCATCTTAAAAAACAAGAGACTTGAAAACATATCAAAACAAAACATCTTTTAAAACAAATTAAAACAAAACATCTTTTAAAATACTGTATATTAAAACATCCTATCTTTAAAAACATCTTTAAAAGCAATTCAAACACAGACGCAGACTGGGATAAGGCCTCTACTTAAAAGCCTTGCTGAAAGAGGAAGGCCTCCAGTAGGCACTGAAAAGATGTCAGAGATGATGCCTATATAATATTTAAGGGCAGGGAATTCCAAAGAGTAGGTGCCACAACACTAAAGGTCTGCTTCCTGTGTTGTGAGGAAGACAATCTTTCAGGTATCCCAGTCCCAAGTTGCGTAAGGCTTTGTACACCAAAACTAGAACCTTGAACTTGGCCCAGTAGCTAATGGGCAGCCAGTGCAATTCTTTCAGCGGTGTGCTAAAGTGTTGGCAATACCCTGCCCCAGTGAGCAGTTGCACCACCATATTTTGCACCAGCTGCAGCTTCTGAACCAACTTCAAAGGTAGCCCCAAATAGAGTACATTACAGTAATCCAGCCTCGAGGTTACCAGTGCATGGACAACAGTAGTCAGGCTATCCCATCCAGAAACAGCTGCAGCTGTGAAATCTGGGAAAAGGCACTCCTAGCTAGTGAGGTCACCTGGGCCTCTAGCAACAAGAATGGATCCAGGAGCACCCCAAAACTACAAACCTGCTCTTTCAGAGGGAGTCCAACCCCATCCAAAGCAGGCAATTTATCAATTATCTGGACTTGGGAACCACCAATCCACAGTGCATCCATCTTGCTAGGATTCAGATTGTTTATTGGCCCTCATTCAGTCCACCACCAAGTCCAGGCACAGGTGCAGGGCTTGCACAACCACTCACAATTCAGATGTTACAGAGAAATAGAGCTAGGTATGATCAGTGTACTGCTGACACCTTGCTCCAAATCTCCTGATGACCGCTTCCAAAGGTTTCATATAGATGTTAAACAGTATTGGAGACAAGATGGTACCCTGTGGCACCCCATGGCACAACTAGCAAGGGGCTGAAAGAATATCACCCAATGCTATTCTCTGAAAACGACCCTGGAGATAAGATCAAAACCACTGTAAAACAGTGCCTCAGATATCCATCTCACCAAGTCAGCCCAGAAGGATACCATGGTCAATGGTATCAAAAGCCACTGAGAGATCAAGTAAGAATAACAGGGTTGCACTCCCTCTGTCCTCCTCACAATAAAGACTATCCATCAGGGCTATCCTATTCAGTCCCATAACCCATTCTGAACCCAGATTGTAATGGGTCAAGATAATTTGTTTCATCCAAAAGTACTTGCAACTGCTATGCCACAACTTTCTTAATCACTATCCTTAAAAGGGGGGTATTTGTGGTTATTGTCACAAACCAGTGAGTCCAGGGTGGGCTTTTTCAGGAGTGGTTGGATCACCACCTCTTTCAAGGCGGCTGGGACCACTCCCTCCCAGAAAGACACATTGACAGCACCCTGGATCCACTCTGTCATACCCCCTCTGCAAGTTTTAATAAGAAGGGCAAGGGTGAAGAGGGGACGTTGGTAGCCAGATTGTTGCAACCAACTTGTTCATGTCATCAGGCTGCATCAACTGAAACCAATCCCAAGAATTTGCAGCAAACGTGCTCAACACCTCATTAGGGACCACAGTCGATGTAGATGGGGCATCAAGACTGCTATGGAGGCAAGCAAAAGCGCCTTCCATTCAATTCACAGTGGGCCTTCGGAGGGTCTAAAACTCCATTTCCTGGAGTTGATGTCAGCAGAGCCTGGACAATAAGAAAAAGCTCCACTGGACAGCTGCTTGAGGATGCAATGGAGGCAGAGAAGTAGGCCTTCTTCGCCACCCTCACTGCTACAAGGTAGGCACAGTTATGACATTTTACTTGTGCCCGATCAGCATCACAGCATGTCTTTCTAGCAGTCATCCAGCTTGTTTCATTGCCCTTAGTTCACTGATGTACTAAGGTGCAAACCAGAGATGGTGCTCATGAGCAACTGCATCAAGAGCCTGACACATCTCGTTATTTCACAGCTTGACAAGGGCTTCAAGAAGGTCACCTCCTGTATGTACTGGGAACTCCCCCAGGGCATTCCAGAATCCAGTGGATACCACCAATCTCTGGGGGGTGGACTATCTTAATCTGTCCACTATCCCTGCAGGGGAGGATTGGAATCAAATGTCTAAACTTCACAAGGAAGCTGTCTGACCATGACAATGGGGTGACATTTACCACCATCCTATTTCCAGATTATTCCTTCCTCCATCTGGAGCAAAAACCAAGTTGAGGGTGTGCCTTGCCCTATCTGTCAGACCGGTGACAACTTGAGGCAGCCCCATGGTTGTCATGGAGCCCACAAAGTCCAGGGCCGGAATACTCAAGGCAGCCCCAGCATGAAATCACCTAGGATTATTGTTCTGGGCTCCTCCAATACCACAGCTGAGACAGCCTCCACCAGCTCCATCAAAGAAGCTGCTGGGCAGCAAGATGGATGGTACACCAGCAGTTTACTGTCTCCTTGGCCTAACACCAGGTGCAGGCCCTCACAGCCAGCTACAAGACAGAGTTGTTTCCTAGTAACAGAGGTGGAAGTTCTTTGGAACACAGCAACCCCTCCCTCCATTCCTGCAGCCTGTGCTGGTGTTGTACTGAGTATCCCGTGGGCAAAGCTGGGTCAGATCAACTCCTCCCAGTTCATCCACCCAGGTCTCTGTAATATATACTAAACCAGCACCTTCATCCATGATCAAATCCTGAATGAGTGTGATCTTTTTGTGTACTGATCTGGCGTCAAACATACAGGCAAATCGGCACAGCAGATGAGCAAACAGGAACCCGTCCATGGGAGGAGTGGGAGTGATGAACAAGACATAGATAGCTTTGCCCTCATCATCCACGATAGCTCATTGCCTCCCCATGCCTCTACCTCCTTCTACCCATGATCACTGAAATTGGGGTGGCATCATCTATGCCCCTTCTTCCCAAGACTCCTCCTAAACACATGATATAAACAACAACAAGAGACCACCAATAAAACTTACCAGAAACAGTTATCCCCTTACACCTCTGAAAGAATTGGGAACAGTATTACTAGGACTTTACAGCAATGGTTCCCAAAATTGTTCTCTGCATGAACCACTTGAAAATCTCTGAGGATCTTGGTAGACCCCTTAATGATGTTTCTGTTTGTTGTAGCAATTGTAATATGCTATGCTAGATGTTGTATGACTTTGAATTGTGTTTTTATTGCTTCTTTTATTTCTTATATTGCATTCAATAATATTCAATATGAATATTTAGTGTGATTGGTGTGCTGTCTCCCATTTTCAACTACAAATCCACAGGCACGCCATGAGCCACCTGAATGAAGTTCATGGACCCCTGGTGATCCATGGACCACAATCTAAGAATCCCTGTTTTACAGAATAATATAAGCAAGAATGAGCAGGAAATATTTTGGTACACAAGAATGGAAGACATGGAGTGATAAAAGCAATGTAGTAGAAGAAGTCAAGTGCTAATTGGCCCTATGTCCCCAACACTCAAGGACAATTTTTACACTACTTAATATTAATTAATTAATTACTAATTCATATAGACATTGAGCCCGATTTAAACTGACACTCAGCTGCGTTCAACATACTGTGTTGTGCAGGGGCTTGGGGCTCACAGGAGAAATGCTGGTACACTTACTTAGGTAAGGTCACACTAGGTAGATTCTTTTCTGAAAAAATTACATCGTGTAAAGTCTTGTAAGCAGATAAAATCAGGCTCAGGCTGGAAAAGGTGGTGACGGTTCTCTTGAGTGGAGCAACCTGTGTCTCTTCCGCATCCAGGTATTCCTTGGGGCAGCACAGATGGCTAGATTTGGAAGTCATGACAAGGCCATGATGGCACTCGGTCCTCTTAAGGACACTTGATTTCCCCCCATTCCCATTTGCTTTTCTTTTTTATTTTGCAAGCTGATTTTTTCTGCATACTTGAAACAGTACAACTCCTTGAATGATCTTATTTTGCTACCCTACCAAAAGGCACGTTTGCTGTTAGAAGAAATAGTGAAGGGTAGTGTAAACATGGATACAGAGAAAATAGTAATATTTAATCTCTACAGGATGCTATCGGGGGGGTGTTATATGGTGCATGAAAATTTTGATCCACAAACAGAAACAGCCTGTGTCATGGGGCAGAGCCAGGGAACCATCCTCCCAACACCAATGTTGGCTCAGCTCTTCTAGTGCATCTGCTCAGCCCTGAGCTTGTTGCTGCCCAACTCCAGTCCTACCAAGTAAGCTGCAGTGGCACCAGTGTCAGGAGGCTCTGCCCTACTACACCAGCTACCAAATGAATTTAGTTAACCTTGTCTATAAGATACAGGTTATTTAAAGCCAAATTATCAACAAATGAAATGCACAGGAAGTAAAATTAAAATATGCTGCTACAAAGATGCCTTTTATTTCTGGAGATATATCCATTGCTTCAGGCAGGGTGAGGGATGGTCCAAAATTATTTCAGAGACAATAAAACATGCTCCTCCTCTGGGATTTATGATCCTTTACTAATTACAAAAAATCATAAAACTAAGAAGTTAATCCAGAAACACACTTAATTCAGCCATGTAGTTGGTTTATATTGCTCTTGCTGTTCCTACTCTCCTTTGAAATGAGCACCAATGAATTAAGCCTAAGTGTCCTATTAACCTATTACACATATGGAGACTCTCATTTCCATCTGATCCCTCAAAAAAGGTGCCTTTAATAGATTCAATTCTGCTGCCAAATAGCTCTTGCACATGAACAATTACAGCTAATTTTAACCAAATTGCTTCCTGTAAGAAGTGGACATAATTAACAAACTTTCTCCATTTCCTGTTACAAAGAAGTCTTAAAAGATAGAAAATAGAGAAAGCTCTTTGTGATGCTGTCCAATAAAATCTTTAGGCTCACACTACTTACTTCAAAGCATAGGATGGAAATCACCTAGCCCTCAGTGGAGCACATAAAGGAACATACTGTGCTTCAAAGTTACATCAATTTATTAGGTCATTTAATTATTAAAGTGTGACATAAATTGTTCAAAATGTAATCTAAGTATCTGTGCATAGACTAAAGACTTTTGTATTACATTTGGTTATCACAAATCCGGAATTATTGTCAAAATATTATCAATTATCATCAACATATTTGTTTTTAATATGTTGTAATAATTCTTATTATAAGTTAATTAAACAACATTGGGCTATATCCAGTTGTGTTCCTTCACATACGGAAGGCTCATTACAGGGAGAGATATAAATACACCCCAAAGTCCCCTCTCCCTCACCCCCTAAAATCTACTTGAGAGGATTGGGAGATTCTCTAGGAAACCATGGAAGGTGGAACGAGGGGGGTTGCAGGAGAAAGGGTGTGCTTGCAAAAATCACTTCCCCCTTCCATTCAAAGAAGCTTCTTAGGAAGCAAAGAGCCGAGCCTTTTCTGGGCAGAGACACATAACTGGATTATCCTGTGCTTTATAGATTACAGTAAAGCCTTTGACAGTGTAGCTCATGAAAAACTATGGAATGCTTTAAAAGAAATGGGAGTGCCACAGCATCTGATTGTCCTGATGCGTAACCTATACTCTGGAGAAAAGGCTACTGTAAAGTCAGAATATGGAGAAACCGACTGGTTTCCCATTGGAAAGGGTGTGAGACAGGGGTGTATTTTAACACCCTATTTATTTAATCTATACGCAGAACATATCATACAGAAAGCAGGATTGGACCAAGATGAAGGAGGTGTGAAAATTGGAGGGAGAAATATCAATAATTTAAGATATGCAGACAATACCATACTACTAGCAGAAACCAGTAATGATTTAAAATTGAATGCTAATGAAAGTTAAAAAGGAAAGCACAAAAGCAGGACTACAGCTGAACATCAAAAAGACTGAAGTAATGACAACAGAAGATTTATGGTTTAAAGTTGACAATGGGGAAACTAAACTTGTCAAGGATTATCAATACCTTGGCACAGTCATTAACCAAAATGGAGACAATAGTCAAGAAATCAGAAGAAGGCTAGGACTGGGGAGGGCAGCTGTGAGAGAACTAGAAAAGGTCCTCAATGCAAAGATGTATCACTGAACACTAAAGTCAGGATCATTCAAACCACTGTATTCCCAATCCCTATGTATGGATCTGAAAGCTGGACAGTTAAAAAAGCATATAAGAGACAGATCAACTCATTTGAAGTGTGGTGTTGGAAGAGATCTTTGTGCATACCATGAACTGCGAAAAATACAAATAATTGGGTGTTCGAATAAATTAAACCAGAACTGTCACTAGAAGCTAAAATGATGAAACTGAGGTTATCATACTTTGGACACATCATGAGAAGACCTGATTCACTAGAAAAGACAATAATGCTCGGAAAAACAGAAGGGAGCAGAAAAAGAGGAAGACCAAACAAGAGATAGATTGATTCCATAAAGGAAGCCACAGATCTGAACTTACAAGATCTGAACAGGGTGGTTCATTATAGATGCTATTTATTTATTTATTTATTTGGTTGCATTTATATACCGCCCTTAGCAAATAGCTCTCAGGGTGGTAAACAGCATAAGGTAAAATACATACATGGCAATAATAAAATCACAAAAACATATATGACATAAAAACAAATACAGTTAAACAGAAAATAAAAATAAAGACTTAGTATACAGGATTAAAAAGCTAAAAAGATTAAAGTGATTAAAATGCCTGGGAGCATAAAAAGGTCTTTACCTGGCGCCGAAAAGATAATAGTGTAGGCGCCAGGTGTACCTCTTCGGGGAGGCTATTCCACAACTCGGGGGCCACCACGGAAAAGGCCCTAGATCTAGTAACCACCCTCCGGGCTTCACAATGAGTTGGTACCTGGAGGAGGGCCTTCGATGACGAACGAAGCAAACGGGTAGGTTCATAGTGGGAGAGGCGTTCCACCAGGTATTGTGGTCCCACGCCATGTAAGGCTTTATAGGTCATAACCAACACCTTGAACCTCGCCCAGAAGCAAATAGGTAGCCAGTGCAGGCAAGCCAGAACAGGAGTTATATGCGAAGACCGACTGGTCCTCGTCAATAATCTAGCTGCCACATTCTGCACTAGCTGAAGCTTCCGAACTGTCTTCAAGGGCAGCCCAATGTAGAGTGCATTACAGTAATCCAATCTCAAAGTTACCAGAGCATGGACAACTGAGGCGAGGTTGTCGCCGTCCAGATAGGGGCGTAGTTGGGCTACCAAACGGAGGTGGTAAAACGCATTCCATGCCACCAAGGCCACTTGAGCCTCGAGAGACAAGGAAGGGTCAAAAAGAACCCCCAGACTATGGACCTGTTCTTTCAGGGGGAGTGTAACCCCATCCAGAACAGGATGCACATCCACCATCTGAGCGGGGAAGGTGTTCACCAACAGTGTCTCAGTCTTGTCTGGATTGAGTCTCAGTTTATTAGCTCTCATCCAGTCCATTATCGCGGTCAGGCAACGGTTCAGCACATCAACAGACTCACCTGAAGAAGATGAAAAGGAGAAATAGAGTTGCATGTCATCAGCATACTGATGACAACGCACTCCAAAACTCCTGATGACCACACCCAGAGGCTGCATGTAAATGTAAAAAGCATGGGGGACAAAACCGACCCCTGAGGGACTCCACAATGGAGAGTCCAGGGTGATGAGTAATGTTCCCCAAGCACTACCTTCTGGCGACGATCCGCAAAGTAGGAGCGGAACCACTGCCAAGCAGTACCCCCAACTCCCAACTCCGCGAGTCTCCCCAGAAGGATACCATGGTCGATGGTATCAAACGCCGCTGAGAGATCAAGGAGAATCAACAAAGTCACACTCCCCCTGTCCCTCTCCCGACAAAGGTCATCATACAGGGTGACCAAGGCTGTTTCAGTGCCAAAACCGGGCCTAAAACCGGATTGAAACGGATCCAGATAATCGGTTTCATCCAAGAGCACCTGGAGTTGGCTAGCAACCACCCGCTCCAAAACCTTGCCCAAAAAGGGGACATTCGCCACCGGTCTGTAGTTGTTCAAATTATCCGGGTCCAGGGAAGGTTTCTTTAATAGAGGTCTCACTATTGCCTCCTTGAGGCTACTTGGGACTACTCCCTCTCTCAAGGAGGCATTAACCACTTCCCTGGCCCAGCCAGTGGTTCCAGCCCTGCTAGCTTTCACTAGCCAAGATGGGCAAGGGTCCAGAACAGACGTGGTTGCCCGGACCATTCCAAGCACCTTGTCCACTTCCTCGAGCTGCACCAACTGAAACTCATCCAATAATAAAGAACAAGGCTGTGCTCCGGACAATTCACTGGATTCATCTGTCACAACATCAGAGTCTAAGTCCCTAAGTCCCTATTGGAGGTCGCTGATTCATAGGGTCACCATAAATCGTAATCGACTTGAAGGCACATATCAACAACAACAAAATGGTTAAGTGAATCTCTTGGTTATCTGAACATTGTATTCTTTATGTAGCCTTGTGTCTGCAAAATCTGCGTAATGTATGAGCGGTTGGTTGATATGTTTGAAGTACTGAATGATGGTAGTGGTTGCATGGACTAGATGGTGAATGGTTGTATTGTGCTATGTTGGTTGTTGTTTATATTATACTGCTTGTAATACTCTGACTTTTATATTGTGTTTATGTACAAATATATTGTTCATGTATTTTGCATTGTAAATTAATTTGATACGGTTTTTATTGTACCTTGTGTATGTTGGGGAAATTCTTTATATACAAAATAATAAGCAAAATATTTTCTTTTACAAAGCTATAAAGGTTTATAACATTTTAATAGTTTAGTTTAATATTTAATAGGTTTAGTAGCCAACCAGAACCCTTTTTTTCTTGGAGCTGTCTTCCTTGACTGTTTTGGTTTGTATGGAACAGTTAGAACTCTAAACAATTATAACACTGAATAGACACTGAACATCTCTGAACATCCTTGTGCTCTCCAAGATGTAGGAAGGATTGCATTAGCTGGAATGTTTAGCTCACAAAAAAGAGATGGATTGATTCCATAAAGGAAGCCACAGACCTGAACTTACAAGATCTGAACAAGGTGGTTCACGACAGATGCTGTTGGAGGTCACTTATTCATAGGGTTACCATAAGTTGTAGTTGACTTGAAGGAACATATGGACATAAGCGGTCCCTTAAGTACACTGATCCAAGGGCGTTCAGGGCTTTAAAGGTCAAAACCAGCAATTTGAATTGGGCTCTGAAACAAATTGGGAGCCAATGGAGTCAATAAAGCACAGGGGTGGTATGTTCCCTGTGCCGTGCTCCCGTTAACATTCTGGCTGCTGCATTTTGGACCAACTGTAGTTTCCAAATCATTTTCAAAGGCAGCCCCACATACAGTGATTTACAGTAGTCAAGCCTCGATGTCACCAATGCATGTGTCACTGTGGCCAAGTCAGCTGCTTCCAGGAACGGAAGCAGCTAGTAGACCATTTTGCAAAAGCACTCCAGGCTACCACAGCCTTCCAGTGGATGGAAGACCAGATGAAAAAAATATGAGGGGGACAAGGACCCTCAGAACTGCCATAACAGGTTCAATGAGCTTCATATACTATCTTTCACTTTGTCCATAGCTCAGTATCCTTTTATGACCTGGTGGAGTCCTTCCCCTGTGTACACAGGAATTTAGTACACAAATACAGGACAAAAGCCACCTTCCTCTCACCGGTCAAATCATCCAGCAAGGGTACAGCCTCAACCAGGTCCCAACCTGTGCCCTGTGTCAAGTTCTTTGTAGTTCTTGAGCAGCAGAGATCCCACTCAAGAAAATTATGGTGAGGTAGGAGGTCTTCCACCATAATCTAAACAGTTTGCCATGTCATAAAGGTCTTAACAATTTATTAGAGCTGTCAATTGATTAAATAATATTGTTTATATGATTTGGGGGGTGGTTTGGATGATGTCTGTGGGTGCCCTCCAAGCCTGTAATTTTGTTTCTGTAGAGATGAAGTTTGAAGTAAAGGAATCTGCTGAACTGGTCAGGCTAGTTTCTTTGCTAAATTGATAGATCTGTTATATACCCAACTTAACATGTCTAAAGACTTGCTCAAGCAATGTATTGCCGTAGGAACAACCGGGTGATGCTGCTCTTCCAAGAATGGTAGGCCTTTTGGGGCCTCCTAGGACCAGGAGGTAGACTTTGCAGTGCATAGCCAGGAAATGAAGAGGCAAGACAAGATGAAGTGTGGGTGGGCCATGTTTATTTAAATAAAGCCAATTAAATGCTTGATTGCATAATAAATGATCTGCAGAGACAAATGCGGGACCTAACTCTTACCCAATCGGGCGAGGGCACCCTGCCATGGGAAAGGGGGTGGTCCAAGCCCAATCCCCTCTTCTGGACCCCATCCCCGCAGGGTGGTTAGGGAGGCCTTCCAGTTCCACCCCCCCTCAGGGCCGCACAACCTCTGAGTGGGTGTTACAGGTTAGCCCCAAAGGTGAGCCTTATCCTGCCAACCGGCCGCACAAGCTGGAAGGCAGGCCTCAGAACCCACCAATCACCTTAAAGGGTGCCTAAGGGTGGTCACCAAACCCTATCCTGTGAAATTCCCGCACCTATCCGCCAAACATGACCAGATGAACCTATTTACAATATTAAACTACCAGGCCAGGGAACAAATTAGCCGAACTACATTAAGCTGGAATAGCCAAATAAGCAAGAGCCAATCAGCCGAATTAGAAGAACAGTACAGGGTAGGCAAAAAACTTGTCAGCAAACAATGGCTGTCGAGCTAAAAATTCCTACCCAGCCCCAAGGCGACCAGTCAAACTTGTACTGCCCTAAGGGAGAGTAGGTGGGAGTCGCGTCAGGCCAGAAAGAGGCTGAGGGGAGGCGGAACAGGGCTTAAATAGCCACCCTGCTCCACCCCCTATGTGACAGGCATGCGTGGCCATGCCACACCCAAAAGGGGAGGGGCGTTGAAGCCATGCCAGGTCTTCCCCAGCATGACTGCAAAGGCCCGCCATTGCCAGAGCTCTTGGATCTGACAATGACGGGAATTGTGCAAATTAGTCTGACATGGAGCTGGGAGCTAAAAAGACACAGAGAGACTTGCTCTCTGTGCTGAATCCAAGGCCACTTGGGGAAACAAGATCTGTTGGAGTGTTCATGCTGAGAACTAAGGCTGTGCATGTACCCTCAGATCCAATTTGTAAATACAGATCAGGCCCAATCTGGTCTGCACAGATTCAAACCTGATCTGACCTGATTTGGATCCAAATCTGGATCATAATCCGAATATGCCCCCTGGGCTCCTACTGGAAGGAAGAGCAGGATATAAATCTAATAAATAAACAAATAAATAAATATTACAAGACTCCAGAAATCCTTGACTTACATTGCAAAACCAAAATGGCCATAATGTTCTTGTTTTTTGACTTAGTGACATAAAATTTGGAGACATGTTAGTTTCTATATATTTATGTTATT
Organism: Rhineura floridana; assembly: GCF_030035675.1. NCBI lineage: Eukaryota > Metazoa > Chordata > Lepidosauria > Squamata > Rhineuridae > Rhineura > Rhineura floridana. The sequence goes on from NC_084482.1 coordinate 147,686,640, forward strand.
TATTATTTATTTATTAATTAAATTTATATCCCACCCTTACTCCCAAAAGGAGCCCAGGGTAACTGAAATACTGAAAACACTCCAAAAGATCTTAAAAACAGACATTAAAGTATATTAAAACAAAACATCTTTTAAAATATATTAAAACAAAACTTCTTTAAAAACATTTTTTTAAAGCTTTAAAACCATATTAAAAAGCAATTCCAACACAGACACAGACTGGGATAAGGCCTCCACTTAAAAAGCTTGCAGAAAGAGGAAGGTCTTCACTAGGCACCAAAAAGATAACAGAGATGGCACCTGTCAAATATTTAAGTGGAGGGAATTCCAAAGGGTAGGTTCCACTACACTAAAGGTCCGCTTCCTATGTTGTGTGGAACAGACCTCCTGATAAGATGGTATCTGTAGGAGGCCTTCACCTGCAGAACCTAGTGATTGACTGGGTATATAAGGGGTAATACGATCTTTCAGGTATCCTGGTCCCAAGCTGTATAGGGCTTTGTACACCAAAACCAAAACCAGAATCTTGAACTTGGCCCAGTAGCTAATGGGCAACCAGTACAATTATTTCAGCAGCAGAGTGACATGTTGGTGATACCCTGCCCCCAGTGAGCAGTCACACCACCATATTTTGGACCAGCTGCAGCTTCTGGGCCAATCTTACATGGAGCGCGTAGAGAAGCCCAACACAGAGCACATTACAGTAATCCAGCCTGGAGGTTACAAGTGCATGGACAACAATAATCAGGCTATCAAGCTATATAGATTACCCCTGCCAAGTTGCAGCTGGATAGCTCCAGGGGTTTTCATGCTAGCCACCTTTATAGTTGTTCATGCTCTGGTAACTTCTAGATTGGACTACTGTAATGCGCTCTACGTAGGGCTGCCCTTGAAGACTGTTCGGAAACTCCTGCTAGTGCAAAATGCGGCAGCCAGGTTGTTGACGAGGACCTATCGGTCTGCGCATATAACACCTGTCCTGGCCCACTTGCACTGGCTACCCATCTGTTTCCGAGCTAGATTCAAGGTGCTGCTTTTGACCTATAAAGCCTTATATGGTGTGGGACCGCAATACCTTGTGGAACGCCTCTCCCGCTATGAACCGACCCGTTCACTTCGTTCAGTATCTAAGGCCCTCCTCCGGGTACCAACTCATCAGGAAGCCCGGAGGACTGTTGTTAGATCTAGGGCCTTTTCTGTGGTGGCCCCCGAACTCTGGAACAGCTTACCTGAGGAGATACGCCTGGCGCCTACGGTACTTTCTTTTAGGCGACAGGTTAAGACCTGGCTATACTCCCAGGCATTTTAATGTTTTTACGTTTAATTTTGTTAGTTAACTTGCTGCTATGTGTTATTGATTTTATTATATTATTGTATTTTAATCCAGTTTTGTACACTGCCCAGAGAGCTACTAGCTATGGGCGGTCTAGAAATTAAACAAAATAAATAAATAAATTAAAAAAATGTTTTAAAATTAAAACAGACAATCATTTTTTTTCACACATGGATATGAAATTTGGTGACATGGTAGACCCTATAGAGGGAAGCAACCCTGCCTTACTTCAGGTAGCTCCAGTTTTCATGCTACCTTTAAAGTTTGCTTCTTCAAAAAAAAATTTTTTTTTAAGACTGTGAGTCTTCAGGCATGCCAGTTCTCATGCTCCTGTGTTTCCCCTGTTCCTTTCTTCAAAATTTTGAAAAACAAAATTGAGGCCTTTTTAAAATTAGGTTTGTGATACTAGACACAAGTGGGTAGCATTAGGTAGGCATTGGCTGGCAGCAACATGGAGATAATATGCACGTAGCGACATGAAATTTTGGGACATAGTAGCCCCTATAGATGGGCTTAACCCTCCACATTTCAGTTGAGTAGCTCCAGGGCTTTCATGCTACCTACCTTTAAAATTTGCTTTTTCCAATATTTTTTTATTTTAAAAAAAGACCCCTGTCATATATATAGGAGCAGACTGTCAACAGCAGCCGTGAGGGGAAAATAAAAATACTATTTAATATTAATAATAGTCACTATGGCTAGCAATCAGAAATTATTATTATTATTATTATTATTATTGTTGTTGCAGAAAGCTGTGGCTAAATATGCCTACAAGGTTTAATAATAATTCTCAGCAATGAGAATAAAATAAAATAAAATAAAAACAGACAATAAATAAGGATAGGACTGTGATTGATTGGGAAAGAACAGAAAACATATACAAGCTGAACAAATGCCACCCAACCCCACCAAATATTTCTAAGAGATAGAACTTACAAAAGATTTCTGCATTTTAAGATTTCACTGTGTCCAAGCACTGCGATTGGAGAGTGTTGGGTGGAGTGATAGCATTCTAGCTTTCATCCCTCTCTTCCCATCCTGGTGTTCTTCTTTATGGTCTTGTAATTGTTCCTTTTCACCCTGTCTGGGCTCATTAGAGACTGTTTTGAGTTACAGATCTGTACAAATTGATTTGGGGCTAGCCAATCCGATTTGCAGAGATTTGTAGCTACTTATACCTGATCTGGACAGGATACAAATAGGCTCAAATCAGCCCTATTTGTTTTGTTATTGTCATTTGTACAAATACAGTGCATAGCCCTACTGAGATGCTCTACATGCTCAGGCAGTATATATATCAGGCAGTATATAAAACCATATATCCTTAAGACACCACAGTCTCCGCTGACCTTCATTCCAAGGAAATAAAATCCTGGGTAAGTGTTGGAACCCCTGGAAGTCTCTCAGTGCATGCAATAATTGTTTAGTTGAGTGGCCTTTTGACAGATTATTTTACGTATGTTTTTATTATACAGGTGTTTTTTTGAGATACTGAAAGAAGACTGCAAACTCAAAATTCAATAAACAAAAGGTGTCACTCATTGTAAGGAAGAAAGGTTATCTTTACTATTTTATTTATTTATTTATTTATTTATTTATTTATTTATTATTTGATTTATATCCCAGCCTTCCTCCCAGCAGAAGCCCAGGGCAGTATTTCTCTATTACAGTAGCACACCAGAACAAAAATAGCCTTTTAGAAAAGTCCTTAATTCTCAGTCTCACCAGCTTAGTTCAGTTCAACTTGTTTTGTTTTTACCAATGGACATAACAAAATATGACAACCAATTAAAATTTTCACTCTCTAATCAAACTTGTCACTCTCCAATCAACCGACTGAAACTTTGGTTGATTGATCTATCAATTAAACCAGTTACCACTTGCAGCCCTTTTTGCTATGCACTTCTTCTGTAATATTTTACAGAGAGACCCCTAAAAGGAATAGTACATGCCAACACAAAATTGCATCACATTCCTATGAACATTCTGTAATCTAGAAAACAAGACATCAAAAAAGTAAAAAGAGACCAACAGCATCGTATCATACAGTTGACCCCAATAGTTCATCACAATGTAATCCTGAAATCTCAGTTAAAATGGTACCTGCTTTTACCACATTTAACAGTAACTGCCATACATATTAACGAAGAACACAAGATGGTGTCCAGAACAGTGTTTCATTGAGCTTAGCGAAAATGAGCACCTATATTATTTATTTTTAAAATAAAGAGGAAATCAAATCTCAGTGGATGAACTTCTAAGTGATTGAGTCCATTTCCTAGTAATAAATGTAAAGTTGTATCTAACATTGCACAAGCAAATTTCTGCTCATGTAATGGGACTTCCTTTTCCTCTCTTCCTCTCCCCCCATGCCCCCAAAATCTGCTCCAGAGATCTCCAACCCTCTAGAGAAGATTTGAGGGTGCATGGGAGGCTGCAGGTAACAGGAAAGGAAGGCAAAGATCTGTTACATACACAGAACTGCAGCTTTGGATACAACTGATTACAAATATGAGAGTTTTTTAAAGAGTGGCTAAGTCAGGTCCTTCCTCACAACCAGCATCATCACAGCAACCAAAACAAGGCATTCAGCCAACAAACTGTTTAAAGCATGGCAATGTAAATAGTGCAAGATTAACAATTAGGCAACCTGGACAGCTCATTTCTCTTTTGTCATTATCATGATGTTACAAACAAATCTGTATTTTAAATTATGGGTGTCCTTTTCCAGTGACGGTAGATTTATATTTTCATTTAACCTTCCTTTATTTGCAAATGGATGTAGTATAATATGTAGCAGCATACAACAGAACATTCTATTGGGTCCAGTTAGGAAAAACTAAAAATTGACCCATTCATTTTATCAGGTGGATTGCTGGAAATAAGAGCCAAACAGGAGGTGATGCACACTCCTAATTGTTATATGTTATTTGTTTATTTATTATTTGATTTATATCTTGCTCTTCTTTCCAGCAGGAGCCCAGGGCGGCATGTTTTTAAAACTTTAATACAGCCATAGCAAGCTCCAAATTTGATTGGGGGAGGGGGAAGAGCACTTAGCCCTTCTTCCACACACTATTTTTCAGGTCAAAACTGCCTTGCCCATGCTCCTTTTCCACCTCTCAGTTAAAAAAAAAGAGAGGTCCATCTATTTATTTCCCCCTTTGGGTGCAGTGGAAATTAAGTGACACTTTCCCCCTTCACACAGCTCTGAAGAACTTCAGAGCTCTCTCACCTCACCACTCCATATTGACTGCATTAAAAAGTCAGGCAAAACTACACATATCTCCCACATAACGTATCATTTGGCCCTAACTTGCAGAGATCTGTAAAGTTCCTTTCACACATTTTTGTCTGACAAAGTAATTATTTTCTTTATACAAATGTGCATATTCTTCTGAACTATGTGCCAATTCCAAATGTACAACTAAAACAGCCTTATAAAAGATATAAATGAAAGCAACTGCACAGAATACTAGTGGTAAGGGGGAAATTAAATTCTAAATGCATACACTTATTGTGGTTTCCTGCTAGATCCTTCCAATTCCAGCAAAAGCACACCTGCTATCAAAGTCAGTAGATATGTTGCAAATATTACATGGCTGGCCTTGGCATCAGTTAACAGTACAGCTATCTTACTTTATAGTAAATTTTTAAAAGGTCAGGTTTTGTCTTCTGCATAGATTTGTTATGAGTACATCATTTTAATTCTGACACACTCCATGAACAAAACATTTATACTGCATTAGATGCTAATAAAATACCTTACCTCTGTCTGAAGTATGGCAGCTCTCTGTTCTTTGGCAGTAAGTGACTCTTTAAGCACTTCAATGTGTTGCTTGCAATCTGAATTCTGATTGCTAAGGGTTTCAAGCTTAGTTTGTAAGGCAAGAAGTTCCGATTCTTTCTTTGAAAGCTCCTGTTTCAACTGGTCAATCTGCAAAAAAAAAAAAGTGTTTTATAAAGCAATTTAGTTCATCAGTTTCCACATCATGTTACTTCCTGAGTTCACGTAAGAGGCATCTTGTATGCAAGACTATGTTAAAGTAAATGTATTTAATTTCACATATGATTAATATTCTTGAACAAGCTTTGAATTGAAATGTGATTGTGAGCCACATGTACTGTCTAAACATTAAGCTGTGTCATGAATGCCACTTTGCCATGGATTCATTCCACAACATTGTGTAACCCTTCCACCAGATGGGAAGGGCCAATTGCTGGGACCAAGCTGGGGCTTGGGTTGATGATGTTGTGATTGTTCTCATCCATATGATTGCAGCACCATGATATTAACTTTCTGGTAATGATGGGGTGGGGGGAGATGATCCTTGTGAGTGCAAGCAGCTACTTCTAGAGGGAGAATGTCACATGTAACCTTGGTGTCTATACATGATTCACCCATCTTTTACAATCTTTCCCCTTTTCAAAAGGGATAAATGGAAAATGGAAACTGTGTCTATGTCTCCTTCACATGTGACTTCCTATGTACAGTAGTTAATGCACATGATCCCAAGACTTGCCCCAGAAATACATAAACTCACCCATCCTACCCACTCTTTGTAAACAGAAGCGAATCCTGGTGGTTTAGGTCAAGTGGACATCCATTGTCCACACATGAGATTGCATGGGTTCAGATTGACACACTATAATATTCAAAACAACTGGATCCCCACAACTATAAAATACACAAAGGTAGAGAAGAATTGCGTTTTCTTCATGGCTGCCATCTAAACTGAGGCATTTAGATGTTCTGCACAACATAGGAAATGGACCTTTAGTGTGGCGGCACCTACCATGTGGAATTTCCTCCCCTTAAATATTAGGCAGGCGCCATCTCTGCTATCTTTTTGGTGCCTTTTGAAGACTTTCTTCTTTCAACAAGCCTTTTAAATTAAGACCTATCCCAGTCTGTGTCTGTGTTGGAATTGCTTTTAATTTTTTATTTATTTTAAATAATATGTTTTTAACCCTTTTTTAAAGATATTTTTAAAGCTTTTCTTTTAAAAAATATGTTCTTAAAGTTGATTTGTTTTAATGTATGTTAAGGTCTGTTTTTATGATGTTTTGATGTGTTTTTAATGCTTTTGTTTGCCGCCCTGGGCTCCTGCTGGGAGGAAGGGCGGGATATAAATCAAATAATAAATAAATAAAATAAATAAACTTATTGAGAGAAAACTCAGTTGTCAAAAAACCATATTGATTTGCATTATCAAGTTCTTCTGAATAGCCATAAGCAGTAAAATAAACACTAAACTGAAAGAAAGCAAGACTGGAGATGCTGCATTCCCCAATAGTGAGACTTGGTTTATCCCATACCTACAGTATGAGAGGAGAGGGAAAAGATTTCATAATGGAGTTGTAGCCAACAAAATCTGGATTTTGATTACAAGTTTACAGTGGTCACCCCACATGCTCCAAATAAATAAAGTACAACTTTTATCAATATTGCAGAGTCACATGTTACATGTAAATATTTCTTACATGCCCCACACTGCTTCATTTCATTTTATATATGAAATTAATTATTTTAGAATCAAATCCAAAATACATGCTTTTATATACTTGCACATGTGGGATATTTAAAGAAGAATGCAAATTCACTCACTTGTCTCTATTAAGATTTGTTTTTTTCTAATTCAGGGATTCAGAACCTGTGGCCCATATTCCCTGACCTTTGACCTTTGGTCATGCTGGCTGGAGCTGATGGAAGTCCAACAACTTCTGGATGACCATAGGCTCCCCATCCCTGTTCTAACCAAACAATTTTCTGGCCATCTTTTATTGTAATAATTAGTACTAATTATATATCAAGCACTTAAAAATTGGATGGTACTCTATGCAGATTTTAAACAAAATAAGGCAGGTCGTTTACACAGACTGGCAATCTAAAAGGGAGAGCAAAGGAGGAAAGAATGGCAAATTAAGCATCATCTCAATGTATAAAAATAAGGAGTAGTTCAGAAAAAACAATTCACAGGCAAAATTGAAACATAATATTCAACTTACTCAGAGGCATGTTCATTTAAAAAAAGCTTTGTTTTGATTAAAAAATGGAAATTTTCCATGCATTTACCACATAACCACAAGCCTGATCTAAGTAAGCACAGATATAGTGCGAAAACCAAAACATAAAAATAAGGTCAGAGTAATTCTACATGTTACAAGGAAAAGTTGAAGCCAATATATATTACAGCCTGTGTTTTATATGGGACCCACATGGCCATAGAAGAATCTAAATCTCTTCTTAAAGATCTTTCTTGTTTTATCCATCATACAACCAACACCTGATAAATAATCAGTTAAGGAGTATGGTGTCATTTTCACTGTAGATGTGCTATGTAGTTTTACTCATTTGCAATCAGCTCCAGTGACATGATTTGCAAACTGTTGCCATGCAACTTAGAATCTGAGGCAAGTTAGAATAACTAGAAATCTGGTGAACTATTTAATGCTTGAAACAAGACAAAAGGCTGGAGCTCTTTTTATAAAACAATGTATCTCATCATGTCTTAGGAAAAAGGCAAGGGCTGGGGGCAAAAAAAATCATGAAATCCCTCTTGCTTATTTTCCCCATTTCATTTGCTATTTGCAGGTGCAAATTTGGCTCCATGAAGATGACAAAAAGGCACACCAGAAGGGCAATGCTTTCTGTTCTCATTCAAAATAGGCAGATCACCATACACTATTAAGCAGAAAGTTTCAAAACAGCTTTTTTTTTTCTTTTAGACAGATTTGGATTAAATTTTCTGGAATAGTGGCCCCTCCAGAGGGGATAATGCCTACCAAAATACAGACAAATATGTCTATGGGTTTTTGTGCTGGGTTTCTTTAAAGTTTGATTTTTTTAAGTGTACCTTTCAAGGGAAAAGCAGCTTTCCATAATTATCTGCCTTTAGCAGACATGTGTTTCTTTTCATTTAAATTAAAAATATCTGTAAATACTCTTTAAATCTCATTTTCCCCCAAGAGAATTATAACACCTAGAGTTGTTGGCCATGAATGGAGCCTTGTTCTCCATTTTGCCATCATTCAGGACTTATATTTATCAGAGTTCCTTATCAATGATCTCAGGTTTGACAGATGGGGTATAATAAGATTTCTTTGCTGACAGCTATATAAATATTTTTTCCACCTTAAAAGGTCCTGTGATGAATGGCAGAAGTAGTATCTTCTGCTGCAAATCTCAATTGTCAGAGGAAGGACAGGACTGTTGACACAGCTTATACAGACTTTCATCAGAATGTAGCATGATTATCAAAGAGCTGATCAGAAGGCTGTGACAAAACAATGCAACCATCTTCCTCTCATTCCTCTGCCCTTTAAGAGGAGGAGAATCTATTGCATCCCATCCTCTCAAAATCCTTGAAACTTCCTCTTCGCATTTCTGAAACTCCTGTCTAGTCATATATGGCCCCAGACAGGTGGTGACCTCATCCAGGAGGACTACTTTGAAGATAAAACAAATTGAGCATATTTTTGCTTAGCCTATCATGTGAATGAACAGTTTTGACTGTCTAATATTTGAGTGGTGACTTAGGGGGCTTGCATTCTAGTGGATTCTTCACCCATGTAAACGCATCTTTACTTTTCCTACCATTGGTAACAGCACAATGGTATATGTGGCACACATGAAGGAACTCTCTGTTGTCTTCAGTCCCACAGGTGCATTTGCTGCAATTATTTTGCAGGGAGAGATTGCAGAGAACTGATAATAGGAATACTGTTGTCATAATTTTTATTCAGAGGGGCAAAAGTACTTCCTCCTTCTGTGACATTTTAATATGGTTTACAGCACAGAATGCCCTCAAATTACTGCACGTGTTTCACACTAGTTTGATGTGGCTCAACAAAGGTTGTTGTGTGCATGGAATATAACTTGGAAAGTTCTCTCAACAAGATAACATCAAAACAATAAAAGCAATATACCTACTGAAAATTATCTTTCAGGAAGGTTTTTTTTAGTACCACCCTCTTCAGATCAAGAGTTAACACAGTAAAATTGTCACCACCCTCAAAAATCAGAACTGAAATGGCTCTCATTTTATTACATAAATATACCTTATTTTTCATGAACTTTGAGTGACTCTTGTAAACTTCTATTTGTTTGATTTCTTCTTCTCGATCTTCTGTGTTCAGAACTCCATTAGTCTTCAGCATCTGTATTTCATCTTCAAGATCTCTGATATTACGTTCCAGTGAAGCTATTTTTGTATCCTATTTTTTAAAAAAGTGTTGGTATGCAATTATTGAAAGTCATGCCTACAAAGTACAAAACAAGAGCAACCAAGAAAAATAACAAGGTCAGCACAAGGAGCTAGGGCTGCTTTTGGTGTAAATTGCACTGGAATAAGCCCACTAATAGCTATATAACCCAGCCACCCTCCAAAATGCAGACCCAGGTTATATTCAACATAGTGCTAAGTCAGAGTGCCATCAATACAAGGATTACTCCTAGTGCAACAGAACTTTCCCCCTCTCCTCCCACCGCTTACCCCTAAATCTGTTCTAGGGGCTCCTCTAACCCTCCAGAGCAGATCTGAGGGGGACATAGGGTGCCCTGAAGGCTGTGGATGTCCTTGCAACAGAGGCTAGTGAGCAGAATGGTGACAGTACTACCTAAGAATTAGAAGCATAATTGATACTTTACTCTCTTGCAGGGTTGGTACACACCACAAGCTCTGTGACGGGGTATCCTGGAAGGCATGGCTAGCTGGCTAGAACCCTAAACAAGAGCAACATTTGCTACAAGTCACTAAGATGTACGTTCAAAAACAAAGGGGATCCTGAAAAAGCCCCTAAATGTGCTTGGTCACTGATTCCTGACAACCTTGTTGATAAGAAATATTTAGAGAGTTCAGAGAGCCACTACAAACTAGTGAAGTGTTAAAAAGCAAGCCTGTAAACAAGAAGCCTGAAGAGTCCAGTCTACCATGTTTACAAGCAACTGATATGATGGATGACCATAAAGGTGCTTATTGGAAATACAGATTGCTTCCAACATTAGGCATGACTGACCATTTGAACTGTTAAAAGAAATGATAAAAACTAAGCACTTGTGCCTTTTTTTTAGAAATAAGTGTACTGTCAAGTTGTGTGTTTTAGTATCCCCCATAACAAGAAACCATAATTCTGGGATAAATATTATGAAGCATGGTATAAAATGCCTTAAATAAATAAACCATTCTGTTTTATGAATTATATCTAAAACAAAAAAGTGGGGGAGGACACAAGACAACCCAGCTATCACCAATACCAAAGTTACTATTGGAGCACAGTAGTAGGATCCAATAAGATCTTCCAGCATGTCTCCAACTTGAAGTCACAACATGGATTCCATGAATCCAATATACAACTATTCCACACAAAAGCAGTGGTGAAGATTATCTAAACTGCCTGTTAGGAATTATTATTGTTGCTGCTGCTGTTGTTTTCAATATTTATACCCCATCTTTATAACAAGGCAAGTAAATATTCAAGCTGATTATGAGAAAATCGTAATTTAATTCAAAGAACAGCTATTCTGTTTTCATGAAATGTCAGTAAACAACTGGTAATACAATAATATACATTTTTCAGAATTAGATTACTCACAAAAATGTTTCTAATGAGCATGAAGTAGATTATGTAAGAAAATCGAGCAGCACAACAAGAACCTACAAAGAGTGAATGGTTTTAAGCCTGTAGCCTAATAGACAGATCTTCCAGTCAATTTCTTTCTGCAAAGATGTATCAGAATTTTTAAGAAGCAACTGGGCCTGACTTATAAAACTTTGCTGTATAGCAAGTCTTTGTCTCCTCTCAAACTTCAAAAATTTGCAAGAGGATTTGGAAAGTTGTTTCCTCTAAGACTAGGCTTAGGAATACCCTGTTGAAAGGGCACTCCAGAAAGGAGACAGAAAAAGCACAAAGAGGCATTCACAAAAAGAGAAATCAAAGAAGAATCTCATGCGAGGTGTATTGTGACTCTGTCCTTTTATATGTTCATACAAGAGTCATGAAAAGATCTAGATTTACCTTTAGAAGTACAGAAAGGGCAGGCTCGTGCAAAGTGAACACTATGCACTACATGCTACACACTAAACTTTGCAGCAGCAGTGCTTCAACATACCTGAAATATCACAGCTGGATCAATACATACTGATGGCTGTCTCTGCAAGAAGTAAGGTACATTTTCATTTACTTAAGAACTCTCGACGCATCCACTTCCTCTCTTGCACATGCAACACAGTTTTCACCATGTAATCACTCTTTTTCCAAATTCTGCATACCTTAATTACAGAAATTCATAGTAGCTAATCCTATGAATTCCCCTTTGAAATTAATGAACACATAAGTTCTTGCAAATCTTCCACGTGTTATAACTGGCTTTGCACAGAAGAAGTTCCTAGTAGACTATATTATGATTTCTTGTGTCAACTGTGTGCGTTTCCTTAATGCAGTTCTTATGTGTATCATTGGGGCTTTACCAAGATATAGGTTAACTAGGATGACAAAGTACAATGTCCCATATCTGGAAGGATCTGTCTAATTTTAAAGGGAAAAAAGCCAGAGATGCAAGTAAATGGTCCTCAGGATTGTAGCCAACGATCACTATCCAAACAGACAATTTAAGCATGTGCAAGGGCTTGTACTCTTGTCCCAGGATTTTCCAGGGTTCTTCTCCAAACTCAGTGTCTCTCTCCTGAGACTATAACTGAAGCTGTCATGAGTTTTGAAGTCAGCTATTTGGTAGTGCAGGGGCTATTTCCAGAAAGGTGGTCTGAAGCCCTTGCTATACACACAGAGCTTTCTACATATACCTTTAATTGGGAACAGAGTAACATTCACTCTTTATCCAATATTCTATTTTTAAAGGGGAGAAGTGGGGGGATTTTTTTTTTCATACTGGAGAGTTTCCAACTTCTCTGAGGTACACAGTATTCAAAGAGATGAGAAATGGATCCCTGTAGGATTATGTTGTGTTTTTTTTCATTGAACAAACTGGGCCAAGGCATCTTACCCAAGACTTTGTCATGAGCAAGAAAAGAAAGTTGGGGTCATTTGGGAGGCCAGTTCCCAAAAAGGTAAGGTAAAGCCCACCCAGGTAAGGAAATTCTGGAAACAGGAACAGGTTGCCAGACTGTTGGGAGTAGGGAATTAGGAAAAGGCTTGCAGGGTCAGTGAGCAGAATGGAAGCAGCTAATGTTGAAGAATCAAGTCTATGCACAAAGTCTGCTAATAGGAAAGGGAAGTTATACAATCAGTGACTAAGTATAATAGGAAGTGGGTAAAGAATGGCAAAAAAGCAGTACAGCTACTTGATGCCAAGGAGATGTGATGGGCCAAGGATCAGAGCCCACCTCCTCAGAGCTAGCATCAGGGAATAGCAAGGTCTGGCCCAGAGGAAGAAAGACAGAGGGTGAGTAAGCAAACAGTAAAGAAGCAGCTCCTGTATCTGCTGTTGGAACTGAACCCAGCCTGGATCCATTTGCCACCTCTTCCCATAGGTACTAGATGAGAAAAGTGAGCAGGCAGAGCGGTTGCTGTTTATCCTTGTCACCATCCCCATTGCTGTTCATGCACAAGCCAATTAGCTGTCCAGGAGGCTGATGGGCAAACAAGAAAGCTGTGAGAGAAGTGAGAATGAGGAGGAGGAGTATCAGCAGCCACTACCTTTTCTGATCAGCCATCTCAATGACCAGCGAGCACGTGGAGGTGGCAACACCGAGGAGGAGGAGCTGCAAGTAGGCCACAGTAAGGAGGATGTGGCCCAAGTGAAGGGAGGGAAGCCCATGGAGCTCATCTTCCCAAGGAACTCCCCAAACCCAGAACAAGCCCTGTAGCCCCACACAGAACACTTGTCCATTTAAGGCTCTGCCTCTAACAAAAACATTTTCCTACTTTGAAAGCAAATATTTTTAAAAACAATGTTCTGCATCGATACTGCAAAGATTTATTCTCTTTCCACTTGTATAGTTTTAATAGCCCCATAATGAGAGACAGAGAATGAAAACCAAGCAACCTATCTAAAATGAAGTTTTCACCATGTAGTTTTCACCACTAAACCAAAAACATAGTTCATTCCATATTCTCAGAAAGGTTTGAATATTAGGACCAACTGTATGTCTTCATTTGCAAAGATTTCCAGGTTGTTGCTCAACACAGGTTGATGTGTGTGCGTTGTTGCGTGAAACAGCATACGTTACGTTGGAGTTAAGTTGCTCAAGAAACTTCTCAGATGCATTAGATCAGGTTAAGAGTCTTTTATTAAGACATTATGGCTTAAGGCTTTAAGATCCCCCCCTCTAGGAGAGAAGTTCTCAGTTCAAAGACAGTACGCAGAAGACTCAGCTCAACACAGATAGCTGCTAGAACTCTCCCAGTCGCTATCTCACGTTACCATGACAACCGCTGGCCTTGGATGTCTGCTCACTCTCAGGCCAGGAGATAACAGTTACTTCTCCAAACTTGCAGGCTTCATGGAAAACAACTAGAGACAGTAATGCCCATGGGTCACAGCCCAACAGTTTTCACCACTAAACCAAAAACATAGTTCATTCCATATTCTCAGAAAGTTTTGAATATTAGGGCCAACTGTATGTCTTCATTTGCAAAGATTTCCAGGTTGTTGCTTTTTTAAATGAATATTCTGATTTCAGTTTCAGAGAAGTTGTTGAGGAAGGTGAGAGAAACCCAGAAGGACCTACACCTTGCTGCTGTGGCCTCCTGCGAAACTCCATCTGCAGGCTTCCTCGGGTGTCAGCTGCTACTCCCGGCAAGGCCTCGGTGCCAGCTGAAGCCAATTGGGGCTAACAAGGGAGAAGACAATTGCCAGAGGGTGGGAAAGAGAGCTCCCTTTTATAAGAGCCACTTCTAGCCAAGGCTCTCCCCCACAGTGTCAGGTTTCTTTTAACATGTGCCAAAGTAGTAGTCATCGGGGGCCCGCCCTTGAGGTAATATTGGGAAGAGGACATATTAGCGGTGGGAGGCAGACTGGCCGTTACAGGGGAAGGGATATAAGACATCTTCGTGCTTGCATCCCTTCTGGTCCCCCTTCCAACCCTCGGGACAGTGGTAGCTATGCTGGGAACTCCCTGGATCTTACTGTCCTGCTGATGAATGCAAGGTCAGTGACTAATAAAACCACTTTAATTCAGTATCTAATCCCGGATGAATGCTCTGACCTTCCTTGTATTACCGAAACCTGGCTAAGTGACAAAGGTGGAGCAGGTCTCTCCCAGCTCTGCCCACCAGGTTTTGTGGCACTCCAGCAGCCTAGATCCAGGGGATGGGGAGGTGGGGTCGCAACTGTCTGCAGGGAATCTATCTCCCTTGTCAGGTACCCTGTCCCTAACACCTCCAGCTTTGAGTGTGCATGCCTGGCGTTGGGTCAGGGAGACAGAGTGGGGATTCTGTTGGTGTACCTTCCACCCCGCTGCCCAGCAGTCTCCCTCCCTGAACTGGTGAAGATGGTCTCAGCGTTGGTGTTGCAGTTCCCCACGTTGATGGTCCTGGGTGACTTCAACATACATGCCGAGGTTAGACTCACAGGTCCAGCTCAGGACTTCATGGTTGCCATGACAACCATGGGGCTGTCTCTAATATCATCTGGAGCAACACATGTGGCAGGACACACACTTGAACTTGTGTTCTGTTCAGGACAGGAAGAAGGTGATCTGAGGGTGGAAGGGTTCTTGGTGACTCCGTTTCATGGACAGATCACCACCTGACAAGGTTTAGACTTTGTGCCCCCAGTAACCTTCGCAGGGGTGACGGGCCGATTAAGATGGTCCGCCCCTGGAGACTCATAGATCCAGATGGTTTCCTGAATGCTCTGGGGGATATTCCCAGCATGGCTGGCGATACTGCCGAAGCCCTAGTCAATCTCTGGAATACTGAGGTGACCCGGGCAGTGGACACTATTGCTCCAAAGCACCCTGTCCCACCAGGGAAGGCCCATAATACACCTTGGTTTACTCAAACCTTGGGCCTGATGAAACGGCAGGGACGATGGCTAGAGTGACAATGGAGAAAAACTCAGTCCACTTCCAATCAAACACAGGCTAGAGCCCATTTTCGAGCCTATCATGTGGAAGTGATGGCAGCGAAGAAAGGGTACTTCTCTGCCACCTTTGCGTCTGCTCAGTGTCGTCCAGTGATGCTTTTCGGGGTGGTCCGTGGTCTTTTGGGCTCTGGCCCTACATTAGACTCTGAGCTGTGACATGTTTGCGAGGCACTTTGCAGATAAAATTGCTCACATTCAGACTGACTTGGATTCCTCATTAACTACAGATGTGCCAGATGTCCCAGAAGCTTCCTCTGGTCATTTTTCTATGGATACTTTTCAGCTTGTAAAGCCTGATGATGTGGACAGGATTCTGGGAGGATTGAGGGCCACTACTTGTTCCCTTGACCTTTGCCCCCCTCCTGGTTAATCAAATCTGCCAAAGGGGGAGTGGCTGACTGGTTGGCATATTTAATTAACATCTCCCTAAGGGAAGGTTCTATGCCAACATTGTTGAAGGAGGCTGTGACCTTTGTTAAAAAAAGGTTTCGTTAGACCCTGCAGATCCTAACACCTTCCACCCAGTCTCTAATCTCCCCTTTCTGGGCAAGGTGATTGAGAGGGTAGTAGCTGCTCAGCTCCAAGTTTTCCTGGATGCATTGGACTATCTAGACCCTTTTCAATCAGGCTTCAGGCCTGGCCATGGGACAGAAACTGCCTTGGTCGCCCTGCTTGATGACCTACGCCGAGGATCAGACAGGGGGAGTGCATCCCTGTTGGTGCTGCTGGACCTCTCAGTGGCCTTCGATACGATCGACCATGGTATCCTCCTGGGCCGTCTAGCTGGGATGGGATAGGGAGGCACTGTTTTACGATGGCTCCGGTCCTACCTGACAGACAGGACCCAGAAAGTGGTGCTGGGAGATTACTGCTCGACCCCCTGGCCGTTGGCCTGTGGGGTATCGCAAGGTTCCACTCTGTCTCTGATGCTGTTTAACATTTATATGAAACCGCTGGGAGAGGTCATCAGGAGATTTGGAGTACAATGACATCAATATGCTGATGACACTCAGCTCTATCTCTCCCTACCACCTGATTGCAGGGAGGGAGTGCTCATCCTAAACCGGTGCCTGGAGGCTGTGAAGGGCTGGATGTTGGCTAACAAACTGAAACTTAATCCAGACAAGACAGAAGTACTGCTGGTCAAGGGAAAAACTGCATCAGGGACGGGGTTGCAACCTGTTCTGGATGGGGTTGCACTCCCCTTGAAGGAGCAGGTCCGCAGTTTGGGAGTCCTCCTGGATCCTGCCCTGCTGCTTGAATATCAGGTGGCTGCGGTAGCCAGGAGTGCTTTTGGCCAACTCAAAGTGGTCTACCAGCTGCGTCCGTTCCTGGAGGCAGTTGACTTGGCCACAGTGACACATGCATTGGAGACATCGAGGCTTGATTACTGTAATGCACTCTATGTGGGGCTGTCTTTGAAAAAGGTTCGGAAATTGCAGTTGGTTCAAAATGCAGCAGCCAGAATGTTAACTGGAGCATGGTGCAGGGAGCATATTACCCCTGTGCTTTATCGACTCTGACTCCCAATTTGTTTCCAGGCCCAATTCTAAGTCCTGGTTCTGACTTTTAAAGCCCTAAATGGCCTTGGACCAACGTACCGGAGGGACCGCTTATCAGGGCCGGTTCTAAAGGGTGGCCAGGTGGGGCACTGGCCCGAGGGCCCCTGGAGCTATAAAGGCTCCTCCGCTCCCCTTCCACAATCCGTGGCAGGAGCTGCGGATCGCAGGACAGGAGAAACTTCCGAGCCGCCCGACATCCCCCCGCTTCACCTACCTTTCTCTCTGTTTTTTGCAGTGCATGCAGGGTTGCCATCAACCAAGATGGCAGCTGAGGTTTCCGTAAGGGGCTGAAGCCTCTGCTGGCATCTTGGTTGATGGCAGCAATGTGTGTGTTGCGTGCCATCAACCAAGATGGTGGCAGAGGCTTCAGCCCCTTACAGAAACCTCGGCCGCCATCCTGTGCGCACTGCAAAAAACAGCAGAGAGAAAGGTAGGTCAGGTGGGGGGATAGCAGGGGGATGGCGGGCAGCTTGGAAGCTCCTGTCCTGCGATCCACGCTCCTGCCGCAGATCGTGGAAGGGGAGCGGAGGGGCCAGGGCAGGCTGGTGCCCAAAGGCCCCAGCATGCCTAGAGCCAGCCCTGCCACTTATGCCCATATGTACCTGCCCAGGATTTAAGATCATCTGCCTCTGGTCTCCTCTGGGTGCCTGGAGTGAAAGATGTTAGACTGACAGACACGCGGGAGAGAGCTTTTTCAGCTGTGGCCCCCAAGCTTTGGAATACTCTACCCCAGCCTTTCCCAACCAGTGTGCCTCCAGATGTTGTTGGGCCACAATTCCCATCTTTCCTGACCATTGGCAATGCTGGCTGAGGCTGATGGGAGTTGTGGTCCAACAACATCTGGAGGCACACTGGTTGGGAAAGGCTGCTCTACCCCAAGAAGTTTGCTGTGCTTCCTCCCTGTTGGTTTTCTGGAGACTTCTGAAATTGATCTTCTTCCGGAGAGACTTTGGGAGGGACTGAAGGTAGAGCCTGACAATGATTTTATGCCTTCTACGTTAAATTTTACCTTTGTAGTCCCTTTAGTACCAATCCCCCCTCCCTCCCTCCCTCCCTCCCCCTCCCCCTCCCTCCCCCTCCCTCCCTCTTTTATGTATTGTAATATTTTTGTGATTTTACTGTTTACAATTTTATCATGTACATGTTTGAGTCTATTTTTGTAAGCCGCCCTGAGTGCCCTATTATAGGGTAGAAGGGCGGGATACAAATATTTTAAATAAAATAAATAAATTTCTATCTCATTCTTCCTCCCAAAGGACCCCAAGGTGGCAAAAAACAAAACAGCATAATACGACTTCTACAAAAACAATTTAAAGCAGCACATCCATGATTCCAGACCCTTTGCCCTATTCAATGAATAATTATATTGAAGTATTTTGGGGGAAACCTATGAGTTTTTCTATGGAATATTTCTTTTAAGCTATCTTTAGCTACTTAAATAAAATTGCTCATGGATACATTTAGGTCATTTCATACAAAAAAACACAGACTGAAACCGATCAGGCATTTTTAAAAAAGATGGATTTATTTACAGTACTCATTTTATTAGACAAAGAAGAAGAATCCAAGCTAATAATCATGCCTGCAAGAATTATTTTTCCTTCAGGGTAAAATGCTCAAGGCAATCACCCTCTACTGAAAGTAACAATAAACCTTAGATACATTCTTTGTTTTAGGATGGCTGATGTGACTAACCATCACTAATGTATTTCAGACAGCTGGATGGGTGTGTGTGTGTAGATATACACACATACACACACATATAGATACACAAATAAATTCATTGAAGTAGGTTTATATCAGTTTCACACACTTTGCTAACATACCCTTTCAAAAAAAATCTCAGCATTCTTAGCGTTAAACGTTTTAAAAATAGGATACAGAGAACTTGAACAAATTATCTTGAAAAGCTAAAAGTTAGAACATTTCAGAAGGCATTTTAGTGGTTTGATCTCCTCCGAATTGCCT
Organism: Rhineura floridana; assembly: GCF_030035675.1. NCBI lineage: Eukaryota > Metazoa > Chordata > Lepidosauria > Squamata > Rhineuridae > Rhineura > Rhineura floridana. The sequence continues at coordinate 147,705,550 of NC_084482.1, forward strand.
TACTTTCTTTGTGCTTTACTTCTTTTATGTAAAAACTTATAAATAGAACACACACAAAACTAGCTGTTGGCTGGATGCCTGCCTCCCACCACCTCCTCTGCCTGAACTGCTGTGATGTCATGAAATGTTCATAAACATTCTAAGTACTCGAGAGAGAAAATCTACAGAAGAATGCTTGCAAACAATGAAAGTTCTGTGAGGAAAATGAAAGGCTAGGACAAACTCTTACACAGGGATTAAGGAATGGAAGATCTATGTCCATTACAGCAGATAAGGAGGCTGGGAAATTCAGAGGGAAGCTAACAGACAGATATCTTAGAGGAAGCATAGCTAAAGAAAGGGGGCAAAGTAGGAAGTGCCCTGAGAAAAAACTCCTGACTTTTTTATTGAGGCATAGGCTCAAGGAAAAGAAGGTCAGAGCAGGGCAATGAACATTGGGACTAATAAAAGGGGGGGAACCTTACATTGGATCTAAGGGTAGGATAACATGTGTAATCTTGGAAGAAAAGGAAAGGAAGGCCAGGGGAAAAAATTCATAGGCTTCCAAAGAAAACATGAGACAGATTCCCTTGTGGTCCTTATCTAGAGTTGCCAGGTCCATGGCCTGAGACTGATCCTGTATCTTTAGGAGAAGACAAGGTCAGCCAAGTGCAGGTGATCTTGCAACTCTGTAATGGGAAAAACCACAAGGTGGAATTCTCCCTCCTCCCTGCACAACTTTTAAAAATACAGAGACCTCTTGGAGGCCGGGCAACTTCAGCACAATCCACAGAAATGGAACATCAGTGCTTCAGACCCCCTGAGCAACCACTCAGAAAAAATAATCTCTGCCCAGAGCTCCATCACACCAGTTTACCACAGAAGCAGTGCTAAACTAGTCACTGAGACCACATGGAGAAAGAGGAAGGAGTTCATGTGGATCTTGGAAAAGGAACTGGACTACGGAGGTGAAAGAGGTGATGCAAAAATATATATTATGCTATCATTGTCCTGAAAGTGTATCAGTTTATATAGCACATTTTTTTCTGTACATGTACCTGTTAGCATAGTTGAATGAGGCAAATACAAACTATCTGCAAGTTAGAAGTTTAACTTTACACTGTCTAAAATAGTATCAGTAACAAATTCAAACAGTAAGATAGTTAAAACAAGCCAGCTTCATAACCCAAAGTTGCCTTGCTTTGAAACTGAACAGAGGTTGTTTTAAACCACAACCTCAGGTTTGTGCAACCACCCGATATTCTATTAAATTGAAATTAAACACTAAGTCCTTCTCCTGGGAGAGGGGGAGAAGGGAGAGTATGTCCTCTTTTAATCTGGGGAAGAAGCCAACAGGGCAAGGCAGGACAGGTACTGCTGCAGGTACGGCACCAAGGGAGCAACTTTCTCTGATGAAGGCTAAAAGTGGTCTGAGGACTTTTGAGCTTCTGACTCCAGCCCACCTTTCCTAGGCTCCACCTGCTTTGTGGGCCTTAAAGGGCTAGTCCTCTGTCCTGAAAACCAGCACTTCTGCACTCTCTGGCCTACTGCCTGGTGCACTCCCTGTGCCATTGGAGCAGCAAGGTCAATTGGGAGGCACTTGGTTCTTAAGGCCCAGGGAAGTGTCCCAGCACTTGTTCTGTGGGCCCCGATGTTACCAGTATCAGACTTGGATACCCAGTTTGGCTCCTTATCCACTGATATTGCAGCATCTTACTCTGAGTCTTGATTGCTGCTGGATTCTGATTGCAGGTCTAAGGCTTCACTCAGACTCATCCCAACTCACCCACCAAATCATGGTTTAGCATTACATGCAAACATGGTCAATATTTTTTCCCTCTGGCTAATACCTAAATTATTTACTTATTATATTTATCTCCCAACTTTCCTCCAAGGAGCTTGAGACAACACCCATGGTTCTTCTTCCTCTCTCTTTTACCCCTTTGTAATCCTGTGAATTATCTTGTTTATTTTATTATTGTATCTTTATCTATGTCTTTTTGGAAAGATAGGATACAAATGTTTTAAATAAAGAAGTAGATTAGGCTGAGAAATGGTGATTGGCCCAAGTCATGCAGTAAGTTTAATTGCTTTGTTTTTCAGTGAATGAGGAACTGAGTAAGCAGTAAGGAATTCTTCTCAGAGCTTGGAAAAGTTACTTTTTTGAACTGCATGGCCACTGGATTGGGCTGATGGGAGTTGTAGTTCAAAAAAGTAACTTTTCCAAGCTCCAATTCTTCTGCCAAAAAAGTCTCAGAAAGCAAATTATTTGCAATATGTCAAAACCATGCTGTCACCTAGGTTTGATTACCCTAACCCTGTTGCACAATGGACCCCAACAGAATGATTTGCCAAATTATTCCACACAGCAAGGGAAAATGCTCATCTACATCCACCCCAACATTTTAAAATTTCTTGTCATTGTGGTTCACCCCCCCCAAAAAATGATAATTGTTTGAAAATTAGTGCAAATTTAAAAACAACTCAAATAGTGAGAGCCAGAATTGTCAAATGAACAGTGCAATCATGCAGATTTCTGTACCAATAGTGCACATGTCTCAATACAAATCTGTGAAATAGTGATCTACCTCACAGGAGTTATTTGTGAATAAATGAAGTAAAGTTTTAAAAGCATACTGCTACACTTCAAGAAAAACAGTTTAAAAGATGCATACTATAATGTAAACAGCTCCCTCAACCTAATAAAATTGCTTTCATGTGATCATATCTAAACATTGCCATAATTACTATATGTATATGATGTAATGTAAATGTACTGCCTTCAAGTCGATTCCAACTTATGGCGACCCTATGAATAGGGTTTTCATGGTAAGCAGTATTCAGAGGGGGTTTACCATTACCTTCCTCTGAGGCTGAGAGGCAGTGACTGGCCCAAGGCCACCCAGTGAGCTTCATGACTGTGTGGGGATTCGAACCCTGGTTTCCCAGGTCGTAGTCCAACACTCTAACCACTACGGCACACTGGCTCTCATGTATATGATATCTGTATCTATTTATACCTATGTACATATCCACCTTCACTAATTCAATAACAGCAATACCAAGAAGTCTATTTCCCAGTGTTTATGTTTGTCATAAAAGGGCATGCTCTATAATACAATCAATCATACCTTGATACAATATATTTCATGTATGCTTGCTGTCTAAAGTAATCTTCTTCCAAATTAGGAATGATGGCAACAAATATGGAGAATGAATATGGAGCAGAATCAAGAATAATCAGCCTCTTTTGATAAACATGAAGCTGACAAAAGTATGGTTATTATACCCAAAAGCTATCTTCATTTCCTGGTTCCGAACATCAGCAGACTCAGTTTGTTTTGTCTTTTGCTGCAAATATGTCACCAGGCTAGCTGCTTGAGAAAACAGCTGTGTTTGCTGAGAGAACGGCAATAATTTTATTTGTCAGGAAAAGATGGCAAAACAAAAATGATCTCTTTTTGGGACACTATGAATATTATTCTATTTTGCCCTAAGAGACAGCATTTTAACCTACACTAAGTATGGGACATTTAACAGATTGACACTGATTTGGGAACAAGATATGGGTGGCAATGTGACACATGCTGTCCAAAACCATGTATATTCTATAATAAAAGCTCAGGATTATTTCATGCTTAATCCAACAGGCATTTGTAGGGGCTATCGCATTAAACTGAAGTATACTGGCAAGCATTCAAAGCCCATACCTTCATCTCAATGACTGTCTGAAGAGCTTTCGTCTTTGCTGGTTCAGGCTGAAGTTGGGTCCTTCTGTGTAGCTCCTGTGGGGGGACACGATAGAAGTAAGCTTGGCGACTCATCTTTCCATTATTTATTTTGCCACTAATGCAGATCTTTTACAGCTCACAGTAGAATTCAAAGTTCAGACATACAACCCAAATGCTACAGGTGCATCGTTGCCTGTAAATCCCTCCGGCATCTCTGCCGTTTCTATCTTATATTACAGGCAAGGCTGCCAGCACATGCGCTATTTCTGAAGCCTTTATCAATAATTAATGTCAACTGTGACAAAAGGCAGCATGTTGTATTTGGACTAAGGGAGATTACAACACGGCTGCCTCTCTATCCAGGCACTGAATAAGTCATCGTTCAATTAGAGTACATTATATTACTAATAAAAAACAGTAGGAAAAAATGTCATTTAAAATCTTCTGCCGTACTTCACTGCTCAAAGTTTTTCCAATGATATTTGAAACAAGCAATTTACAGACATTACATTCAAAACTGACACTTTCAGAATTGTAATTATATAGTGAAGTCTAAAGTAGCAGTCTCAAGTAGCTTTTCATTATGTTGGCTCATCTTTCCTTTTGTGATATGATATTTTTGGAACTTGCACTTCCATCAGTAAAGGTATTTACTTGCAAGTTAATCCCAGGAATTTCAACAAGAGTTGCTTCCAAATTAACATGTTCAAAATGTGGTATTTTATCTATAGGCAAATACATTATATAGGATGTTTTCACTGCACAAGGGTGTGTAATTAGAAAGCTGGTGTAAAACACAATCCATTGCAAAATTTTCATGTGCAAGCCACAATGAAAAAATTGAGAGTTACACAATAGTACTATCCCTTCATTTCAATGGAATTTTGGCAGAACATCCCAAAGGGCTATACACATAGCTATTTACTATGTCAAGTTAAGGGAGAGTTTAGATACTGTAAATTTGGCTACTTTTTAAGAATTCACACACACACACACTCACACAAAAACCCTTTCAATTTTCTTTATATGTTGCTAATGATAATTGCTTTCAGCAACTTCATCCATTATATTTTCAATATCTCATTATGTATAATGACAAAATTAATTCTGAACTCAGCCAGGACCTGTCCTCTGTCTGTCCCATCCTCTAGTCAGTTCTGATGTGCTCAGTTAATGTACCCAAAAGGTGAAGTCATTGGTCAACTTGCCAGTCAGACATGTTTATTTATTTACTTATATTTATTAAAATAATTTATAGACTGCTTTTCACTTCAAAAAGAGGTACAATCCACACAACGATCACATTTAATAATACAATAAAACATATCAATAAAACAATATATCAGTCACAGTAAACAAAGACTCAGAATCAGAAGGAACCAGGAAAACATCTGAGTAAACAAATATATATTTTAGTTGTTGGTAGAAACACCCCTTCGTTCCCACCTGATATCAATGGAGAAATCATCACACACCATGGTGACTGCCACCATGAGAAGGCAATCACTGTTACAGCCAACTACCGCTCAACAAAGTGTGTTTCATATACAAAGCCACAAAATTCAACAATACTGAATGTGAAAGGATCATCAAATTGTTGATTCTCTATAGAGCTAATAAGAGACTGCACTGTGTGGAGTTATTTCCCAACTCCATCTCTCCAAAAATGGGTAATTTACCACCATCTCCAATAAAGCTATAGATTGCACTTCTGTAAAAAGTGGGAGCATACTGCAACAATATGATTTCCTGAGCATATCTTTTATTCTTCACTTCTCCATTCAGATCTGATGATTTATAATTGACATTTGGCATTAACAGTAATCTAAATATCCTGTTGGATTCCCTAATCTAAATCCGGTTGGACATCCTGCTTGTGGGCTTCCTATAGACATCTGGGTTGGCCATTGTGGAAACAGAATTCTGGACTAAATAGACCTTTGGTCTGATAGTGCAGGCTCTTCTTGTGCTCTTAGACATGACATCAGAGATGTGTGGATTAGGGCTGGGTGAGAAATTTGTTTCAGTTTGCATTTCAAGCCAAATCTATAAAATGCTCACTTCCCCCCCCCAAAAAAAGGAGTACTGAAATACAGCCATCCTTCAAAGTTTGCACTTATTCGAATTTTGCAATGCAATTCACCAACCAAAAATACATATATTGGGGGGAAGTACACATAAAAATGAATATATAAGTGAAAATAACATGCAAATGCATTATATGATGAGAAATTGCTTGTAAAACAATGTATAAAGTAATCAAAATGCCTCCAAAATGTGTTTATTGGGAGAAATTACCACTAAATGCTGGAAAATTTTCATGAGTGTTTTTTTAAAAAAACCACTAATTGCTACAGAAATATGGAGAACTAAATTCAAGATTGGAAAAATTAGAAACTGAGTACTGAAATGGACAGATATTTCCATCTCTAGGATGGATGTATCTTAGGCACCTATTACTTTATTAAATATGGGACCAATTGGAATCAAGGCTGTGGAATGTGGGGAGCGGGAGAGCTTTTATTAGTCATGGAAGGGAAAACATATAAGCACAGAGGTGCCTGAATGTTTCCCCAACATAGCTAAATGGGAAGCAATTTACAATGCAGCATTGGCATGGAGGAATGGTTAAATTGTTTAACTTAAAAACCTTACCCCTGCCCCAATACAAATCGGCCAAGCCCAGAACAGATTTTAGCAACAAACAAAATTGTCAGAGATGCACCTGATTTTATGTTTAAGTTAGCCCTTACATATCCATTGTAATCAGCTTACACCCTACCCAAGAAATTTTGCAACTCTAACACAACAGAAAAGGAAGATAGAAAAGGAAGTAACATACCACATTAGATATGGCCCATTTTCTTGATTTCATTGTAGTAGCATCAAAAGCTCACCAATTCCTGGATGCGGCCTTCTTATTTAAAAAACAGTTGACAAGCACACCCCACATTTTCTTTTGTAGCAGTTTGGCCTGAGTCCTTTAGGTATGCTAGGTGGGAAACCAGGAGGAGTCTATGAAGCTAATTCTAGATTCATGTTGTGCCAGGGTTGTGGCACCATGATTCTGGCACCCAGGCTTAGATGCCTTACTCCCTGCACTTCTGGGACAAAGGGAACTGTTGGTCTGAACTCTGCCAGCAATACAATGCCGCTACTGTGGCTGGAGGAGACAATAGGATAATGCAGTCTTGTCTTATGTTACTGCTGCTTCTTAGCTACTTCCTCAGTGTGAGCAACCTCACACTGCATAAATATCTGCATGGAGCCATTCTCATCTCTACTGAGCTGCTGCCTTACCTGCCTATCTGCCTCCAGGACTTGAACCCCGACACTTCAAAGCAGAGGCAGCCAAAAGGGTGCCCTCTGGATGTTAAGGACTACAACTCCTATCAGTCGCAGGCACTATGGCAAGCAGTCAGGGATTATGGGAATTATAGTACCAAACATCTGGACGGCATCATATTGGCTACCCCTGCTTCAGAATAACCCTAAGGCAAAAGCAGGGGGGACTTTCAGGAACATTCTTCCCTTGCATGAGTACTCCAGTTTTCTATCCCTCTCAACTACAGTTGAGTAGGTATTATTATTATCGTCATCACCTTCATCATCATCATCATCATATCCCACCCTTCCTCCTGAAGAAGCCCAGGCAAACAAAACACTTTAACAAAAAAGCATTTTTAAAACAATTAAAAACATTCTAAAAACAGTTGCAAATATAGTTTTTTCTAAAAAAAACTGTTGCAGATAAAAACATCATTTCATCCACTGATATCCGGGTTGCCAGGAACAGTCTCCTTCAGCCATCAAATACCTGGGTAAACAGGAATGTTTTCAAATTCCTCCTGAAAGTCAATAGCAATAAAGACAGATGCACCTCACTAGGGGAAGAAGGAAAACATCCCTGTTCCTGAGGCAGTCAGGCTAGCACATACTCATATTTGGATGCAGATGCAAATCCAAATGTAAATCCCAGGAATGTCATCTGCATTCAGATACACATAAAAAAGTGTCTCTGAATGAAGGTATTGCTACTTTCAAAAAAGTGTGCATCACACTGTGAGGAAGCATTAGCCCTCTAACCCAAGCAACAGGAGATCAAAGAAACAATGGCTGCAAAAATATGCTGAAATGTGCGAAAGGGCAGAAGAGGGCTTGCAAACATTTTTGCATTCTCTCATGACAACTTTTGCAACAATCATTGAACCTCATGCAAATCTGGAGCTGTCCTAATTGGGAGCCCAGGTGCTATCCCAGCTTCCCACCAGCACCCAAAGAAAGGATTGGGAAGCTGTGACCTCCCAGATGTTGTTGAACCACAGCTCCAACCATCCTTGGCTATTGGTCATTCTGGCTGGAGCTAACAGAGTCCAATATCTAGAGGGCCATAGATTCCCCATCCCTAAACTAAAGGCTATAGGCACTGTCAGAGTGCTTCCATAAGTTGAAAAGTCCACAACCCCCTCATTCCTATGGTGGTGGGATGTGCGTTTGAACTTCAGCCCAAGTAGTGGGCTAAACTTCTGTTAGTTTGCTGTTTTGACAGGTGGGAGCCAGGAGAACAGGAGGAGCCTAGATTCCTCTCAGACTTCTAATGCCTAAATGGTAAATCTAAACACTTACATATTGCCTCCTTGAGATGTGCCCTCCTTCCATGTGTGGATAGAGGAGTGTCTGGACTCTTCAGTTTGAGGTGGCAACATGGCTGCATCTATTAACAGTCTGATTTAATGGACAGGATATGCAAGAAGCTAGTTCTTTGAAACAAAATTTGTTTCCTGATTAGCATAATCTCTATTTAGTTACCTACATTTCCATTCTGCCTCCCAGCTCCGTGGAGTGCAGCAAGACAAGCACCTGGAACTCTATTGTTAGCTTTCTTCTTCTTGCTTTGTACTTATGTATTTAAATCTAGATTATTTATTTTGTAAGACTGAATTAATTTTATGCTCGTTTAATTGTTTTTTGTCCAATTTGAACTGATTATGTTTTGTAAATTGACTTCTCTGCCGTACCCCAGTAATTTGTATTTTAAATGTTTGTTGTAAGCCACTTTGTGCACAGCTTGCTGTGGAAAGGTGGCATATAAATAAACTCAATCAATCAACGAAGTGCTGGAAGCACCTTACAATTATATATATTTAAAAGTCAATACAAAATAAATCAGCAACAATGAAGTTGTTACTACAGAGCAGGGGAAGGAACCTGTGGCCCTCCAGATGTTGCTGAAGTCCAGCTCCCATCAGCCCCAGCTCAGGGATCATGGGAACTGGAGCCCAAGAACACCTGGAGCACCGCAAGTTCCCCAACCCTGCGGTAGAGCATCGTGGTCACAACATTGTATCACTTCAGTGTAAGCATAGTGTTTTTCTGTACGCTCGTAGCTACAGAGTGTGGTAGCACATTGCGGATTTTTAAAAAATCTGTGCAGTCAGAGCTAGGGATGGAAAGATCTGTCAATTTTGGTTCTCCGTTTCTTGTTTTTCCAATCTTAAATTCATGTTCTTCATGTTTCTGTAACAATTTTTTTTTAAAAAACCTCATGAAAATTCTCCAGCATATTAGTGTGAATTTCTCTTAATAAACACATTTTTGTATGCAATTTTGACTGATGTACATATTTTTGCAAGCAATAACTCCTAATAGAAAGACCACTGACACTGGCACGAAGCCTGCAAAGAAACAGCGCTGCTTGTTTGTGGGAGGCTTTTCTCTCGCTGCCCTCACTGCCGGCGGCGCTTCAGTTTTTATACACTGTAGGGCTCTTGCTTGCCAGATGAAATTTCCAATACTTTGTGTGGAGTCCACTTCTGACTTAAGATATGAAATCTGTGTCTGGGCTGTGCCAGTCAAGGCTGCAAGTAGAGGCTCACATGACCTGTGTGGTTCTGTGAAGTCTGTGTGGAGTTGGCACAGTCTCTAGCAGAAGATAACAAGGGCATGGTGTTTGATCGAAATAAACAAACTGATGAGACCTCTGCTGCTTCAGCACAAGTATAGAAAGAAAAGGTAATGAAGACCCCTTACGACAGGAGAGCTGTAGTAGAAACCTGGATGTGGAGAATGAAATTGTGAGGAAGAACTGAAGGGAAGCAAATTGCGTCCATACTGCATCCATAATGCTTCCAATTAATTTTTGAAAGAATCCACTTCAGGTCCTCATGAAAAATTATCATCCCTAAGAACACTCACAAAAAAAAAAAGAGAGAGATCTCTGCGGGCAATTCTATGCAGAGCTGGGCATGCTTAAGCCTCTGCATAGGATCAGGCTACAGATTTTCCAGTATCCTAAATGGTTAGGTCCCCCTCTAGGATGCACACCTTAACATGGTGAGGGGGTTTGAGAGTGTTGAAGAAGCTGAGAGCAATGCCGTCAAGAGTCTAGACCAAGAGACTAGACTGCTAGCAAGGGCACCCAAGGCAGAATGGTCAAAGCTGAAACACCAGACCAAGATGCACCCAGACTCAGAGGAAGGCAAATGGTAAACCACCTCTGAATATCTCTTACCACGAAAACCCTATGAACAGAGTATCCAAAATGCAACATGAGATAGTGCTGGAAGATGAGACCCCCAGGTCAGAAGGCACTTGCCAAGCTACTGCGGAAGAGCAATGGACAAGTACAAGTAGCACTGTGACCAGAGCTTGGAAAAGTTACTTTTTTGAACTACAACTCCCATCAGCCCCAGCCAGCATGGCGCTGGCTGAGGCTGATGGGAGTTGTAGTTCAAAAAAGTAACTTTTCCAAGCTCTGACTGTGACTAATGATACAGTTGGGTCAAAGCCGAAAGGAAGCCTAGAGGCTGATGCGCACAGATGCGAAAGGAGAGTCCGGAGTTGTGCAACACACACAGTAGGGACATGGAATGTGAGAAACATGAATCAGGAAAAGTGAGAAATTGTCAAGCAAGAAATGGAGCGTATCAACATTACAATACTTGGTGTCAGTGAATTAAAATTGACAGGAATGGGACATTTTCGATCAGGCAACTACAAAACATATTATGCAGGAAATGAGAAATTAAGAAGAAATGGGGTTGCTTTAATAGTGAGAAATGATGTAGCAAAGCAATTAGGAGATACAACGCAAGGTTTGAGCGAGTCATATCAATGAGATTAAACGGGAAACCTATTAACATAACCATCATCCAAGTCTACATTCCAATGGCAAAAACAGAAGAAGACGAATTGTAAAGATTTTATGCAGAAGTACAGGAAGAAATTGATCACGCACCAAAACAAGATATGCTGATAATCATGGGGGACTGGAATGCAAAAGTAGGAAACAGAGAAGAACTAGGAATTGTGGGGAAATGGGGCTTAGGAGACAGAAATGAAGCAGGAGACTTACTGAATTCTGTGAAGCTAATAATTTGTTTCTTGCAAACACATTCTTTGAGCAACCGAAAAGACGACTGTACACGTGGACATCACCAAAAGGTCAATATAGGAATCAAATTGATCATATAATCGGTAGCAGAAGATGAAGAAGTTCCATACTTTCTGCGAAAACAAGGCCAGGAGCAGACTGCGGTACAGATAATGAACTGCTCATGTCGAAAATCAGAGTAAGGCTAACAAAGACCAACAGAGCAATCAGAATGCCAAAATACAATTTAAATAACATCCCAGAAGAATATAAAGATCAAATAAGGAACAGGTTTGAGGCTTTAAACCAGTGGTTCTTAACCTTTTCCACTGCCAGCACCCCTTGGATCTCCAAAATATGCTCTCGCACCCCCTGAAAAAATACCATTCTTTTTTTTAAAATGTGCGTTTTAGACTGAGTTAGCTAAGATAAATGACAGTTTTCCAAAATCTTTGATTAGGCCTCGCACCCCTAGTAAAAGTGTCTCACACCCCCTGGGGTGATTGAACCCCAGGTTAAGAACCACTGCTTTAAACTTAGTTGACAGAGAACCAGAAGAACTATGGAGTGAAGTCAGAGACATTATCAGGGAAGAATGCAAAAGGACAATACCTCTAGTTAAAAAGAGAGAAAGACAATGGATGACTGAAGAAACTCTTAAAATGGTTAAAGAGAGGAGAGGAAAAGCAAAAGAAGATAGAAACACAGTCAGAACCCTAAATGCAACAATACAGTGACTATTACATAGGGACAAAGAGAACTATTACAATAGTTATTGTATAGAAATAGAAGAGGACAACAAAAAGCATAAAAGAAGATCCCTATTCCAAAAGATTAGAGAAATTAAAGGGAAATTTGAACCAAGAGTAGGCATGGTGAATAATCAACAGGGGAACACTTTGACTGACCGAGATGAAAGAAAAGGAAGATGGAAGCAATACACCGAATAAATCTATAAAAGAGATGACAGGATGACAGATTCATTCATGGAGGAACCGTATGATGAAGAACCAGAAATTTTAGATTGTGAGGTGAAAGCCGCTCTTAAAATACTTGGAAGAAACAAATCACCAGGAACAGACGGCATACCAGCAGAGTTGCTACAAGCTACTGGGACTGAATCTCTCCAAATTTTGACAAAAATTTGTCAAGAAATATAGAAAACTAAACAATGGCCCACAGACTAGAAGCATTCAATATATATCCCACTTCCAAAGAGAGGGGATCCAAGGGAATGAATTTATATATATATATATAATATATATATGGGAAAAGAGGAAAGTCTTGACCTGGTGCCAAAAAGATAACAGTGATGGCGCCAGGCGCACCTCATCACAAAAATCATTCCATAATTTGGGGAGCCCCACTTGAGAAGGTCCTCTCCCTTGTTGCCAGCCTCTGAGCTTCCCTCCGAGTAGGCACCCAGAGGAGGACGTTAGATGTTGAGCGTAGTGTACGGGTGGGTTTGTATCAGGAGAGGTGTTTCATCAGGTATTGTGGTCCCAAGCTGTATAAGGCTTTATAGGTTAAAACCAGCACTTTGAATCGAGCTCAGAAACATACAGGCAGCCAGTGCAAGCGGGCCAGAATCGGTTTTATATGTTCGGACTGTCTGGTCCCTGTTACCCATCTGGCCGCTGCATTTTGCACAAGCTGCAGTTTCTGAACTGTCTTCAAAGGCAGCCCCACGTAGTGTGCATTGCAGTAATCTAACTTGGAGGTTACCAGAGCATGGACAATTGAAGCCAGGTTATCCCTGTCCAGATAGGGGTGCAGCTGGGCCACCAACCAAAGTTGGTAGAAGGCACTCCATGCCACCGAGGCTACCTGAGCCTCAAGTGACAGAGATGGTTCTAGAAGAACTCCCAAGCTATGAACTTGCTCTTTCAGGGGGAGTGCAACCCCATCCAGGACAGGTTGGACATCCACCATCTAGTCAGAAGAACCACCCACTAGCAGCATGTCAGTCTTCTCTGGATTGAGCTTCAGTTTATTAGTCCTCATCCAGTCCATTGCCGCAGCCATGCACCGGTTCAGCACATTGACAGCCTCACCTGAAGAAGATGAAAAGGAGAAATAGAGCCGCATGTCATCAGTATACTGATGGCAACGCACTCCAAAGCTCCGGGTGACCGAACCCAACGGTTTCATGTAGATGTTGAACAGCATGGGGGACAGAACTGACCCCTGTGGAACCCCATACTGGAGAATCCAGGGTGCTGAGCAATGTTCCCCAAGCACCACCTTCTGGAGCCAACCTGCCAAGTAGGAGCGGAACCACCGCCATGCAGTCCCTCCCAACTCAGCCAGTCTTCCCAGGAGGATACCATGGTTGATGGTATCGAAAGCCGTTGAAAAATCAAGAAGAATCAACAGAGTCACACTCCCCCTGTCTCTCTCCTGACAAAGGTCATCATACAGCGCAACCAAGGCTGTTTCCGTGCCAAAACCAGGCCTGAAACCCGACTGAAATGGATCCAGGTAAGCGGTCTCATCCGAGTGTCTGGAGCTGACCCACAAGCACTCGTTCAAGGACCTTGCCCAGGAATGGAACATTTGCTACGGACCTATAGTTATTAAGATTCTCTGGGTCCAAGGAGGGTCTCTTCAGGAGTGGTCTCACTATCCCCTCTTTCAGGCAGCCAGGGACCACCCCCTCTCGCAGAGAGGCATTAATCACTTCCCTGGCCCAGCTGGCTGTTCCTTCCCTGCTAGCTTTTATTAGCCAAGAAGGGCAAGGATCTAGCACAGAAGTGGTTGCACGAACCTGTCCAAGCACCTTGTCAACGTCCTCAAGCTGCACCAACTGAAACTCATCCAAGAAATCGGGACAAGGCTGTGCTCTGGATACCTCTCTTGATTCACCTGCTACAACACTGGAGTCTAAGTCCTGGTGGATGCTAAAGATTTTATCCTGGAAGTGCCTAGCAAATTCATTACAGCGGGCCTCAGATCGTTCTACCATGTCCCTGGGGCCAGAGTGTAATAGCCCTCGGACAATTCTGAAGAGCTCCGCTGGGCAGCAGAGTGATAATTTGATAGTGGCAGCAAAATATTGGTTTTTTGCTGCCCTCACTGCCCCTAAATACAGCTTACCATAGGCACTTACCAGTGTATAATTGCATCCACTAGGAGACCTGGCTGTTCAGGCAGGCCTACAAGATTGGGATGGAATAATTACATGTTATATGAATTAAAGGTGGTTTTTTTAGTTTAAAAAATTGATTATGTTGATATATATATGTACTGTTTTTTATTCTTGTTGTTCGTCGCCTAGAGTGTCCCTAACCCGGACAGATAGACGACTGAAAAATAAAATTCGTCGTCGTCGTCGTCGTCGTCGTCGTCGTCGTCGTCGTCGTCGTCGTCGTCGTCGTCGTCGTCGTCGTCGTCGTCGTCGTCGTCGTCGTCGTCGTCGTCGTCGTCGTCGTCGTCGTCGTCGTCGTCGTCGTCGTCGTCGTCGTCGTCGTCGTCGTCGTCGTCGTCGTCGTCGTCGTCGTCGTCGTCGTCGTCGTCGTCGTCGTCGTCGTCGTCGTCGTCGTCGTCGTCGTCGTCGTCGTCGTCGTCGTCGTCGTCGTCGTCGTCGTCGTCGTCGTCGTCGTCGTCGTCGTCGTCGTCGTCGTCGTCGTCGTCGTCGTCGTCGTCGTCGTCGTCGTCGTCGTCGTCGTCGTCGTCGTCGTCGTCGTCGTCGTCGTCGTCGTCGTCGTCGTCGTCGTCGTCGTCGTCGTCGTCGTCGTCGTCGTCGTCGTCGTCGTCGTCGTCGTCGTCGTCGTCGTCGTCGTCGTCGTCGTCGTCGTCGTCGTCGTCGTCGTCGTCGTCGTCGTCGTCGTCGTCGTCGTCGTCGTCGTCGTCGTCGTCGTCGTCGTCGTCGTCGTCGTCGTCGTCGTCGTCGTCGTCGTCGTCGTCGTCGTCGTCGTCGTCGTCGTCGTCGTCGTCGTCGTCGTCGTCGTCGTCGTCGTCGTCGTCGTCGTCGTCGTCGTCGTCGTCGTCGTCGTCGTCGTCGTCGTCGTCGTCGTCGTCGTCGTCGTCGTCGTCGTCGTCGTCGTCGTCGTCGTCGTCGGCGTCGGCGTCGGCGTCGGCGTCGGCGTCGGCGTCGTCGTCGTCGGCGTCGTCGTCGGCGTCGTCGTCGTCGGCGTCGTCGTCGGCGTCGTCGTCGTCGTCGGCGTCGGCGTCGTCGGCGTCGGCGTCGTCGTCGGCGTCGTCGTCGGCGTCGTCGGCGTCGGCGTCGTCGGCGTCGTCGGCGTCGGCGTCGGCGTCGTCGTCGGCGTCGTCTCCTATCTTGTTTCATCGCTCTCAGTTCTGGGGTATACCATGGAGCTGTATGAGCTCTACACAGGAGAGGGCACTCAGGAGCAATCATGTCAACTGCCCGGGTCATTTCTGTATTCCACAGTTCAACCAGGGTTTCGACGGGAGCTCCAGCCCTATCAACCGGGAAACTCCCCCAAGCCTTTTGGAAACCATCCGGATCCATTAGTCTCTGGGGGCGGACCAACTTAATAGGTCCCCCACCCTTACAGAGGGGAAAAGCCACTGTAAGTCTAAACTTCAGCAAGCAGTGATCTGTCCATGACAGAGGGATGATGCAAGGCCCTCCACATTCAGATCACCATCTCCATGTCCAGTTGCAAAAACCAAATCTAGAGTATGCCCTGATACATGTGTTGGGCCAATGGCATATTGGGACAGTCTCATGGTTGTCATGGAAATCATGAAATCCTGAGCCACCCCGGATAAGGTGGCCTCGCCATGGATGTTGTCATCCCCCAGAACCAACCGTCTGGGGGATCTCAACACTACACCCGAGACCACCTCCATCAGCTTAGCTAGGGAGTCTGTTGGGCAGCAGGGTGGGCGGTACACCAACAGAATCCCCAGAGTGTCCCGCTGACCCAACATAAGGTACAAACACTCCAGACCAGTAGTCACATGGACAGGGTCCTTGCAGAGGGAGATGGAGCTCCTATAGACTCCAGCAACCCCCCCTCCCTGACCCTCAGGTCTACCCTGATGCTGAACCAGGTACCCTGGTGGACATAGCTGGAAGAGACTGACTCCTCCCTGCTCACCCACCCAGGTCTCGGTTCTACATGCCAGATCAGCTGCCTCATCCACAATTAAATCATGAATGAGAGAGATCTTATTATGCACTTATCTGGCATTTAGGAGCAGCATCCAGAGGTCTGAGAGCTGGCTGATAGGGCAGCCAACAAACCTGCGGGTGTGGGAAGGACTGGAACAAGGCACGGTCATTAAGTGCCTGGGCCGTGTTCCCCTTACCTGGCAAGTCCTCCTCACAACGCCATATCTCCCTCTACCTGTCACTACACTAATTGGGGGCCCTTCAAGTCTCCCCACTTGGCTCTGAGTCCTCTCTCCCAGGCACATGACTCAAGACCCACAAAAAGGCAGACGAAGCAGGAGCCGCCTCAGCCAGTCAGCTTATGCATCTCCTCCAGAGAAGGGACAGGTGGAAGAAATCAGCAGCAGCTGGCTGAGTACCTGGGGCCTGGTCCTGTAAGGCGTGACACCTGTAGAGCAGAAGTTGAACAGGGAGAGGGTGGTGGTGGTAGCCGAGCAGCAGCAGCAAGCCAAGAGGCAGGCAGGCAGGCAGGCAGGCTGGCAGACAGCAGCAGCAAACAGCTCTCCTTTCCTGGACAACAATTGTCCCCTTCCTCCCGCAGGCACTGGGTCTTGGGACTGGGAATGCAGTAATTACCAAACTATTGCCTTAATATCACATGCAAGTAAAGTAATGCTCAAGATTCTACAACAAAGGCTCTTACCATGTATGGAGCGAGAAATGCCAGATGTCCAAGCTGGATTTAGAAAGGGAAGAGGCACCAGAGATCATATTGCAAACATACGTTGGATAATGGAACAGTACAAGGAATTTCAGAAAAAAATCACCCTGTGCGTTATATATTACAGCAAAGCCCTTCACTGTGTAGATCATGAAAAACTATGGAATGCTTTAAAAGAAATGCGAGTGCCACAGCATCTGATTCTCCTGATGCGCAACCTATACACTGGACAAGAGGCTATCGTAAGGACAGAATATGGAGAAACCAATTGGTTCCCAATCGGAAAGAGTGTGAGACAGGGGTGTATTTTATCACCATATTTGTTTAACCTATACGCAGAACATATCATATGGAAAGCGGGATTGATCACAATGAAGGAGGTGTGAAAATTGGAGGGCGAAATATCAATAATTTAAGATATGCAGACAATACCATACTACTTGCAGAAACTTGTAATGATTTGAAACAAATGCTGATGAAAGTTAAAGAGGAAAGCACAAAAGGACTACAGCTGAACCTCAAAAAGACTAAAGTAATGACAACAGAAGATTTATGTAACTTTAAAGTCGACAATGAGGACATTGAACTTGTCAAGGATTACCTTTGGTATTTGGTTAATACCAAAATGGAGACAATAGTCAAAGAAAGAGAAAAAGGCTAGTACTGGGGAGGGCAGCTGTGAGAGAACTAGAAAAGGTCCTCAATGCAAAGATGTATCACTGAACACTAAAGTCAGGATCATTCCGACCATGGTATTCCCAATCCCTATGTATGGATCTGAAAGTTGGACAGTGAAAAAAGCAGATAAGAGAAAGATCAACTCATTAGAAGTGTGGTGTTGGAAGAGATCTTTGCGCATACCATGGACTGCGAAAAATACAAATAATTGGGTGTTCGAATGAATTAAACCAGAACTGTCACTAGAAGCTAAAATGATGAAACTGAGGTTATCATACTTTGGACACATCATGAGAAGACCTGATTCACTAGAAAAGATAATAATGCTGGGAAAAACAGAAGGGAGTAGAAAAAGAGGAAGGCCCAGCAAGAGATGGATTGATTCCATAAAGGAAGCCGCAGACCTGAACTTACAAGATCTGAACAGGGTGGTTCATGACAGATGCTATTGGAGGTCACTGATTCATAGGGTCGCCACAAATCGTAATTGACTTGAAGACACATAACAACAAAATGGTTAGGTGAATCTCTTGGTTATCTGAACATTGTATTCTTTATGTAGCCTTGTGTCTGTATAATCTATATAATGTATGAGTGGTTCATTGGTATGTTTGAGGTAGTGAATGACGGTAGTGGTTGCATGGACTAGATGGTGAATGGTTGTATTGTGCTATGTTGGTTGTTGTTTATATTATACTACTTGTAATACTCTGACTTTTATATTGTGTTTATGTACAAATATATTGTTCATGTATTTTGCTTTGTAAATTAATTTGATATGTTTTTTATTGTACCTTGTGTATGTTGGGGAAATTCTTTATGTACAAACAATAAGCAAAATATTTTCTTTTACAAAGCTATAAAGGTTTATAACATTTTAATAGTTTAGTTTAATATTTAATAAGTTTAGCAGCCAGCCAGAACCCTTTTCTTCTTGGAGCTGTCTTCCTTGACTGTTTTGGTTTGTATGGAACAGTTAGAACTCTAAACAATTATGATAACACTGAATAGACACTGAACATTTCTGAACATCCTTGTGCTCTCCAAAACGTAGGAAGGATTGCATTAGCTGGAATGTTTAGCTCACGGTGAAAATGTACTTTTATGTGAAGTACTGAACATTGCCAAATTCACCAGAACATGATGCAGAAAGTATGTTGTACACCTTGGCTGGTGTTGGGGGTCTTCCTCAGCAATTGTTGTAGCTGGATCCAGAAGCAGACTGGGTGCTGCTCACTGACTGAGGATGAAAGAATGTTGTACAGAAGGGCCCCACTTTATGGCGTTCCGCTTTACGGTGCTTCGTTCATGCGGCGGTTTTCAATTAGGGAAAGGCCCCGCTCTTACAGCGCTTGTTCCGCTAATACGGCAGGTTTTTTCCATCGCAGGCCATTTTGACATCATTTTAACATCATTTCTGCGCGGCGCAGCCCAATATAGTCTATGGGGCCCCGCTTTACGGTGATTTCTGCTTTATGGTGGGGGCCTGGTACCTAACCCGCCGTATTAGCGGGGCCCTACTGTATAAAGGAAAGGCAGCCCCACTGGCTACTATTACAGAGCAGGCACACAAGTCCAACTTCAGCTAAAGGAACCACAAAGGGATTTTTGAAACTTGGCAGTGAGGAAAAAATAGGAGAGGGACACCCACTGTCTGTACACATATGTTGGTGCAAGTGCACATATATGTGCACGGGCAGATGTGGGCTAAAAAAGAAAGACCTTTTGAGTGTCACAAAGATCCACTTTTTATTGCACTTCCCAGTGGCATATAGCATGGACTCACATTATAAATAAGTTACCATACAATGTGACACAAGAGCAGCAATTGTATTTGTGAAAAATTACAGTATAGGACTGCTTTGCAATCATAAAGGGTTGCAATATGGATCCAGCCCAGGTCTCTAAAGGCCAAGTTAACTGTGTAATTAAAGGGGTGCTTGGGCATCTTTGGGAGGAAGGATGGGATATAAATTTTAATAATAATGATTTAAACTTTTTTCTTCTCAGATACAACTGCAGGGGGTGAGAGGGATTGGGGCCATGCCTCGTGGAGAAGGGGGTTTAACATTTCCCTTGCTACACTGGTAGTGAAACTTCCCAAGATGTTATTAGCCCTGGGATAGAAGCTTCATCAATGGAAACTTCTCTCCAGTGGCTAACAGCAGCTTGGGGTGGGGGTGGGGCAGTCTTCATTGAGACTGCAGCAGAGATAGGGAAGGATTTTAAAAAATCTTCCCCACTCATCATGGTCCTGAATGGGGAGGGGGCCACAGCTGGTTTTTAGAAGAAAAACTAGACACATTAAATGCAATGACATATATAATATCTCATCTAGTTTATTCCTTAGTTTGGCTCCAATCCTAAATACACTTACTAGGGACTAAGCCCCACTGAGAACAATGGGACCTCTGCATAAATATGCATAGGATTGTGCTGTAAATCATTACATTTATTATATAGCTAATGTTAAAAACTTTTAGATGCCAGTGCTGTATTGGAAGAGATGTTAAGAATGCATTTAATTATCCCGCTGAAACCACTGGGACTTAAAAGTGCTTAAATTTGGCTGGATTATGCCCTAACTATGTAAATCAGCTGAGATGCTGGGGGCCAATTAAGACATTACTTTAAATGTTGGAAATGCAGAAGTCAAAATGACTGCCATTTCTATAATCCCTGGATTTAGATCCCGATTGGCTAAAAGTGAGAGTGAATCAGATGAACATTTTTGAACATGAATGTGTAATGTCTTTAAAATATCTAACTATTGTATTGTTTCAGGACAGAGGTTGTGTGTTGGGTAGAGGAAAACTGGCCATTCAAAAAATTAATCCCGCCAGGATCTCATCAACAAATATTACAATAAAGTTAAAATTTGAACAGCTCCCAAAAGTATTTGGGATGAAATGACACATGAACTGAGTGTCAAACATCACCCATGGACACAAGCCAAAGTTTCTACCCCTTTCATCAAAGATATATGCAAAGATGTATAGGGTATTCCTATATGTCTATCATAATATGCAGCCTTGATTCATAATACTTTTCCTGTTTGCAGTATAAATCAGTTACTTATGTAAAAACTTTTCTTCCCAATTCCTGCTAGTAAAATGCAACAGACAACAGAATTCTGGACAAGATCAGAAAATGACTTGCAGTTTATTATTCTGTGTGGGTAACCCTTGCAATCAGATTCAGCTGTTTGTAAGATCCCACAAAACATACATTGTTCTGTGTATAATTTGTTCTGTATGGGGCAGGGGGTCATTTTGTTTTTTAGAATATGTCTATTTGTCATGTCACTTTTGGTGAATATACATTCCTATTTTTTCCTCAGGACTCCTCTGAAACATACTTGGATTACACAATCATCTAGATTAAACTCTGCATTTGGTACTTTTTCTTTTAATGTAAATCAGCCTAAATGAACTTGCTCGGATGATTGTAAATAGGCCAATTCTTTTCCATGAGAAAATATATTGTTATGAGCATGGGGGGGGGCTGGAATGGATGATTTCTGTGGGTCACCTTTCCAGCCTCTGATTTGGAATCCTATGCCTGGGAGGCGGGCTCTGCTAGCCAGATGAATCTCCTTTGTTAATCAAATAGAGTGGCTAGGTAGTTAATGGTCCTATTTAGTTGCCCCGGCAACTGGTGAAAGGGGCTAGGAAGATCCTTTTTGTCATTTTAAACTCTACTGGAGGAGAGTCTCCCCCCCACTCCTGGGCGGGGAGAAGTGTGTTTGTAGTTGGTAGTGTGTGTTCGGGACAGAACTAGGGCTGCAGGCATGCGGAGAGGCTGGCTCCCTGCATCGTGGCGATAGGATGCCCCTGCACCTAGATGGAAAAGCTGGATATTAGACTGCTGATGCCTTGAACCCCTCCATCCTAAGCTCAGGTTGGAATGTGTGTACATATTTCATAAAGACACCGCAGTCTCCGCTGGCCTTCTTCCCAAAGGAAACCAAACCCTGGATGTGCGCAGGGACCCCTTGAAATCTCACCGCTTGGAGATTGGGGGAGGCGCGCAACACTGGTGTCAGAAGTGGGATTGAGTTTCCTAGAAGAAGCCTTGGGAGCAAGGTGTGCCTGAGTCAAGATGAAGGGGAGAACAGCATTTCTCCTGGAACAGATTAAATTGATGTTCCAGCTGGACCAGCAGCAAAGGCAGAAAGAACGCCAGGAGGACCAGCAGCAAAGGCAACAGGAGCGGCAGGAGCATTGGAAACGAATGGGAGAGATATATGAAAGCATCTTTGGAGAGAAAAAGGAGACCCCATGTGAGGAGGTGAGAGCCCTGCCTGATCAGCCACTACAAGGGGTCGAGGGTGACCCAGGAGTCCAGCTGCAGAGCACCCAGATGGAGGTGGCTAAAGAGATCCAGAAAGTGGATGGGCAGCTGGAGGGAGTGGGCTGTAAGGAGTTGCAGTCAGTAGTGGAGAAAGAAGAAGTTTTGATTGTCCAGGAGCCTGCCAGGGGGGGGAAACAGCAGAGAGCTGGAAGTGAAGCCCCAAGATTTGGAGGAGGACAGGCTGGAAAAAGAAGAGGAAGATGCCTTCGAAGAAAGTAAAATAGAGGCTGGAGAAGAGATGCTGCTGATAGATTTCTCTGCTCCCTGTGTGCCAGCTGTGGAAGAGAAAGTGCAGGAGGAAGAAAAAGCTTCAGACAAAGGTGAACTAGAGGCTGGAGAAGAGCTGCCAGCGCCTGGAAAAATGGCTGTGAAAGAAAAGGTGCAGCAGGAGAAACCTGAGAAGGGAGTTCAAGTCCAAGAGAAGCTCCCAGCGCCTGGAGAGATGGGTGAGATAAAATCCCCAAGTGACTTTGTCCCTTGGGTGCCCCATAATGGTCTTGTGGGGTGGGATGCAGCTCCTATGATGGGTGCAGTCCTTGGGCGAATTCCAGCAGTGAGAGGCACCCAGTACCCAGTGAGTTTGGAGGGTAAGAGACACTGGGAGGGTTTCCTGCCTCTGTTTGGGCCCATGTTTCATACTGGAGATTGTGAGGGAGGACAGAGAAGATTTCTTTCTGCCAGCCTGGGTGGACTAGGCCAGCTAATCTTTAAGAAGATCCCCCCGGATAAAGACTTGTGGCAGAACTATGATTTGGCATTTGGGGCAGGAGACCAAGTGGACTGGCTTGAAGACTTTTCCCAGAGCAGAGAGTGGCAAGAACATGGCTACAGCCTGCCATGTGCTGGGGAGGAAACAAATCTGTTCCTGGAAAGGAGTCCCAACCCCCTGCAGGCAGCAGCAGGGATCAGCTTAGACTGGGAATGCCATGAAGCCCCAAGACAAAGGGCCATGTTGGCAACCGCATGGCTTCGGGGTGGGGGTTGTGCTTATGGGACTGTGTAATGCTGTTGATTTGTGCCTTTCTGCATGCTGGTGGGGATATGAGCTGTTTAATGGTTTTTTAGGAATCATGCTGATAGGTTTTTTTGTAATAAGATTTTAATGTTTAGGATTTGTTATTCTGTGACTTGGATTGTGGGTGTATGTACAACTGTTTGGGGGAGCAAGGAGTAAATGTACATGTGGTTGAGGGCATGCTTAAACAGGTCAGGAACTCAGGCAACTGCCAAGTTATGAGGACTGGGTAAGCTGTTGGATGCAGAACTGTGACTGGGAGCTCCAAGAAAGAAGAGGAAGCCCAAAGAGAGAGTAATTAATTGAAAAAGGTGCTGTAAGGGAATGGACTGTTTTTGTACTTGTATGGAAATGAGACTGTAATATGACTATGCTTTTAATGATGTATATTGCAATGTCCTGCTAACCTGTATCTGTTATTTCTTGTAGGAAAAGTTGTTATTCTGTTTTTTTTTTGCAGGTCTGGGACAGACCTCTTTCAGAGAAGGGTGTAGTGTTATGAGCATGGGGGGGGGGCTGGAATGGATGATTTCTGTGGGTCACCTTTCCAGCCTCTGATTTGGAATCCTATGCCTGGGAGGTGGGATCTGCTAGCCAGATGAATCTCCTTTGTTACTCAAATAGAGTGGCTAGGTAGTTAATGGTCCTATTTAGTTGCCCCGGCAACTGGTGAAAGGGGCTAGGAAGATCCTTTTTGTCATTTTAAAACTCTACTGGAGGAGAGTCTCCCCCCCACTCCTGGGCGGGGAGAAGTGTGTTTGTAATTGGTAGTAAGTGTTCGGGACAGAACTAGGGCTGCAGGCATGCGGAGAGGCTGGCTCCCTGCATCGTGGCGATAGGATGCCCCTGCACTTAGATGGAAAAGCTGGATATTAGACTGCTGATGCCTTGAACCCCTCCATCCTAAGCTCAGGTTGGAATGTGTGTACATAAATAAACCATATTTCATAAAGACACCGCAGTCTCCGCTGGCCTTCTTCCCAAAGGAAACCAAACCCTGGATGGGCGCAGGGATCCCCTGAAATCTCACCGCTCGGAGATTGGGGGAGGCGCGCAACAATATTATTTTAATCTTGGATGATCTCTTCATCAGAATAAGAGGGATAATGGGATTTGATGCAATATTCTGTATCAACCCAAATGGACCCCTACATCTCCTTTTGAAATCAAGATCAGCCTGCTAGGGAGGTTGACCTATCAAGGAAACTGTATATAAAAAGCTCTGTTTTGATAATGCAGGGTAAAAGTATTTGATTATTACACTCAGTATAACAAGAAATATGTTCCATTTCAGTTTTATGACAAAAACATTGGCACTTGGGCTTGCAGATATGCCAGTTAGGATGCATTTGTTTGCAGCTATTTCAGCTCTATGAGCAAGAAGTGAGCCCAGTGGATGAAGCATCTTGGCCCCATTGACCAAGGTAACAACCAAGTCAGGCAGCTATGTGAAGACAGGGTAAGTACCACCCATTTAAAGCATCAGCTAAAACTAACAAGTATCCAGCAGAGGCATTCTGTGCCAGCTAAATCCCAGTGAGGTAAATCCTGCAAAATAACAACAACAACCTGGAAGCAAAATTTAGAATGCTACCCATTCCATGCATAGGACCAGCTAGATAGGCATAGCTGAGGAGTCTCAATGGTGGATGAGACAGCAATATTAGGAGGAGAGGTTTGGATTTGTTAGACACCGGGGAACGTTTTGGCAAAAGTCAGGCCTGTACAAAATAAGCAGGCTTCACTTGAACTAGGATGGGAAACAGACTGTTGGTGCATAAAATTAAAAAGATAGCAGAGTATCTTTTAAACTGATTTCTTGGGGAAAACCAACAGGAGCTGAGGAATGTCCAGTTCAGGAAAAATCAACCCTAAAGGATGAGCTGAAAATGTTTATTATTCTCCAAAAGGGAAAGGGGGGGGCATAATCTAGGGTTGCCAGGTTCTTGGCTTGAGACTGATCATGTATCTTTAGGAGAAGAGAAAGTCAGCCAAATGCAGGTGTTCTGTCAACACTGTAATGGGAACAACCACAAGGTGGATTCTCCCTTCCCCCTGCACAACTTTTAAAGATACAGAAGACCTCTGGGAGGCCAGGCCTGGCAACCAAGAGGTCTTCTGTATCTTTAAAAGCTGTGCAGGGGGGAGAGAGAATTTCACGTTGTGGTTTTTCCCATTACAGTGTTGACAGAACACCTGCACTTGGCTGACTTTCTCTTCTCCTACAGATACAGGATCAGTCTTAGGCCCTGAACCTGGCAACCCTGACCATTGAAAGAGGCCAAAGTACCACCGGGCAAAACACACATGCCAAAGCCATTTGAATAGAGAGACTGTGTGTATGCATTTACACGGGTGCTGATGGGATTTTCTGGGCCCAGTATGCAGTATGTGGATTGGGCCCTCTGCTGCGCTTGCAAGAGACACAAATTTGCAAGAAATTTCCAATAAATTGTCATAATAAATTTGTGGCTTCTTTTGCAAATACGGGCCCCAAAAATAAATCAGAGAACACATACAGGTAATAAGATGTCTGGCAGACAGAGAAGTGAAGTTTCCCCATAATAGTATTTCTATACTAGAAAAGGCCTACCCTCTTTAATTTCTGTCTGCCACACAGCTGCTAAAAGAGCCCTGTGTGATGTTCCTGCTTATAGTGCAAATACGGTAAGTGCTGTTTATATAGAAGACATATGGTAAGTGGAGTGAAAGAGGAGGGGGGAGTACATGAGCAGTAGAATGCTGGATGATTGGCTGAGCGTTTGAATGGCTGGGAGTATAAATGGAAGAATGACAGTTGAATCTGGGTGGATGTTGGGAGTGTGGAGAAAGAGGTGTTTGAGGGTGGAGGTCAGGAGTGTGGAGAAAGAGGGAGTTGGAGTTCTGATTAATAATAAGTCAAGTACAAAACAGGAATAGATGAAACCATACGCTTGTGAAACATTCTAAAACTAATCTTGTTATTTCTGATATTTAATAAATACGTATTTGGTTTACCAAAGGCCTGATCCTTGGCTGGGGGATATACATACCAGAAGGGAGGGCAAGGTAATTACCAAGGCTGAACAGAAACAGTATCTAATGGTGGCAGCGGTGAAGGGAGGAATAATAACAATTCAAGTATCCAGAGCAACCCAGAGTTGTATGTGTTATCTATAAAGATACAAGGGGGTTGGGAACAGCATAAGCACGCAGTCACAAAAGTAACCAGCTAGAGAGAGACTCAGGCAAAGTCTCTGGGAGTATTGGTTATAGGACGTGACTGGTGGTGCTGCCTAGCAGGGGGATCTAGTGAGATCTGTGCTAGAGCGGAGTGAGAAACCATATAAAGGACGGTCCGGACTGGTGGTATCCCTGGTGGTGCCTAGTGAAAGGCAGTAGCCACAAGCAGGTGGGAACCTCACAGGGAGAACCAGGGAAGGATGTCACACCCTGCTCTACCCCAATGCCAACCCTAAATCATACAAAGAACTCAAGTTAAAGTAAAAACAAAAGTAAAAAAACACATTTGGGCAACTTGACAATGTATGTCTAAATAAAAACAGTGTTAAAGATTAAAACCTGTAACTGTATAAACGTAATATAGCATTCACAGACAAAAAGAGGTGATGGGACACTAGAAATAAAAACACAAAGGCAGAAAGCAAGCATCTCCCCATTCTCCATGCTTTGATTGCTGCATTCCACTCCTGACATTTTACAGCAAAACACAAAGAAAAAACAGCTTCCCAACCTTGGTAAACAACAACAAATACTCTGAGCATGTGCAGTTTCACATTTTAAACTCATTTAACTCATCACTGTTTTTGCTCATCTCCTGCATAAGGCCAGTCACCAACTCTCAGTCTAACCTACCTCTTGTGGCTGTTGTGAAGTGTATTGCCCCGCCTGGGCACTCAGGTTTTGCAAATACCAGAGAGATGAATAAGGCAGACTCAGCAGGTTTCCTTAAAAGGAGAGTTTTATTGGGTAACTTACGACGCTCAGGTGCACCCAATAAGGTGGAATAGACTGTATGGTCTTGTACAAACCGTCTGTTAGTCTGAAGCCCGAACTGAGCAACAGAGAACCCTTTTATAGGATACATGTTTGCAGCACAATAATGAGCAACTAATTACTACAATGGATTAGATCATGACTTTCCCAGCATAGCATCCAGTGATGGAGGCTCTTTCCCAGGGTCATACAGCATAACTATAGCTGATAAGCAAAGCCTCTCGTTTCCTGGCGGGGAGGTAATTGGTCCAAGGTCTACACTATCTGGTTAACAAGGCACCTTCCCAGCATCACACAGCATTCTTGGCAGAGCATCAGACTGGAATGCTCGTTAGCAACCTCAGATTAGGCCCCAGGTGGCTCTGAGCTCACATTGGTTGTCCCTTGACCCATCTTACGCTGAATGCTAAACTCTGGAATTAAGGCTGGGGGTGGGAATACAAGCCCCCCTTGTCTACACGCAGCTATTCTGCTGGTGAAGAGGCTGAACATTTGCCCACCGGCCAATACAGGAAGATATACAAGGAGATATAAAATGGCTGCAAAGGAGGACTTAGTACTTGTTTTACAGGCATCAAATTTTGGTTCCTTTCACCAGAGTGATGCATCTTTAATATAAAGGGTTTCTCCGCTTCCCAGCAAATTAGTACAGCTCTAAGGGTTCATTCAATCTTAATCTGGCCTGATTATTGCACATTTACCTAGATGCATAAGAAAGCCAAGTCTGCAATCCTGTACCCACTTACCTGGGAGCAAGCCCTATTAAACCCAAAGGGACTTACTTGTGAGTAGACATGTATACCATTGTACTATAAGAATTATACAGATAATTCTTAATTAGTGGCTCAACTTCAGCTCCTGCACAGCAAGAGGCTTGCCTAAGCATCTTTGCAAAGTTTTCATATTTTACATTTGCCATCGGGCACCAGTGGGGAGGCATCCACCTGCACTTATTGTGTAGTAGAATTTGTAGGAAAACTTGCAGCTAGTACCTGATGTCAGATGAACCCACAACAGGAAAGATACGTCCTGATTGCTAGGAACAAAGGGAGGGAAAAACAAAATCTACTAGATCCTTAGAACAAAAATCAGATATTTTAGAAACCATGGAGATTCCAAGAACTGGGAAATGAGACATAAACAGGAAAAAAAGTGCACTAAAAGAAAGGAGAAACCAACAGCTAGGGTTGTGACACTGAATTCTGTTTGTTTGACTGTTTAAATTAATAACATATTTTGTTCAATTAAGCTTTCTTTGCATAGTCAAAGTAAAAAGGAGTATTAGGCCTGTTTTGCTGTTTTGAATTCATAGTAGAAATGAACTGAGAATCACCTCGCTTGTGCTATAATGCTGACAGTTAATTTACTTGTGTGTGTGTAAAGAGAAATGCTAATTTGCTGAATTGTAGAATCATTGTTTGTTTAAAGCTGTGTCTGCAAAATAGATAATTGTATTCTCACAGGCTTTTAGTTGCAAATGCACCTGTGCCCAGACTATGTTGCAAACTATGTTGCACATGTACAAGGTCAATATGAACATAACAAGTGTGAAAAACAATCTCCTAATATGGTTACCAGGAGGAAATGGGCATGGATTAATGATGTAGTTATGATGTAGATGTGATGAAATTGATGCATGAATAATTAGTAAAATAAAGCTTATAAAAAGGCCAGCACAGCAGAGTTTGTCAGAACTGGCTTGGCCCTTCTCCACGTGCATGTGTAAGAAATAAATATACTCTATCCTCCATCTTGTTTTGTTCGTTCTTGAGCTCTATTGGGTGAGTATTGGGAGCGGATCCAAGCTACCAGGATCCCTAAAAGGGACTGGGGCGTATTGTTTATAACAATTTGGCGTGACTCCGCCGGGACTCATCTTGTTGGCATTCCTCTTTGCCTTGGACGTGGTCCCTGCAGGGGTTGGGAAGAGCGCTCCAGGCTATATTCAGCCTGCCCAGGCCTGTGGGAGCGGATTGGGGCGACGAGGTATTGCCATGATGACTCCCTTTTAAATCGAAACAAGGTTGGAGAGGATTGGAGAAGAGCAGGGGGTTTCAACGTTCCAACGTCTCTTCGAAAGGGGTAAGAGCCCACTGGGCCTAAGTGTGGAGAGAGTGGTGTGTGAAAGTGTGTGCATGAGACAGGGCTTATCTGCAGCAGTTTACCCTGAAGCGAGTGAGGACCGTGAGTAGCGCGTTTCCCTACCTCCGCGAGGAGAAGGGCCGCGAAAACCGGGAAGCGAGTGTTGTACGTCATTTGTCCGTTGTTCCGTGTTAGGCATCTCCCTGGTAGACAGAGAGGCTACCCAAGTGTCGTCTGAACACAGGAGAGGGGAAGGGTGCATCAGAACGTTATCTGTCTGTTGTTTTGTCTCAGACATCCCCCCTGGTAGACGGAGAGGCTACCCCCAAAAGTCGTACGTCATCTGCAAAGGGCAGATAGGACTGGACAGGGAACATGGGGCAGGGTGCTTCAAAACAGGACAAAATGGAGAGGACAGAACAGAGGAAAGTTAAGAAAGGGTTTGGAAAGAGTCAGAAGAAAAAGGGCAACTGGAAAATGACCCCCCTTGAATGTATTTTGCAAAATTTCTCTGAGTTTAAAAAAAGTGTTGTCGCTTCTGGAGGGCTGGTCCCGAATGAAGAGCAGTTGTCAATGTTTTGTAATGAAACATGGGTGGAGCTGGGTATTGATTAGCCACTGGGAGGAACATTTAACATTACAAGGGCTTGGCAGTTGGAGGCCACCCTTTTTGACATGCTGCCAGATGAGTTAACATTGTGGTGGTATGCTAGGGGGTGGAGAATCATCTGCCTGGACCCACCTTCAGAGTGTGCGCTGGAAATGGCTTTGGCTCAATGCCAAATTAATAAGGGAAAGAAATTGGAAATAAACCCCCCAGTTCTTCAGCCAGAAGAAGAAGAATGGCTGGTTTCGCCTATGGCCCCACCTCCGGCCATTCCTTTGCCAGCACCACCAGTATTACCAGTGCCACCACAGGGAATTCAGCCACCTCAGGCGGTCCAATTGCCACCAGCCCAAATTGGGCCACCTACCCAAGCTCAGGCTGAATTATCAGTTCAGGCTGTGCCACCAGCTCAAGTACAGCCCCCAACGTATCAACAATCTATTGTCTCGCAGACCCAGTCCACTAGTTTTGGAACCCCTTCTTCTGGAAGTACAGCAATGGAACAAGATTTAAGTCAATCACTGTCGGGAGGATGAGCTGGGCTCCTGGGGGGTTGTCAGAAGAGGATTCAAATGGCTGGCAGAGGGAGGAGGGAGGAACTTACCCTCTGTGGAGCGAAGCCGAAACAGAGGACATGCCAGAGATAGGGTCGCCTAGCAACGGGGAGCCTGAGAGCCTTGAAGTTTTAGAATCCCCCCCAGACATTCCCAGGCCCTCCCTTCTCCACAGCTCAGAGCAAGAGGGAGGGCTGATCACAGCAGAAAGGCGGAGAGATGGTTTACCCTCAGCCCCTTCTTTATCACCCATAGGGGAATCGGACACTTCAGAAGAGGAGGAGGTGATGCCTCCCCCCTCACCACGCACACGCGGACGGTTGAAAAGACAGGAGAGAAGGGGGGGAAGGCGGGCAGTACCTGAGGGGGAGTTAAGGAGGAGCGAAAGGTTGCGCGCACGTTTAGCCCCTTCTTAAAGAACAGGCGGGAAGCAGCCCCTTGCTCTGTCAACTTTCTCCCAATGTCGCAGGACCTGTATCCCTGTATTGCTTCATGAGAAAGCGCAGTCTTTGTTGGACATTACTCTAATAAAACACGAATTAACTACAACCTCTGGTCTGGTTCCTGAGTCGCATCCTGGGCCTGACAGCTTGACAGAGCCACCTAAATCACCCTCAACGCTCTCTTCACTTGACTGGGACAAGATGTCAAAGGGAGCAGCGGGGGGGACGAACCCCACTTCTGAGACGGAAGAAGTGAAACTCTTGAGGACTAAGGTAGCTGAATTGCAGACGGATGTCCAAGCCCTGCTAGCAGCAGTCAAGGCGCTGAAGACGGATAATCAAACCTTGAAGGCCACGATAGACCAGATGCAAACAGCCCCTCCAGCTGCCGCAGTAAAGGTTCCCATTGGATTGCCCCCAAAATACGCGGGACAAAGTGATCAGTTGGCAACTTTCGTGGCTCAATGTGAGTTATATCTGGATGTCAGGCACATGGAGTTTCCAGATGATGGGGCTAAAGTGGCCTTCGTGATTAGCCTCCTGGAGGGAGAAGCTGCAAAATGGGTGACTCCGTATCTCGTGAGAAAAGATACTGTCTTAAGAAGGTACAGAGGATTTATACAGGAGATGACCGAGATGTTTCAAGACCCGCAAAGAGCTGAAACAGTAGCGCGGCAACTAGGCGCTCTGAAGCAAGCTAAAGGGACTGTTTCCGAGTACACTAACGCTTTTAAAATTCTGTCCCAGGAAACTGGTTACAATGACGCCGCCCTGATGTTTATGTACCAGAGTGGATTAAATGCTGAAATCCTGGATGAGTTGGCCAGGACCTCCCCCCCCCCGCTGACCTACCAGGGCTCATCCGGCTATGCCTACAGATAGATCACCGGATGGAAGGAAGGCACCTGGAAAGGAAGCAGGAGGTCCCGAGATACTCAGCCTCGGCATCTCGCAGCAAGACCCTTCCCTCTGCAGGAATGGCAGGTAATGCAGCTGAGGGACAGGGAGGGGCTAGGCCAAGACTGTCAGAAGAAGAAAAGGAAAGACGCCGCCGAGAACGTTTATGCTTTTATTGTTCAAAGCCGGGCCACGTGGCCAGAGACTGTGGACTAAAAGGGGGGAAAGCTGAGCCGTCGGGAAATTAGAACACCCAGTCCACGTGCAGGCCGGTGGACTGGGGGCAGCGTTGTATAAAGGCCCCCCAATGATCCAACCTCCCTCAAAGGGGGTGTTGGTCTTGCCTATTCGGATTACAACTTCCAGAGGAGTGGTGTTTAATTCCACTGCCTTAATTGACAGTGGAGCCTCCACAAATTTTATTGATGTAAAGTTAGTCAAGCGTCATGGAATTTCCCGGTGGAAACTGAACGCTCCCCTAGCTGTGGAGACTATCGATGGGAGACCCCTGAAGTCAGGAGGGGTGACACAAGGCATGGAGGAAGTGAAACTTCAAATCCCTGGGCACGAAGAGTTCATTTCGCTATACATGTCAGATCTCTCGAACTTTGAGGTGATTCTGGGAATGCCCTGGCTAGCAAAGCATGAACCCACAATAAGTTGGAAGGAGGCGGTGGTGTGGTTCACCTCACAGTATTGCCAGGAGAACTATCAACCTGAAGGAATCAAGAACACCTTAGCGGGGGCAGTGCAAGAGATCGAGCAAGTGACCCTGCCGCCAAAGTATGAAGAATTCAAAGATGTGTTTGATGAAAAGGAGGCAGAGACTTTACCCCCCCACCGCCCTTACGACTGTGCGATTGATCTAGTGCCAGGAGCCAGCATTCCATCAGGGAGAATCTACTCTCTCACAGAGATTGAGAGGGAGGCCCTGAAGGAATTCCTGGATAAAAACCTGAGACGAGGATTCATACGTCCCTCACAATCCCCTGCTGGAGCGCCACTATTGTTTGTGAAAAAGAAGGGGGGGGAACTCAGACCCTGTAACGACTATCGCGCATTGAACCAGATCACCATCCCCAACAGCTACCCGCTGCCCCTGATCTCAGAGTTGTTGGACCGACTGCGCTCTGCAAAAATCTTCACAAAGTTGGATTTGAGAGGAGCGTACAATCTGATCAGGATGAAGCAGGGAGATGAATGGAAAACAGGGTTCTTGACCGCTTACGGACAGTATGAATACCTGGTCATGCCGTTCGGACTTTGTGGAAGTCCAGGAATTTTTCAAAAATTCATGAACGACGTGTTTAGAGACTTGTTGGACACATATGTAATCTGTTACTTAGATGATATCCTGGTGTTCTCAAAGAACCAGGAAGACCACGACCAGCATGTGAAGACGGTGTTGCAGAGACTGAGAGAAAATCACCTGTATGCTAAATTAGAGAAATGTGGATTTGACCTCAAGTCTCTAGACTTCCTTGGGTATCGAATCTCAGCGGAAGGCGTGGAGATGGACCCAGGGAAAGTAAGCTGTATATTGGACTGGGGCCAACCTGTCACCAAAAAGGATGTACAACAGTTTTTGGGGTTTGCCAATTATTACAGAAAGTTCATTCCAGGGTTTTCCAAATTGACAGCTCCTCTGACTGACTGTTTAAGGGGAAAGAAGAAGTTTCAATGGACAGAGAATGCCACCCAGGCCTTTGAGGAGCTGAAGAGAAGGTTCGCTTCCAAGCCCATTCTGCACTTTGCTGACCCGACCCGCCCTTTCATCGTGGAAGCAGATGCTTCAGATTTTGCTATCGGGGGGGTCCTTCTGCAATTAGGCCAAGAAGGAAAGGAGCTGCACCCCTGTGCGTACTTCTCTCGGAAGTTAAAGCCTGCAGAGAAGAATTACACAGTTTGGGAGAAGGAGCTGCTGGCCATCAAGGACTCTTTTGAAAACTGGAGACAATACCTAGAGGGGGCCCCTCATCAGATCGAAGTGCGCTCTGACCACAAGAACCTGGAAAGCCTCCAAACTGCCAGAAAGCTGAACCAGAGACAAATAAGATGGTCCCAGTTCTTCACCAGGTTTAACTTCAAGATCACTTACCAAGCCCAAGCCAAAAACCAGAGAGCTGATGCCTTATCCAGACAGCCACAGTACAAAGAAAGTGAATCCGAGGACCAGCCTCAGTATGTGATCCCGCCAGAGAAATTAATGTTGGGATCATGCCAGTCTTCGTGGGAAGAGGAACTCAAAAAGGCACAACAAGAAGATGCAGACGTACTAAAATATGGGCAGGAGACGGGACAAAGTCAAGACTCAGAAGTAACCTTTCACTGGAGGAATGGACTATTATGGTTCAAAACAGCCAGATATGTGCCAGAAGGAGAATTAAGGCTCAGAATCCTACGCCAGTGCCATGATTCCATCACAGCGGGACACTTTGGGATTTACAAGACCATTCAGAATGTGGCCAAGGACTTCTGGTGGCCTAAAATGCGTAGGGATATTGAAAGCTATGTAAAGTCCTGTTCTGTCTGTCTGCGGACAAAAACACAAACAGGGACACCAGCAGGACTGTTACAACCGCTACCTGTCCCACATGAACCCTGGAAGGATCTCTCCATGGATTTTATAACTGATCTACCCAAATCCCAAGGAATGACAGCCGTTTTAGTCATGGTAGATCTACTCACCAAAATGGCGCATTTCCTCCCTTGTGCAGGGGCCTTAGAGGCTAAGGAAACGGCCAAGTTATTCATCAAAGAAGTCTACCGACTGCATGGGTTGCCAAACAGTGTAGTCTCAGACCGAGGAACTCAGTTCACAGCCAAATTTTGGAGAGCAATGTGGAAACAGTTGCAGACGGAATTAAAACTCTCCTCCGCCCATCACCCCCAGACAGATGGGCAAACGGAATGCTTGAACACCGTTTTGGAAAGATATTTAAGAAGTTATGTGTCCTATCAACAGACTGACTGGGTATCATATTTGCATTTTGCAGAGTTCACCTACAACAATTCTCTGCACTCCAGCACTCAACAAACCCCGTTCTTCGCGAATTATGGATTCCATCCTAAAGTCTTTCCAAGCAGCTCAGAAGGAATGCTGGTACCGGCAGCTGAGGACTTCCTAAAAGAATTGCAAGCGGCGCAACAAACACTGAAACAGCAGTTAAACGAAGCCAAAACAGAGTACAAGCGAGTTGCTGACCTGCACAGGAAGGAGGGCTCCCCCCTTCAACCAGGAGACCAGGTATGGCTGTCCACCCGTTTCCTCCAGATGCCGGGCAAATGTAGAAAATTACAAGACAAAAGGGTGGGTCCTTTTGAAATAGAAACTCAAATTAATCCCGTGGCGTACCGGCTGAAGCTACCTGACACGTTTAAAATACATCCTGTGTTTCATCGATCCCTCTTGACGAAAGCTGCCCCTCCCAGTGAGCTGCGGCCGGAGGAGCCTCCTGGGTCCCCACTCCTGATAAATGAGCGGCTTGAGTTTGA
This sequence comes from Rhineura floridana, assembly GCF_030035675.1. Lineage (NCBI taxonomy): Eukaryota > Metazoa > Chordata > Lepidosauria > Squamata > Rhineuridae > Rhineura > Rhineura floridana. The sequence goes on from NC_084482.1 coordinate 147,740,556, forward strand.
AGTTGGGGAAATCTTGGATTCCAGGATCAGACGCCACAAGCTGCAGTATTTGATTCACTGGAAGGGCTATGGAGTGGCTGACAGATCATGGGAAAATGCAGATGATGTGCATGCTCCAGAGTTAGTAAAACTTTTCCATCAATGTTTTCCTCACCGCCCCAAGCCAGACAGGGGGAGGGGGGCACAGCTTGAGAAGGGGGATGGTGTCGGGAGGATGAGCTGGGCTCCTGGGAGGTTGTCAGAAGAGGATTCAAATGGCTGGCAGAGGGAGGAGGGAGGAACTTACCCTCTGTGGAGCGAAGCCGAAACAGAGGACATGCCAGAGATAGGGTCGCCTAGCAACGGGGAGCCTGAGAGCCTTGAAGTTTTAGAATCCCCCCCAGACATTCCCAGGCCCTCCCTTCTCCGCAGCTCAGAGCAAGAGGGAGGGCTGATCACAGCAGAAAGGCGGAGAGATGGTTTACCCTCAGCCCCTTCTTTATCACCCATAGGGGAATCGGACACTTCAGAAGAGGAGGAGGTGATGCCTCCCCCCTCACCACGCACACGCAGACGGTTGAAAAGACAGGAGAGAAGGGGGGGAAGGCGGGCAGTACCTGAGGGGGAGTTAAGGAGGAGCGAAAGATTGTGCGCCCGTTTAGCCCCTTCTTAAAGAACAGGCGGGAAGCAGCCCCTTGCTCTGTCAACTTTCTCCCAATGTCGCAGGACCTGTATCCCTGTATTGCTTCATGAGAAAGCGCAGTCTTTGTTGGACATTACTCTAATAAAACACGAATTAACTACAACCTCTGGTCTGGTTCCTGAGTCGCATCCTGGGCCTGACAATCACCTATTGCTGGAACTTCGTCTGGAACTGCAGTGACGTTCCAGGATTTGAGTCAATCTTTAAGGCGAATACGACAAGAATATGATATTTTGGATCGTTATGCTTATTCTGTGCGAGAAAGCCAGAATTTAGGAGCCTCGCCCCAAATGATTGACCCACGTCTCCAGATGATTGAGGAAGTTAGGAGGGAAAATCAAAGAATGGATGGACATACCTTGCGGATTGGGCGCACATATAGCTCCACTCCCATAAGTAGAGATGAAGGCAGAAATAGTCTTGCACCAGAAGATATTTTGGCCGATGCCTCTCACCTTATGGCACCAATGCGAGAGATGTTAGATGGCCAGGGACAAGTTGCTTATGTACATGTGCCCTTTACCACCTCTGATTTATATAATTGGAAAAATCAGACGCCAGGCCTGAGAGAAGACCAAGATAAACATTGCCAATTATGGGAGACTATTTTTGCTAGCCACCACCCTACTTGGGCTGATATTCAGACATTGATGAATACCCTTCTTAGTACAGAAGAAAAGTCATTAGTACTTTCCCAAGCTACGGCTCTTGCATTGGAGGAGCAGAGACAAGGTGGCAATGCACCTGGTTTAGCCCCGGTACATGTTTTACCAACTGTGGAACCTCGTAGATGGATTCAAACCCCAGGAATAGGAGCCCCTGAGATTACTAGATACAAAAGATTGATTCTACATGGACTTAAACATGCCATTCCTAAGCCAATGAATGTGGCAAAGATATATGAAATCCATCAAGAGAAAGAGGAAACTCCCTCTTCTTTTCTTAATCGCCTCACCACAGCCATGCGAAGATTTACCACTCTTAATCCAGAGGCGAATGAAAATCAACGGCTTCTAATTTCCTTGTTTATTGGCCAAAGTTCTTCAGATATTCGGAAGAAGTTGCAGAAGGTGGAAGGGGTGATGGGTATGAGACTGGGACAAATAATGGACATTGTGTTTAAGGTCTATGTGAATAGGGATGAACTAAGTAAGAAAGAGGGAGAAAAGTTGATGAAAAAGCAATGCAGCATGCTTGAAAAGCAATGTGATTTGATTGCGGCAGTGGTTAGTGTAAACCAAACAGATAAGGCAAGAGGGCCACAGAGGAGATTGGAGAAGGACCAGTGTGCGAAGTGTTTGAAGAAAGGCCATTGGGCAAAGGACTGTAGAAGTAAGGAGGTACCTAGACCTCACCAAGATGGACGGGGAGGCCCATATGGCTACAGAGAGGTCCCTGGTTCTAGGGGTGACAATAGGGAACCCAGAAATTTACCCTATGAGCGGATGATGGCTGCCAAAGGGGAACAGGAGGAATCAGAATGAAGGTGGACGGGATATGAGGGCGGCTCGCGAGAAGAACCATATGTGTCCATTACCCTGAATAATTCGGCGATCCAAGGACTAGTAGATACAGGAGCGGCCTTCTCTATGATTCCACGAGCAATGTCCCATCTACCCTTGACCCTCACTAAAGAAACCAAAGATGTAATGGGAATAGAAGGACACCGTCGTCGAGTCCCTTTGTCCCAACCCATCCAGGTACACCTTCCAGGAAGAGAAGATAAGCAACAATATTTTACACATCAGTTTTTGGTTTCGGATGATTGCCCTATTGCAATATTTGGAAGGGATCTTCTAGCAAAGCTTCAAGCTCAAATCATATTTAAAGGAAAAACCTTGGAAGTAATGATACCAAAGCAACAAGAATGCGCTTTCCAAATGACCTTAAGGGGGCAGCCAGAAGTTAAAGAGAAACAACAGTGGGAGCCTCCAGAGGGGATCTATCCTGATATTTGGGCCAGAAAGAATAATCCTGCTCGTGCGGTCAATGCTGAACCAGTAAAGGTCAGATTGAAGCCTGGGGTAGGCCCAACTCCAGTACGTCAATTTCCTTTGAAGCTAGAAGTACGCTTGAGTTTGAAGGAACTAGTAACGGACTTTATCCATTATAAATGGTTACACCAAACTACTAGTCCTCATAATACCCCCATATTTGGAGTTCCCAAGGAAGGCCGCCCAGGACAGTATAGGATGGTGCAAGACTTGCGAACTATCAATGAAAACGTTTTAGAAGATGTTCCAGTAGTGCCAAACCCACATACTCTGTTGGCTCATGTACCTGGCGATACTACCCGATTTACTGTGATTGATTTGAAAGATGCATTCTTTTCAGTACCCCTTCATGAAGATAGTCAAGATCTTTTTGCATTCCAATGGGAAGACCCAGTTGACCATCGACAGTGTCAACTAACTTGGTCCGTATTACCTCAAGGATTTATAAGCTCCCCATCTGAATTTACTAAGGCATTACAGAAAGATTTAGGACCATGGTATCAAAGACAACCAAAGTCAGCATTGCTGGTCTATGTGGATGATCTTTTGATCTGTAGCCCAGATAAGAGGAGCAATGAACAGGATGCTGTGAGCCTATTGAATCATTTGCATACTTGTGGATATCGAGTGTCCAAGGATAAGGTACAATGGAACCAGAACCAAGTAACATACCTAGGATACCAACTATCACAGGAGGGACGAATGTTATCAACTGAAAGGCGGACAGCGATTTGTGGTTTACCACCACCAACAAATGTTAGGGAGCTACGATCGTTCTTGGGTTTGGCTGGCTTTTGCCGATAGTGGATACCAAACTACAGTAGCTATGCCACTCCTTTGTATGAGTTATTGAAGAAGGAAACAGATTGGAAATGGACTAAAGAATGTCACCAAGCTTTTGAAGATATCAAACAAGCTTTGCAGAAAGCACCAGCTTTAGCCTTACCAGATGGGCTTAAACCATATAGACTTTATGTTTCAGAAAACAAGGGAACTGCGAGTGGAGTTTTAACACAGCAGTGGGGCCCTGACCACTTACCAGTGGGTTACTACTCGTCTCAACTGGATCCTGTAGCAAGAGGATGGCCAGCATGTCTGCGAATTGTGGCAGCCACAGGAATTCTTATGAAGAAAGCTGAAAAGATCATGATGGGAGCCCCGGTGGAAGTACTAGGACCTCATGATTTAAAAAGGATCCTGGGAGAAAAGGCTGCAAAGGTCCTTAGCCCAAGTAGGCTTACCCAGTATGAACAGCAGCTGCTAGGACGACAAGGCTTACATCTGAAAGCTTGTAATACTTTGAATCCAGCAACACTACTGCCCCAACCGGGAGAGTTAATACATGATTGTATCCAGACACTAGAATGCTCATTGAAACCTCGAGTAGATTTGACTGATCAGCCAATAATGGGACAACATTTGTATGTGGATGGAAGCTCGAAGGTAATAGATGGACAGCGGTATGCAGGCTGCGCTGTGTGTGAGGACCTGAAGCCTATAAAGAGTGTTAAATTGCCACCTACCTATTCAGCCCAGATGGCGGAATTGGCTGCAGCCATAGAGGCCTTGAAAGAATTGGATCAACAAGAGGGGAATATATACACTGATTCTAAGTATGTATTCCAAACTGCACATGCCTTCGCTATGTTGTGGAAAGAAAGAGGCTTTATTAAAAGTGATGGACACAGGATTGAGCATCAACAAATGATAAAAGAATTTTTGGAATGTGTTCAATTGCCAAAGAAGGTAGCCATTATCCATGTGAAAGCCCATGGAAAAGAATCAGATTCAGTTAGGCGAAAGGGGAATCATCAAGCGGATGAGGCAGCAAAGGAAGCAGCATTGAGTGGACAGCCGTTGGAGAAGAATTTAATGAGCATCATGATCCCATGGAGAGAGTTGATCCCTCAATATTCTAAAAAGGAAGAAGATGCTGCAATACAGTATGGGGCTCAGAAGTTATCCAATGGTTGGTGGCAATTACCTACAGGATTAATTTTTGTCCCAAAGGCAGTGCTTCGAGCTCTTGTATTAGAGACTCATAAACAGACTCATCTTGGAGGCAACGCTTTAGGGGATCTTTTAATTAGACAAATAGTTGCACCAGGATTGTATGAAGAAACAAAGCGAGCAGTGTATGGATGTACTATCTGTGCAGCAACAAATCCTGCCCCAAAACCACCATCAGCAATGGGAGGAAGACCATGGGCCTACTATCCTTTCCAGCGATTACAAATAGACTTTGCAGAATTACCAAGATGTGCAGGGTATAAGTACCTGCTAGTTATAATAGATCAATTGACAGGATGGATAGAGGCCTTTCCTACGCGAGCAGCAACAGCAATTACAGTAGCAAAGATACTGTTAAAGGAAATTTTTCCAAGATATTCTATGCCAGAGACATTTGAATCAGACCAAGGCCCACATTTTGTAAGCAAGATAATTTGTGCTGTAAGTATGGCCTTAGGGTTCAAGTGGAACCTTCATACACCATGGAGACCACAATCATCCGGTCAAGTCGAACGTGCTAACCGGACAGTTAAGACTTTATTGACCAAGCTTTGCCAAGAGGCTAAGTTGAATTGGATAACAGCATTGCCGTTGGCTTTAACTATTATGAGAAATACTCCCAGGGGAAAAACAAAACTGACTCCTTTTGAGTCACTGTTTGGCAGACCTCCCATTGAGCCTGGGCCCCAGACAGAGATTAATGGGGAATTGGGAAACAGACAATTATTAGAATATGTTACTGCCTTGCAGGGTGTTTTGTCTTCTATTCACAGGCATAATCGTGAGTTTCAGAGGTTACCCTTGGATGTGGCCATTCACCAATACCAACCCGGAGATTGGGTACGAGTTTGGAAGTGGAAGCAAGAGCCTTTGCAGCCCACGTGGGGACCACCGGAGCAGATCATTTTGATTACCGAATCGGCAGTAAAGCTCGTAGGCCATAAGCGGTGGGTCCATGCCAGTAGGATAAAGAAAGCAGAGGCTGTCATTACTGAGGAACCAGAGAAGGGAGTAGCCAAGGACTCCCCACCTGGAGAGGCGAAGGATCAGACGCCTGAAGAAAAGTGGTTATCGGAAACCGTACCGGGTTTCAACCTGAAGCTCAAGTTGAAGAAACAGAAAGACTGAGATTGTATGGGAGGTTCACGGAAACCTTTCCCCATCCAGCCTACTAGTGTACAAGTGCCAGGAGACCCCAGGAGGAAGGTTCCAATAACAGTAGTCCAGATTGTAGATACGTGTCCTAAGGATAGAAAACAACATCTACACACTATTGCTCGAACCTTTTTGAATTCTGTTCTTCCACCCGATATTGATCTCAAGACTGTACGTCTGAGGTGGTAGATGGGAGGATCTAGTCCTCCTCTCCCTTTTCGGATTATAATTTCACCAGTACGGTTGCCCCATGGAACCAGATCAAAAGTGCCAGTCACAGTGAAATATGCTCGAAAGATTATCGGGGAATTTGGAGAATATCAGCAGTGGAGTATGATCACGTACACCTTTGTGCATTTTCAACATCCACATTTTTCGCCAAGAGCGGATTGGGCAGGAAGGTGGTAGTACTGAAAGCATATCCTGGTAATTAGAGACTTTGTAATAAAAGGGCAGATTGAAATCGAAATCTTTGACTTGAGTCAATGGGAGGAAGTGTTCCACCTTCCCCATTAATTGCAATAATAGCTGCAAGAGACAAAAGGAACTATCAAAGGTATCTTCGAGTTCCTGTAGTAGTAATTCAGAAATGACCACCTTTACTTGGTTCACGCCTTGATAGACCATATCAGTGGCATACAGTGGTTCGGACTTGGGTGAATCACAGAATTCCAAACAGTGGTATTAGATTTGTGTACTAGATTTGTGGCCTAAGTTGTATCTCATGTTAAAATGGGAAGAAACTCAGCAAATATTAATTCTTTGGGCTTTAAGCCTATCCTTGGTACTATTTTGCGTCTCACTTCTTTATTTGTGGTATATATCTGCCTCCCAACTCCTTTTTCCACTCAAGAAGCGGGAATATGTAGAGATCAAAGGAGCTCATTCCAGAAGGAAAAAAGGGAAAATGTGTTTGTTGAACTCGCTCAAGAGGTAGCCAAAGAGTTTAACCTCACAAATTGTTGGATTTGTGGAAGTCCAAAAGGATTTTTAAAATGGCCATGGATAGGATTTCCCCTTGCACCCTACTGGCTTTTAAGTAATAAAAGTGAAGTACATGTTAATCTGAGCACCTGGACAGAGCCACATGAATGGGAGTTGTACAAATCAAGTTTGGGCAAATATTGTCTCCAACAGAATATTTCGAGAGGCAAATATGTTGGAGCCAGTAAATGTAATTGGACATTGGGATGGCGAGAGTATTGTTCCATTGGTAATTGTCCAGTTACAAACTGTACTAAATTTGTTTCTCGATGGAATAATACACACATCCAACTCGAAAATGGAACATGGTGCTCATGTATTCCTGGTGCACGTAATCGGAGTTCATGTAGGTCTAAATGTTCGGATCCTTACACAGATATTCAATTGAGTGACTGCCAAGAGAGGAATCTAACGATTCCTACCATCTTAAAAGATTAAGGTTGGCTATGGAAGCACCTTAATGGAACCGTTATTATGGGATTTCAGAATTATTGGACAGTATGGAACCAAACTAATAATGATACTAGATGTACATACAGAAATGAATCCCAATTATGGAAGTGTAATTTTGTTTTGGGACAAGGATACCGCATTGTCACAGGCCCTCTCAGTGCAAAGGATACATATTACATTCCTTATAATAAAAATTCTCCAATTCTACACAATACTACTATGCCTGCATTAAAAGGACACTATTGGATTTGTGGGAGTAAAGCTTATGCAATTCTCCCCTTGAATTGGACTGGCATTTGTTATGTTGGAATAATACAGCCAATGTATACTATAAAAGGTGGAAGTCTAAATCCTTTAGTTCCAGTGTTTGATGGAGAACAGTCTGAAAGAAAGAAAAGGGCACTTGATCTTTCTTTAACAAAAGGCCAAGACAATGGTTGGAGAGATACTTGGCCTCCAGAAAGGATCATTGAACATTACGATCCTGCTTCATGGGCACAAGATGGTTCAGCGGGTTACCGCGGCCCAATATACATTTTGAATCGCCTTATTAGACTTCAGGCGGTAATAGAGATAATAACCAATCAAACAGCTGAAGCTTTAACCTTGCTTGCTGATCAATGAACTCAAATGAGAGAAGCGATACTTCAAAACCGACTGGCCTTGGATTATTTGTTAGTTAAAGAAGGAGGTGTCTGCGGACTCCTTAATTTGACAGAATGTTGTGTGAAAATTGATGACAACGGCAATATAGTAAAAGACATTGCTAATAAAATCAAAAAGCTTGCTTATGTCCCAGTGCAAACTTGGAAAGGAATAAATCTTGGAGCTTGGGGAAGTTGGTTCAATTGGTTTGGAGGAATGAAGACAATGATTGTATTGGTTCTTTTGATTTTAATGGGATGTATGCTCTTACCTTGCCTGTTACCTGTAATTATGAATGGTATTCGTAGCATAATAGATAATGCAGTAACTAAAAGTAGTATGCAAATGTATGGCAGAATTATGTATCAACAAGTGATTCAGAATGAAGAAGCTATATGATATAAATATCAAAAAGCTTCTAAGGGGGGAATTGTGACACTGAATTCTGTTTGTTTGACTGTTTAAATTAATAACATATTTTGTTCAATTAAGCTTTCTTTGCATAGTCAAAGTAAAAAGGAGTATTAGGCCTGTTTTGCTGTTTTGAATTCATAGTAGAAATGAACTGAGAATCACCTCGCTTGTGCTATAATGCTGACAGTTAATTTACTTGTGTGTGTGTAAAGAGAAATGCTAATTTGCTGAATTGTAGAATCATTGTTTGTTTAAAGCTGTGTCTGCAAAATAGATAATTGTATTCTCACAGGCTTTTAGTTGCAAATGCACCTGTGCCCAGACTATGTTGCAAACTATGTTGCACATGTACAAGGTCAATATGAACATAACAAGTGTGAAAAACAATATCCTAATATGGTTACCAGGAGGAAATGGGCATGGATTAATGATGTAGTTATGATGTAGATGTGATGAAATTGATGCATGAATAATTAGTAAAATAAAGCTTATAAAAAGGCCAGCACAGCAGAGTTTGTCAGAACTGGCTTGGCCCTTCTCCACGTGCATGTGTTAGAAATAAATATACTCTATCCTCCATCTTGTTTCGTTCGTTCTTGAGCTCTATTGGGTGAGTATTAGGAGCGGATCCAAGCTACCAGGATCCCTAAAAGGGACTGGGGCGTATTGTTTATAACAGGGTTGCCAGGTCAGAAGCGTCCCAAACCCTGAGATTTTGGGTGCAGGCCTGAGTGATGTCATGGGGTAGGTCCAAATGATGTCATTAAGCATGATACATTAAGCATCAACCACAGTTGCTTTGTGCAGACAATTCATACAAAAACATTTATCTGATTGAAAATTAAGATAGAAACCTTAGCTAAAAAAAGGAGCCTGGGTAGGGAACATTTAATCTAGCCAATTCGCTTCTGGCAAACAGGGTTCAAGTGCCCTCAGGCCAGGCCAGGCCAGGCCAGTCACCAGAAGGCCATTGTAGGAAGAAAGGAGCCTAGTGTTGTGGATATGTCAGATGGGAGCACTCAGGAGTAATTAGATGGATGCCCCCAAAGAGCTGCAATTCTAAACACACTTACTAAGGGACTAAGCCCCATAGAACTCAATAGGACTTACTTCTCAGTAGATATGGTTTGAATTGTGTTGTTGGTAAAGCTTGACAAGGGATCCTCTGCAAAGACATCCATATCCAAGCAGGATTGGCAACCCCCTGCCTGGAATCCCCTGCCTCTACCTTTTAACATTCACATTTCTTTACAGATTTGACTCTTCACTTCAGAAAGAGGTCTGAGAAATGAGTAAGAAGATCCTCTACCCTTTTCTGCCTCCCCTGTGGGCTGCTATAAACTCACCTTGTCAGCCAACCCAATTCCAGTGAATATAATTGACAGAGAGAAAGCACACATGATTTGGTCTACCTTCATAGGCAGCAGCTTGGGAACTACAACAATTGCAGCCACGCTGCCCAATATGTGAATTCTCTTTTACCACTATTGGACAAGAAACAAACAACAAGGTGCATCATCAGTGGGTTTAAGAAGTTTGAGCGGAGCGCTGGAAACCACTGTTGTTGCTTCTATGGATGAAAGGGAGTGAGGATAAAGGTAAATGAAATGCAAATAGAAAAAGAAGAACATAAGACAGTGATGATTTCTTAAATGCAGTACCATACCAACCACAACAAGATTCCTACGAGTAAGACAGAAAACTAACCATCTCACAACCAGTCAGGATTCCTAACCAAAAATATGAAACATGAAGGAATGTTTGTATAAACATGACTATCAAATATATTTATTATTTACACAACCTGTAAAGATGTTTATACTGCAATCCTACGTTTATTTATTCAGAAGCAAGTCCCAATGTATTCAGCAGGGCTTACTCAAACAGGAACAGAACTGCAACCTCAAGTGATAAGCAACTTCATTCACGCAACCCAAAATTCAGAATCATGCCACTTTCAGCTGTTTTGCAACTGTTTATACTTGTTTTTGTAGTTATTGGATTTTAAAGGGATTTATTTCTTATTGTGAGCTGTCTTGGTTTCCAGACTGCAACCCTACCTCACAGTGTTGTTGGAAATATTCCCATATATACACACACCCCGTATAATCGTTTGTCAAAACCAGTTGATCATTGCAGAACATTAAAAAAAATCAGTATTAGTTTCCTACATAATAAAAACAGTGACACCTAAGTAAGCCTTGCCTAACTGCTTTAAAAATAGGATTGGAGGAGGAAAGATATACAACACAAACACAATTCTTTCCTATGTTCACTCAGAAGTCCCATCAATTTACAGCACAATCCTAACCATGTCTACTCAAAAGAAAGTCCTATTGAATTCAACGGGGTTTATTCTGGGTATGTTTACTCTGGAAAAGCAAGTACTGGATTAAAGCTTCAATTTGGGAAGTTTGCAAAACACTGCCCTCTTCAAAATTTAAACCTGTCTGACTCCTACACACAAGAGAGAAAAAGACTGAATGCTTGCTTATTCAGTCTGTGAGATGTTCAGAAAAGCAGGAAAAAGCACGTTTCTGAGCCTGGGGACGGTCACTGTCTCTCAGCCTCAGAAGGAGGCAATGGTAAACCCTCTCTGAATACCACTTACCATGAAAACACAGTTCATAGGGTTGCCATAAGCAGGAATCCATTTGAAGGCAGACAATTCAATTTGACTCAACATTTTTGTCTTTATAATTCCTTGTCAATCACAACCCTGATTTCTTATTGGCTAAAATCTGAAAGGGCAGAGATTAGAAGAGAATTAAGCAACTAAGAAGTTGTAGGGGGGCAGCTGACATTTTGGTGTATATCTCTGGAATCAGACCACCTAGAAACTTAATTTTTTTAAAAATGAAAGTCTGGAGATTAAGGTGACTACCTGGTGACCCGGAGGGGACCCCCAAAAACCAGAGTCTCCAGCTGAAAAACAGAGGTCTGGTAACCCTACCAACAGCTGTTTAGGATCCCAGAAATTCCTATTACCTGGCATTCAAACAACTCACTCATCAATCACAGCTCTAATTTTACACATTGGCTGAAAGGAGGGAGCAACCAGGCTGGCTCATCAAACAGATATATCTGAGAAGCATGCCTGCACATTTTGTTTATTGTTTATTTTTACATTTCTACCCCGCCTTTCTTTTCATGATTGAAACCCAAGGCGGCTTACATATAGTTTCCAGGTGGTCTCCCATCCAGGCACTGACCAGACCTGACCATGCTTAACTACATCAGGGAGCTGGCTTCATGTGCCTTCAGACCATAGCCTGGGACTATGTTTCATGTCTTCCCTTCTAGAAGGATTAAAGGGCCCTGCCAGCTGTGGGTCTGGTACATCAGTATCCTTGGACCTGCCTCTCTGTGGCCCTGGGTATTTACGTGCTAACGCTGGAAAACTCTGAGACAAGATGGGTGAGCTAGAGTGCTTGATTTTAAAGGTGAGCATAGGTATACTGGGCATAGAAACCTGGTGGAATAGAGAGAACCAGTGAGACGCTCTGGATACAAAATTTGTTGGAAGGACTGGTGCTGCTGGTGTTCTGTATGTAAAGAGCATATAGAGTACAAGAAGCTAGAAATTCCAAAAGTGGCAGACTCTTCCACAGAATTGCTGTGGGTACCAATACAGAACCGCAAGGATAATGTAGTAATGGCACCAAAAGCAGGAACTACGCTTCAGAGGCAAACTGTTATGCAATTCCCTGTGCAAGCACCTTGTGATGAACCATCACCAGATCTGCCAGGATTAGTTAATAGTTAAGCCAAGGGTGATTTGAAGTTTGCTTAGTCGAAATAAGAAACAATATTTTTGCCCTATGTATCACTAATGGTCTGAGATTAAGTCTGACAACCATCAAACCCCACATTGACCTACTCACTGGCAAAATGCAAGCTTAGCTATCTCACTGATACTTGCCAAAATGGATTTTATCATGAATGAAACTTAAAAATATTCACAGTCCGTTATATCTAACAATAATTATGTAACTACATGTTCTTTAGAATAAATGTTTAGAGTTTATGAAACAATATCCTGCAATCAGATGCTTGGTATTCTTACATTCCCATAAACAAAACTTGTGAATAACTTTGTAATTTCTGGAAATTTTGGAAATTTTGAAGCCGCTGAAAAGAGATGTGCCCCCCCCTTTTTTTTCCACGAAAAAAACCAAACTGAAATTTTGGGAAAAGTGAAAAGATGCAATACTTTTTTATATCACCGTTTACAGATCAAAAGTCACTTCATTACTTTAGGAACTTAAAATGTATTATGTATACCTGGATTTGTCACTAAATAATCATGTTTGGTATATTAAAAGTGCAGCTTATTCAGACAACAATTACAAATTGAATTTACTTTTGTTACAAATAGTGCTGCAAGCTGCTAATTATAAGGAAACTAACATCTCTTTCATTTTGCAGAATTTATGAGGATCAGGCAAACAAAACCAGGATAATTCATCATTATTATTTATTTTGAAAATTACTATCCCTCTTCCAGTCCTCCATAGTGTCAGCAGACATAAAGCACTCATTTCCATAGAAAGAGCTGAATAAAGGGGCTAGAGAGGCAAGACTCAATGAATAATATAAAATTTTAATCAGTCTCATTCTATGAGCTATCACTATCAGTATTTGCTTCTTCATATTTGTCATCATATTTATGCTGGACTGCAAAAACCTAAAGGTTTGTCCAGATTGAAACAAGCCCAAACTTTCCCCCTTCTTCCAATGGCTTTAGGGGGGAAAAAGGGGGGGATTCCAGTATTTGTTCCAGGCCTTCACATCTCTACCCTAGACTTAGGGAGTAATCCAACTTATTCATTTCTTATTTATATATATATATATATATATATATATATATATATATATCCCGCCCTTCCTCCCAGCAGGCTTAGTGGAGGCTGGTGGAAGGGAAGGTGGCAGAAGGAGCCACAACACCCTACCTCCGTTCAGGAGCCGCTGGGTGGGGAGGACACTGGCTGTGCCAGTAGGGCTCAGTGAAAGGGGGAAAAAGTCATGTTTCCTTCTACCTCCCCTTTTCCCTGCGTATCAGCTGCTGGGACTGAGGGACATAGGACCAGTCTGCAGCATGAGCCCACAGCTTATGCAGCATAAGTCTACCTTCCCTCAGTTCCGCCCTGACACCCCATGGAACACCCATTTTGGGGGCCTTCTTGTGGCTCCATTTGTGCTGGTCTTGGCTGAGCTGGCTCGGCTCCTGCTGTGCCCAGGTGGTGGCAGAGTTCGCCAGCTTTGCTGTGCATGCACCCGAGGAGAGGCCCCTACTGACACAGCACAGCTGCGCCAACACCCTCCCCCCTCTGCCACATCCTGCAACCCCTCAACCTGGCATATATGCCAGTTGGATTGCACCCTTAATTTTAAGTGGTGTCCAGGAACTGATGCAAGATGTAAGAATTGTTGAATCAATTGCAGCAGTGCTACCAAATTCAACGTATACATAAGTGGACAATTACCTATGTGAGGCAGTGATGGTCACCAACTTGGATGGCTTTAAAACAGGATTGGACAAATACATGGAGGATAAGGCTATCAATGGCTACTAGCCATGATGGCTATGCTCTGCCACCATGATCTGAGGTAGTATGCTTCTCAAGTAGCTGGAAGCTGCAGGAGAGGAAAGTGCTTTTGCACTCAGATTCTGCTTATGGGCTTTCCATAGGCATCTGGTTGGCCACTGGGAGAACAGGATGTTGGAACAGATGGGCCACTGGCCTGATCCAGCAGGCTGTTCTTGTATTCTTTAAAAAAAAGTCCTATATAGTCACATTTGACTTCAAAAGAGGAAACGTCCCCCAAAATGAAGGCACCGGTACAAAATAAGTTGAACTGTGAAGTAAAGAGGGTCAATCCCTGCAGAATACTTTGAGGTTATTCAAAACCGGATTAATAGAAGCTCAGATAGTCTGTACTCTGATCAGGAAAGGCCAAGAAGATGCCAACATGATTAACTAACAAAGTCAAGGAAGCTATTAGAGGCAAGATGGCTTCCTTCAGTCTTGAAAGTATGTTCAAATAAGAAAAACAAAAAGCAACACAAACTTTGGCGAAAGAAATGTGGGTACTTATATCTGGAAAAGGTTCAAAAAATGGCAACCAAAATGATCCCTGTGAGAAAAGCTTACAATATCTGAGGCTTTTAAATATATATATATATATATATATATATATATTTAAAAGGAGAATAAGGGGGGATATGATAGTGGTGTATAAGATTATTAATGATGTGGAAAAAGTGGATAGACAGATTTTTCTCTGTCTCTCATAATGCAGGAACTCAGGGCCATCCAATGAGGCTAAATATTGGAAGGTTCAGGACAGACAAAAGGAAGTATTCCTTCTCGTGGCGCATAGCACATTTGCTACAGAGAGATATAGCACTGGGTGGCTTTAAAGGGGATTAAAATACTGGGGAGATAAGGCTATCATAATAACTATATTACTTCCAGAATTGGAGACAGTATGCCTCTCAATACTAGTTGCTAGAGAGCAGAAGTGAGGAGAGTGCTATTGCACTCAAGTCCTGCTTGCAAACTTTCCATAGGCATCTGGTAGGCCACTGTGAGAACAGGATGCTGGGCTGGATGGGGCTTTTGTCTCATCCAGCAGGGCTCTTCTTATCTTACACCCTCAATGCTTACCCTTATACTGATGGCATGTAAGCGAAGCAAGATAAATGTTCTAAAAGCTAAGGTTTTAAGTTCACTCTTCTTCCAGTGTGATATAGTGGTTAGAGTGTTGGACTACAACCTGGGTGACCAGAGTTCGAATCCCCACACAGCCATAAAACCATATTGAGTAAAACCATATGCTTATGTGCCTTAAGAAGAAATCTTGTTAATCTTGTTAGCTTTGTTATCTGTAATAAATACTTAATTTGGTTTACCAAAGACCTGATCCTTGGCTGGGGTTTCACAGACCAGAAGGGAGGGTAAGGTAATGACCAAAGCTGAAGGGGAACTGTAACAAATGGTGGCAGCGGTGACCACTCACTGGGTGACCTTGGGCCAGTCACTGCCTCTCGGCCTGAGAGGGAGGCAATGGTAAACCCCCTCTGAATACAGCTTACCATGAAAACCCTATTCATAGGGTCGCCATAAGTCAGGATTGACTTGAAGGCAGTCCATTTCCATTTCTTCTTCCATTTAAGGCAGATGCGATCATGCTTGTTATTTTTACTGTCTTGTGGTGGTGACTAAGCTATACTGAAGTGCACAAAGTGATGCATTTCTCTTGCTAAATCATCAGATGATGGCTTCTCCATTAGAACCAAAGTTCTCTTTTTCCACATCCATGCACCACCCAGTCACAGATTAAAAAATTGCTAAGCAATAAAATCACAGCAGGTTGGGAGCATATGTAGTGGCAGTTCAACACCTCCACGGCACAACACAGGTGGCTTTGATGCTCATGCCAATAAAATACATTTCACCATCCCAATTTGACTGAACTCTAAAATTTACATCCAACAGTGTTCAAACAATCTGACTATTTATTTGGTCATAATTTAACATATCTGCTTAAGGGTGAAATGTGTTCAGTGGAAAAACACCAATACAAAAATGGTGGGAGAGGTACACTTTTTGCTTCAATAATTCTAATTCTAATTGCAGATATGTCACATTGCAAGGTTTGTTCCAGACACATCTCAGATGGAGGCAAACAAAAATTTGGTTTCTGATCAATGTCAACCCACAGACAGCTTGGAAAGAGCCTAAATAATGCTGAGTCAAAGCTGCGTGGGAGAAGAGAGTATTCAAGCATAGTGGCCATAGCATTCCCTTCAGAGTGAAATCCTTTCCAGAAATCATAACCATAGCGGCTTTTCTTCTGTCCTTGGCAAAGTCTTTTAAATATGTGAGTTTCTTTGTTCCTGTTAAAATAAACTTAACATTTTCACTTGGGCTACAAAAGGGCATGGATTTTGTAAGTTAAGGAACACATCTTAATGTCCACACCAAGTAAGAAGTAAATCTTTTGTACAGTCTAGAATATTATGCTCACTTACAAGCTATGCTCCATGTGTACATACTTTGGATTGGTCTTTCAGCTCATCATTCCGATGGGGGGGTTATCTAGGCAGAAATTCTACAGGTTCAGCTCGCTCAGTCACTTGCTACAACTGCACCTGATGAAAATTGCAGTGGGATGAATGGGATGGAAGAAAGCCAGGGCCACAAAATAGAGTGGGATGTCTTCAGCCTAGTAGCCCCAAGTTTCCCTTAGGGATGTGGAGGAGAAACCAATGGGCAACTTGATAGCACACTGAGGGAAAAATAACGGAGAGAGGAAGCAAGAGGAAACAACTCAGATAAATATACTGTATAAAGTAAATCTCCAAACAAAAAACAGGAGGGGATAGAATTCTATTTATTTAGAGATTGCTACCCCACCCTACGACCAAAGAGGTCACAATGTGGTTTACAAAAATAAAGGAATATTCAAAATATTATAGATAATAAACAGAAACTTTAAAATAACACTCATCAGGAGATTTGGGCTGCAATGTCATCAGTATGCGGATGACACGCAGCTCTATCTCTCATTTAAATCTTCACCAAGGTTGGCTGTGGAAACCCTGTCCAAGTGTCTGGAGTCGGTGAGTGGCTGGATGGGAAGGAATAAGTTGAAGCTGAATCCTGACAAAACCGAGGTGCTGTTTGTGGGAGACAAGGGAAGGCTGGGAGATATAGACCTGGTGCTTAACGGGGTACGATTGCCCTTGAAAGACCAGGTCCGTAGCCTGGGGGTCATTCTTGACTCCCAGCTGTCTATGGAGGCTCAAGTTTCAGCTGTGAGCCGAGCAGCTCTGTATCAACTCCATCTGATACGGAGGCTACGCCCCTACCTTCCCAATCATCTGCTCCCACCGGTGGTACATGCCCTGATCACCACTCGCCTGGACTACTGTAATGCGCTCTACGTGGGGTTACCCTTGAAAACGGTTCGGAAATTACAGCTGATACAGAATGCAGCGGCGCATCTGATTGCAGGCAGCCGCCATAGAGATCACATCACTCCTGTGCTGAAGGAGTTGCATTGGTTACCGGTTGTGTACCGAACCCAATTCAAGGTGTTGGTTTTAACCTTTAAAACCCTATACGGTTGTGGCCCAGCCTATCTGAAGGAGCGCCTCCAGCATCGACAGGGATGCCGCTCAACAAGATCGACCTCAGAGGGCCTTCTCTGGATTCCACCAGCCAAAATAGCTAGGCTGGTGAGGACTCGAGAGAGAGCCTTCTCAATAGTGGCCCCCACCCTCTGGAACTCTCTCCCAGGTGATATACGCCATGCCCCATCTATAATGAGCTTCCGCAGGACCCTGAAGACTTGGCTTTTTAGGCGGGCGTTTGAGATGGGCTAGTTTTTCACTGTTTTTAAATTTTAATTGTTTTATATACTGTTTTATCTTGTATGTCGCCCAGAGTGGCTGGACAACCAGCCAGATGGGCGACTAACAAATTCAATAATAAAATAAATAAATAAAATAAATAAGTTACACAATTATTATAAAATTGGCATAACCCTTAACTATCTTAAAGTCCTACCAAAAGGGTGAGTTTTTACCTGGCTTTTAAAAGGATATAACAAAATGAGGTATGATGAGAGAGATGATTTTAGACTCCAGGCTTAACAGTGTTACAAGACCCCTGCTTGTTCTGCCCAGTGTTAGTGCTAGCATACAAGCCCTAAATGGTTTGGGTCCCAAGTACCTAAAAGAGCACTTTTCCCAATATCAATCATCTCAGGTCTCCATGTTCGGCAGGGGAGACTCTCTTGGTGGTGTCACTGCTGGCAGCTGCCCGGCTGCCACTGACCCATGACAGGGCCTTGTCAGTGGCAGTTCCCCCTATTTGGAATGCCTGCCTAGTGAGGTGCGTCTCTCCCTCATTATCGACTGTCAGAAGAAATTTAAAAACATTCCTGAAAGATCCAGTTCCTGGCAACCTTGCAATGATTAACTGTGAGGGTATTGGACTGTCTGAAATGTTTTAAATATGTTTTTACTTTATTTTTGTATTATATTGTTTCATCACTGATGTGTTTGTCCTTCTGGGCTTCTTTGGGATATAAATTAAATAAATAAATAAGGTGCAGCCTTGGACTTTTAGATGGCAAATGTGTATGGCTTCACTCACTTCAACATGCAGTAAAGCAGCCCTGCTGTGTTTGGCGGGCCTCTTGCTCATTCTGCTAAGTGGACCCCTGGGCTTCTGCTGTCAGAGTTCTGCCTTGACAGACTACTGGTGAGAGACAACAATCTTTCAGGCCTGCCTCTGGCTACACAGTCCTGGGATGGGCAGCACCTGTAGGTCTCTGTCTCTGTCACTTCCTGCCTGTGGAGATGTGGCTAGACAAATACTGTGTGAGGGCAGAAGACTCTCCTTCACTGTGGCTCTCTCCTCTCTCTCCTCCACTATTTTCCAGAAAATGTGCTTTGTATTCACACTGTCATATCCTCAGTCTCTTTCAATACTCCCAACTCTCACTTCCAGTGCCTCCTCTAAAAATCTTCTCAGAAATTCTTCAGTATGGCAGGAACAAGGAACCTGTGGCCTCCAGATGTTGTTGGACTCCAGTTACCATCAGCCCCAGCCAACATGGCCAATGGTCAGGGATGATGGGGGTTGTAGCCCAGCAACATATGGAGGGTCACAAGTTAGTCACCCCTGCCATAGTGAATCAAGGGCCAAAAAAGCTGTGCAGGCATCCCCCAGGGAGTACACAGCACTGGTTTGCCTATCTGTTGCTTATTATCAATACAGTAGGGCCCCGCTCATACAGCGGGTTATGTTCCGGACCCCCGCTGTAAAGCGGAAACTGCTGTAAAGCGGATCCCATTGACTTACATTGACCAAAATGGTGCCCGGCGGCAAAAAACCGCCGTAAAAGCGGAACAAGCGCTGTAAAGCGGGGCCTTTCTACAATTCACAACCACTGTATTAACGGAACACTGTAAAGCAAAGCGCTGTAAAGCGGGGCCCTACTGTACTGTGATCTGCTTGGGGAACTCGGGATAGAAATCCACAAAGTAAATAAATATATCATTGGGATATTGGGATAGAAGGGTTTGCTGTTGCAGCATGGTTAGGATTGTGCTGTGGTTATGACTGATATCAGATCTACTCATAGGAGAGAATATAGAAATCTAAAATTTTCACATTGCAATAACTTTAGAACATCCTGCTCCTGATCGGCCCTGCAGCCAGGGTGGGGCAAATTGGTGTACCGCCCTCCCCCAGGATTTTTTTGCAAATTTGTGACATGACAGACAATGACAACTTTCATTTAAAGAATAACAGCTTGTTTGAAGAACAGGAGCCATTTAAGCACACGACCCTTTGAAAAATTCAATGAATAGGAAGGTCAAGTGCAAAATAAAAGCCTCATTTGGAAGAGCCCCCAAAAGTCTTCCTCACTCAAGACTTTCCCTGACTAAGGGTAGACTTTTCATGATCGCAATCACACTATAATTACTTACATCATTGGGACTACTGTGGCAGAGCTCTCCCAATTAGAACATCAAGCAATTAAAGAATAATAGTCCCCAAACCCCCAAATCTCAAGGACACACACTTTTTCTTGTTCCAGACACATTTTATACTTTTATTTGAACTCAGAATCTCTGCAAACATTTCTGTCAATCTAATGTTCTCTGGCCAATCAGCTCTCTGCACCACTCAGTCAATACTAATCCAAAACTGTAGCTATAGCAAAGAGGTCCCTCCCCTTAGTTCTGCCTGCTTGTCAGCCTTCCTAGGATGGCTACTACTCCATCTGTTGTTATGCTCAGAGTGGTTTCCTAAAGGCTGTGTTTCCTCACACTTGAGCCACGTTCTTTTTAGGCAGCATGTGGAAGGGACAGAACTTTCAGGAGTGGCTTTACAGTTTAGTATATTTTGGGGGGAAGAGAGAGACAGAAAAATGGAAGAAAACAAATGCTGGACATAATGTGTGAGTCTGTCTTTTATTTCTATAACAAAAACGAGACTGTTTTTATTTGATTTGATTTTTTGTATTTATTTTGCGGAGTGGATGGGGGAGACAATTAATAGGAGAAATGTAAGCCTGTGTAGTTTGCCGCAACAGCTCTGGCCCTGAAACAAGGCAGGGGAGGCTGCTGCAGCTCCTTTATTCTTCATGACTTTCCTGGTTGCAGGATCATGTGTTAGTGTTGGGCCTACTCGACTCTGGGTCTGGTAGTTTGTTCCTTGGGATCTTGGGGAGTGAGTCTGGGTTTGCTTTGGCCATCATTGGATGGGATTACACTGTAAATTAAAAACTCCTCTTCTGCAAGCTTGTTTGCTCACAAAGGCTTTTGGAAAGTTAGGAGGAGGTTGCAGAAAGTACATCTCTTCTACTCCCACCTGGACTCCTCCCTCTGCAAGTCTGTTTGCAGGGGCTTTTAGAAAGTTGGAAGGGGGAGGATATTGTGGTCGTGTATCCCATTATGGTTCTCCCATGTCCTATCACATTCCCCTTCTGGGAGTTTGTTTGCCCACAAGATTGGGGGGGGGGCAGATTGTGGCTGCCTTCCTCTCCCGTAAGTTTGCCCAAGAGAGCCATTGGAAAGTTTATTTTATTTATTTATTAAATTTATATCCAACCCTTCCTCCCAGAAGGAGCCCAGGGCAGCAAGTTGGGAGGAGGTGGTGGATCATTGCTAAGGCTGCAGGGAGTAAATGGACATAGTTCTATTGGACATACTTCCGAGTAGACATGGTTAGGATTGCACTGCAAGGTGGTGACTTGTCCAACTGAGTATGGTGTTGTTTAAAAGGTAAAGCTGCAATCCTAGCCCAACTTACTTGAGAGTAAGCTCCACTGAGCACAATAGGGCTTACTTCTGAGTAGACATAGCTAGGCTTACACTCTAAGCTGGTGACTTGCCCAATTAAAAACTGGTATTCTTTTCAGATCTGTCTGCATCAATAAAGTTTGCAGTGCAGTCCTGTATATAAAAAGTAAGTACCCCTATTCCCGCATCACCAAGGCATCCTGTCTGCTGTATCCAAATCCTGTTTGGTGAAGGTAAAATCGCATATCTGTGCAGTCAATTTTGGGGGAGGGGGTGAGTTTATGCTATAATACATTTTTTAGTCTTTAAGGTGGTAGTTCTGTTCTGTTGTTTTGTATTGTGACATTGTTGTGAGGATAAAAGACTATAAAACACTTTGGCAAATTTAAAATGCTATTACAAAAAGTAGAAAGCTGCAAATTATGGTTCAGATCAGCATGTAGTCTGCAGAGCCTACAGTCTGGGACCATAGATTACACTCTGCTTGCCCAACTGCCCCCTTCCCCCACAAGCCTGTCCCAGCAGGCAGCCACATACTGGATTTGCTGAGGACCTAAATGCAAAGTATAACGTTTGTAGGTCTGAATATCTGTGTTCCAGATTCTTTTTTCTTTGTGTTTTGGTTGGGGTTTTTTCATGATTCCTAATTTAGACTCCCACCCCTCCCCAATTCAAAATCACGGGCAGGCAGGAGATGGATTTCTTTTAGCATTTTGAGTATTCCTTATTCATCAGTATAATGCTTATATTCACTACACTTTTCCGCCAGGGAACTCAAGGTGGCATTCATGCGTCTCCTTTTCTTAGTGTTATCCTCACAATTCTGTGAGGTAGATTAAGCTGAGAGACAGTGACTGGCCCAAAGTCATACACAGAGTTTCCTGGCTGAGTGATGATTTTAACTGTAGGCTCCCAAGGTCCTAGTCCTCTTAATTGCCCTGCATTTTATTTACATTCTGGGGAAAAAAGATATGGAAAAGAATATGCTAGGGGAAAGGAGAAAGTCATAGCTTCCCAAAGGTCTGGAAATGTATGGGATTCCTTGTTAACAGTCCTGAGTGGCACTTTTAAGATTAATCAATTTGGGCTGCAATCTAGTTCATTCTTACCAGGAATCAATCCCCGTGGAATTCAATGGGGGCTGGCCTCTGAGTAATGTATGGTTATTCTGGCATATCCCACATTATTTATGTTATTATTTATTTATTATATTTATATCCTGCCCTTCCTCCCAGAAGGAGCCCACACTAGAAATTGTCTTGTAGTGACCTTTTCTGAACCAACATTGTTAATAAAACTGCAATGTTTATGGGTTTCTGTGCACAGGAAGAGGATAGGGAAAGAACCAGAACAGATGGAGACCACACAACGTCTCTCCCAGCGAAGAAGCAACTGTGACAGCAGGGACGCCTTCTGAATAAGTAAGACATTTTCAAGTTTAGTTTGGTGCTAACTATTTGTAAAACAGGAATACTTAAGTGTCTACAGTATGTTTTGAAAAGAGGAGGATGGAGAGGAAACCAGAACAACTTGGGCATGCCCCCATGACCTCTTACTAGTCCCACCAGGTCTAGTAGACACTAACCATCACTGGCTTAAGTGATCCTGAGAAAAACAACTTGTATAGTAACATGATCCTTGAAGAGTTAAATATTAGAACTTTCTATTATAGGCTAGAGTTAAGACTCTACCCCTTGGACTTTGCTCTGCTTTTCAGTTTCAGTTGTGTTCTCTACCCAATAAAGAAGCATATTTGTTTGCCTATAGTAAGAAGTAAAAAATTTTTATTCTGCAGTTATAATGAATAGAGCAGAATTGGGTGCTTATTGCTAAAGGGTGAAATAAAGAGATAACTTAAAGTGAGTTGAAAAATATCTACCACAAGATACCATTTATTCTTTTAAAGCACTCACTATACTCACAATCATAGTGGCTATTTTTTTCTTCTTTTTCTTGAGTACTTGATGGCAAAGGTTGAAAACAGCGCTCACAGACTAGAAATACTGCTGTGCACACTACAGTTAGCTTCTGGCTGGCCACCTAGGCTGTAACTCAGGTCTAATTTCTGATTTTCCCAATATGTGCAGCTCAGCATGAGGCCTTTCAGAGTTTCTGGGCAAAAAAATCAATCCAGCAACCAGGTTTTTAAAAAAAAAAAAAAAAATCTACAGTTAGATTCCAATAGCTTAGTAGATCAACCAGTTAAAAAGTTTTCCCTTGATTTGTCCAAGAGGAAGGAAAATCTAAAGATCAGGAAGAAGACTAGAAGGAGGGACCCTCAGGGAGGAATTAACATACATACATACTCTGAAGTATTTACTTTCTCTCTGCCCTTCCCTAAACTTGTAGTATGGACAAGTTTGTTTTTTGAGTGAAATCTAAAATTGAACTACCTAATCCAGCATCAAAACCAAGCTCAGGAACTCACTGTCATTACCAAAGTAGTTCATTTCATCAAGAATCATAAGACAGGAACAGTCCATGGGTAGAAGAGGACTGTAACTGTAGGCAAAGTCAAGCTTTTGAGTCTGATATTCCTCAGGATCTCTCAAAAAAGGATGAGTCTTAATCTCATTGACTTCAACAACAGAGTTGGTGTAAATAAAGGTAAGCCAAAAAAAAACCCAGAAGGCCTAGTGAGCCTGTAAGTGTTATGGCTTGAAAGGGGCAAAGCTTTTGCTCTGAATCTGTGTAAAGAAAAAAATCCATGCAGAGTTAGCATAATTTGGAAGGAACCTTAAGAAAAAGAGGGAAATTGTGTATATTAGACAGAGGTGACTAAAACAATGGGAGATATTAATGCCAAACGGCCTTTAAAATGATAACTGAGATTAACACGAAGGCTAATATTCCTTATTTTTTAGAGACCTCCACTTTCCCACAGACACATACAAGGCCTGTATGTATCATGGGTTTTTATGTAGCAACTATAGTATGCAACGAAAAAGTGACACAAAAGGTACAAACAGGCAATGTAAAGAAAGGCAAGTCAGGGAGGTGGGAAAGAACTTGAGTGAATAGAACAGGGGAAGGGGAAGTTAAGCCATTGAGAACACAAGGAGCTGTATTAACCGAAGACATAGCTGTAAAGGACTCCTTGGTCCACAGACTTCGGGATGATTTACCTGTTCCATCTATAAAGCGTTACCTTGGATTGACCAGACAAGGTCCAAGACTCATTCCACCTGAAAAGTGGAGGATCGGTATCCCCTCTGCTGAATATTTATGTTTCTCCCTTTTAAAGAAGGCACAGTCTACTAATTGTTATAGGCCCAGATCATAAGCTCTATGTTGAACCAACACAGACTGAATAGGAAAATGAAAGTAAAACATAGTCTGAGGATGTATTCTTGAGATTCTAACCAATATAATAAAAATTTGGTAATGATAATCCTATTATTTCCTGTTATACACTGAAGGTGTCAAGTTAGATTGAAGTGAGCCATTGCTATTGGTAATTTTATCCCGTTATGGTTGGAATCTTCTGAGCAAATGCAAAGTGTTGTATGGTAGCATATGGGCTATAGTGTAGCCTTGGGGGACAATGCATTATGCTTGTATCTTTTCCCCTTTGTAGTTTGGATTTCTGATCCTCTTTACACGGTCTATTAAGCTATTGATCTGTGTCAGTGCTTACACGCACACCAACAATTTCTAAGATATTCACCCACTCCCAGTCTACGGAGGCATTTTTGTTTTGGGAAGAATTTTCACCCATAACAGTCAAATGAGGCACTCGACATGGATCATTCTACCTTCCCTTATGTATTGACTTACAGTAGAGGTAGCCAAAGATCCTCCGTGGCGCAGAGTGGTAAGCGGCGGTAACGCAGCCGAAGCTCAGCTCACGGCCGGAGTTCAATTCCAACGGAAGGAGGAAGTCGAATCTCCGGTAAAAGGGGTCGAGGTTCACTCAGCTTTCCATCCATTCGTGGTCGGTAAAATGAGTACCCGGCATACGCTGGGGGTTAAAGAAAGGCCGGGGAAGGAACTGGCAATCCCACCCCATATATATGGTCTGCCTAGTAAACGTCGCAAGACGTCACCCTAAAAGTCGGAAACGACTCACACTACAAGTGTGGGGACACCTTTATCTTTAGAGGTAGCCAACATGGTGCCCTCAAGATGATGTGGACTTCATTAGCCCTGACCGTTGGTCATGGGAGCTGAAGTCCAAAGCATCTTGTGTCTTCTTTGATGGGGGGGGGATGTAATAAACCAAGGCTTAAGTGATTGTTTGCCAGATGCCTCAGCTTTAACTATGGTTTATTAACTATGATCAGTACTAATCATGGTTTAGTTTTAGGCTCCCTAGTGAAGACATTCTGCCACTAAGACAGGGAGGTTTCTGCAAAAGCAGAAACAGATGTAAATGGAGGGGGTGGGGCCAGAGAGTATCTTAGGCTGATATTTCAAGAACTACAGGACAAAGAACCTGTCTCTAGTGTAATGAAACTTTCTGATGGAAAATATTTCCATTAACAGCACGTCAATGTTAATTTTTAAAAACCAGCCTGTCTCCTAATTTCCTTTAATCAAACTTCCATATTCAGTTGCTCTTGTGATCCCAGTGCTAAATAACTTTTTGAGTCTTTTCAAGGCTTCCACAGCAGTCTGATCAGCTGAATACTGACTTTTTGCTAAACCATGCAAGAGTCTTAGAAATTAAAAAAGACATAAAATATTTAAGCCTTGCATTTTTTTAAAAAAAGGTAAATTGCACACTCATATGAGAGAACTTTCATATCAGTGCCACAAATAGTCAATGACTCAGACAGTAGGATGGCTCATTAATATTCTACTATCAATTTAGCAGTCCTCTAATTTTATGAGAACAATTTTGCAAAGAAGGTGCAGACTGAATAGATTGAATATTTAATACAATTGATTAAAAACATTATTGATACAGAACAGTATTGAATTGTCACAGTGGCATAGCTCTCAGGAAAGCTTATTAAAAAGATTTAAAATGTCAGTCACAATTCTGAGCAACAGCCAAGCTCCCACGAAATTCAAGAAAGGTAATAAAGATTACCAGAGTTTCCCCTTATGGACTAGAATGGTGAAACAGAACTTGTGGCACTTTATTTTACACATTTGATTGTCAAATAATGTTAAATTAGCCAGATATTCCACAATATGTAAATGTGAATCACATCAACGAAAATAGTAGCCCAAAACAGATGAAAGCAAAGTAGGGTTTTCTCCTAGAAAGCCACCTTCTGTTCAAATACACTACAACATAAGAGGGAAGAGGATAGCAGTTCTTGTTCTTCTGTCTAAAATGCTAAAACTAACATGTATAAAGACCTCATAAGTACCAAGTTGAAGACATGGAACATTGTAGGTTTTGGTGCACGTGTGCCCAGGGACTCAGGATCTGCCCACGGAGCAGGAGGTAAGCGTAAGGTAATCACACCAGACAAGAGCTCTGGACTTCCTCAGTCAGTACTTTGGGATTTCTCCAGGCACCACTGTGGAGCCCTAGTCTGAAAAACAGCTTCTGCCATTTAATGAACAGTCTGGGATTAGTAACCCTCATGAAAACATCTGATTTGAGATACAGTGTGTATGTAGATCATCTGCTAGAGCCATAATGAAGACATCTGAGTTGAGATGTATAGGAGGTGAAAGAAGGAATCTGCTAGCTATAATAAAAGCAGAGACATCTGAACCAGTCACAGTTCTTATTAATCAGCATCGGTTCTGCAGAAAGTTCACAAATACGTGGTTCCCAGCTTTTTGTTCTTGCAGGGCATCTATGCCTGTAAAAGCTGCATGACTGGCGGAGGAGTAGCAGATGCAGTTTTCCCCATTACTGTCACTACACCTGTTTGATTTCCATCTGTGAGGCACTTTTGAAAAGCACAGGAGCTCTGGGAGGACAACCATAGCAACCCTACATAGAAACAGCCACCTTCCCATTGGTTTCTACTGCCACTGTAGACCATGCTTGCAGCTTGCATGGAGTTCAACAGAGAGCATCCTTGCCTCTCTGTATGCTAGATGGCTGTCTGGTTTGGGATGGTTGCCTGTGGGGAACAGGAGAGACACAGAGATAGTAATGAGTGTAGCAGCTGCAACTGATATATCCAGTGACTAGGTGCTCATTAGCAGTTGCTAGTATGTGAGAAACAGAGCTGGCACTTAGGCATCCTTATATTCCCATGCCTTAGCCTAGCTTCCCACTCTTCTGCTGGCAGCTGCTTTGATATTTACATTGTCATTAAGGGACAACATGGCGATAATGGTGTCATGAAAGCAATACTCACTTATCCCAGCAAGGGTGCTGTATAAGAACTCTGCCTTACAATTCTGATTGTTCTTCTCTCTGACTCTGCTCCTGCAAGGAAGAATGGGTCAGTGGTGTTTGGCTAACAGTGGCAATAATGGGGTGGAGCATTTACATTAGATTGTTCTTATTTCAGTTGCCTTTCCCTGTACACAGTAGGAGGTTAGGTGCATTTGGAAAAGGTCTGGGATGAACATGTAACAGAAAAAAAATAGGTGGGGGGTTGTTGGTACTATAGAATCTTCATGCAAACCATATACTTACTCTCTGTTTTCTGTTATGCTACCATAACTTGACTTGTAGACACTGCAACTCCAATCTGTTGAGGAAAGGCAAATTATTAAGCTAGTTCACAGTTTATCCATATTCCAAGGGGAAAGGAAAAATACTTTGTGGCCATGAGTGTTGGGAGTGCTTTGCATGTATTATAATGCATAAGGGGAAGGGCTAAAAGATGTTCAGTATGTCTGCTTTGAAGCATGGGCCAACCATCCCTGGTGGCCAACACACAAACCCTTGCTTACCTGTGGTGAGATGTCTTTTACTTGCAGCAGTGGAGTTGCGATTCTTGCTGGGTTATGTATCACTGGAGACATACAGAGGAGAGTAACACAAGTGTTATCCATCTGGCCTTCCTGCTTTGTTTTAAATTGTGGTTGTTTATATAAAGTGCTTCGTCTGTGCAAAGAGACCTCCCTTCACTAAAGTTCAACATAGTTTATGCACTTGCACTTTCATGGTTCTGTAGGCAATGGAGACAAAGAGTTGTAGCCCTGTGCCCCACATCTTGAAACATGAGCTGTGTTCCTTTGTAGGGATTTATATTTCCTGGTGCTGTGCAGTGATTGGCTACTGAGGGAGTCAGACCTCTGTCCCCCAATGTGACAGAGGTGAAACATGGCCTGGCATCTGGGGTCTTCACCCCTTTTGTGGAGTCATAACTTCAGGGAAGATGGAACCAACCCAGCTCCTGCTGGGAGGAAGGGTGGGATATAAATCAAATAATAAAATAAATAAAAGAGAGTTAAGCTTCTGGACCAAGATGGCCACTCCTTTGGTCTCCCCACCAAAACCACCACCACCTCATTTCCAACTCTGCTCATTTCTCCCTTTACAGTGCCATAGCACTTACACAGTCTTCAAGTATAATGGTGGTGGTATGCCACCATAATTTCACTACACTAGCATAACTTGGATTTACACCACCTTGCAGTCCTGTCTTTGTCCAGCTGGCATTATTCAAGGATAGAAATACACTGGATTGTATCAGATTGTGTCCTTGTCTCCAGCAGAGGCTGCTGTGAATGGACATGCTGCTACCCACTGGAGCATATGGGGACACAGGAAGCTGCAGAAGGAAGGGGTACCAGCAAAAATAGCCTTCCCTTCCATTCACAGAAGACCTTCCTAGATTGAAGAGCCTTCTATGAGTGGAGGGACACAACTGGTTACCAACCCACTGTGATTGTTGGTTTTTATTTGGAGAATTGTTCGTTTAAAACCTTGCCTTGTTGGTGTGTTGGATGCTGATTTTGTAATGTGTTTGGTTTATGGATGATAGTGTTTGATGTTTGAATAATTAATGTTTTTAATTGTAAAGCAGCCTCAGAAACTACCGTGCTTCAAAAAAAGGTTAAGGTGCAAGCATAAAATGCAATATTATAAAATAATATAAAAATTTTAATTTATATGTAAACAAACAATATAAAAACCTTTATAGGTGTTCTCATATAATAGTACACAAATGGCCAAAAAAACATTTGTAAACAATTTAGTGCCCATACATATTAAAGAATGAAATATATAATATGGTCAAAACAATATCAATATAAACATAAAAGGGCAACTTTAAACAATGGCCAATATACATAACTTAGTGCCCATGAAATGCAAAATGTGTAACAAAGCCAAACGCGTTTCAACAGTAAGTCTTCAGTGGCCTTGGAGATGGATATACATGTTGTATTTTATGCTCTGAGATATGGGCTAATATGTGGGCTGTATGCTAATGCAATGGTTCATTTCCTTGTATCACCCAATTCTAAAACATATTGAACGTTTTACCAACATGACATCAGAAACTACTGCGACATGGAGCAGTATATAAAAAAATAATTCAAGTACAACAAAACTGTTTTTAACCTTGCACAGGAAACAGCTATCATAAAATACATTTAGTTTTAGTATCTCTTTAATGTAACCAGCTTGCAGAATTTGGATGTGTGCGAATATAAATAAATTCATTTTTTTTAAATTGGTAGCAAAAAAAGGGTCATTTTCAGAACTCAGAGCTGTACAGTTAGAAATGGTCATCAGCCATGAACCTCGGAATCCATTTGCTAGAAAATGCAAGCAACATTATTCTTTCTGAATAGGAATTTAGGAAAAGATACTGGGGCTCAGATCTGTTTGGCAATACCACCCTTGAAACAGAAAACATTTTCTCTGAATCCAGCCTTCTCTATCTTGGTGTCCTCCAGATGTTTTGGACTACTACTGCTGGGGCTGATAGGTTGTAGTCTAAAACATCTGGAGGGCAGCAGGTTGAGGAAGGCTTTCCTAATCCCTTATATACTCCGTAGTTACTCTTACTTGCTGAGAAAAATACTCTCTGTACCTGCTCTGGGCACTTTGACGTATTCTTCATATATTCAAGGCCTGATCTTTATCAGTCCTGGCACAAATTAAGCCCTTCATGCACTGTTTCCAGAGCACAGAGTATTAGTGGTTTAAACACATAACTTAAATTTCCACCATACCTCTGCAAAGCCCCCTCCCAATGAAGGACATTCCATGTTCATTTTCATTTTGGAAGAGGTTCTGTTTTCTATTATTTCTCAACTCCATTAATTTTTCAACACTTAGGCAGGATTTTGCGCAGTTTATTCTGCACTTGAATGAAACCCATATTACATTTGGTGCCTTTCTTCCCAAGTGCATTGTCAGAATATGGGCTACATAGATTTACCAAGCCTCATGTTTCACCACACACATGTGGATTACAATAATCTCTGGAGTTACAAGGATGAATGTTTATGGGCATCAGATCAGTAGTGTTGCAGTCTCTGAGCAGTGAAAGATCTCCAGGGGTCCCTGCGCTTGCCTAGGGTTTGGTTTCCTTGGAAAGAAGGTCAGCGAAGTCTGGTGTCTTTATGAAATATGGATTGTTTATTTACATACATTCCAACCTGAGTTTAAGATGGAGGGGTTCAAAGCATCAGCAGTCCCTGATCTTGCCCTTCCATCAGGCTTACAGGAGGCATCCTAAAGCCATGGGGCAGGGAGCCAGTCTCTCTGCATGTCTCCAGCTCCCAGCCTTTTCTCAGACTAAAACTAAAAACACAAGCTTCTCTTTTGGCCCCGGGAGGGGGGGGCTCTCCTGAAGAGTTTCAATGACAATAGGATCTCCCTGGCCCATTTGCCAGTTAATGGGCGCTTGATAGACCCATTAGTCCACTGGCCACTCTATTAGTCTAACAAAGGAGACTCAGCTGACCAACAGAGCAGGTTTCCAGCAGCAGAGCCCACCTCCAGGTACAGGGTCCCAAATCAGAGGCTGGAAGGGGACTCATAGAAACCATCTATCTCAACCCCAAATCCATAATAGTATAAATGGAAAAAAATTCACCTGACAGAATTAGCACATTAATAGAGTCTACCAGTTGAGACAGCTAGATTAATCCAGAATTCAGAGAGTACGTTAAAAAAAATACTTGAAATAATGGCCCCCAAAAATGTAAAACTCTTGGCAAATCTAGCACATAATTTAACATTAATGGGTTTGTCTCTCACCTTCAACCTCATCATTAGAGCATTCACACTGGCAAAAGATCCAAACAAATGTGCCGTGTAGCTTTTACAACTCATAGGTTGCAGTCCCATATACATTTACATAGGAGTAAGTCCACTGAATTCAATGATTCTTATATCTAAGTAGTCATGTACAGTATTTCACTGTTAGCCCATCTGCCAAGACACAGGGTATATTTGGGGAATATTTGGAGGGTTTCACTATTGACATCTGATACAACTATATCGAGCAAAAGTAGAATTTTACAAAAGAGAACACAGAGGTTCCCACCCACCCCAAATCTCACATATTGCAATTCAAAACTAGACTAACACCCACTATCAGCTACTGTTACATTCAGATACATGTGATATCTAGTACTTGAATTTATTGTTCCTTCTGTATCTTAAAATACCTAGAAGTCTTTTAACTTTCTACTACTCAAAATATGCGGCAGCACAGTAAGAAGATTTGTAGCAATGTGATATGTGTGATTAGTGTTATCAGATCTAGACAACATAGAAGTAAATGGATGCTCCTGCAGGCAGATTGACCAATCAATCCTTTACCCATACATAATAATCTTAAATAAGGTCAAATTAGAATTCCTGTAAACTTCATGCACTGCTAGAACTCTTGCACACAAGATTTGTAGAACGGCATGTGTAGATATTTTCCTACCACTCATGGGTTTTTGGATCCAACTCATTATATAAGGTCATTATTTATTCTTGTTCTGAATACCTTTGAAATATCCTATTTAGCAAAACTCTTTGCATATGCACGCATGCTTGCACACACACCCTCCTGCAGAACTCTATGCATGTACTCAGGATTCAACACAATAGCACAAAGTACAAATAAGCACAAAGTGCTAAGGCACTCCAGAGCTGATATGCCTATTTCACCATGTATTTTAGCTGTCTATAGTGTAGTGGAGAGATGAAAAGGACAAATGTGTTTTCTAGACATGCTAAATTCTAGAGAGATGTATGAGCAACATCTGAAAGCCTTAAGAGCGCTGAATGTTCACTTATTAATTTTGAAAACAATGCATAATAGTACAGAAACTCTACTTGTTTATTATTTATTTATGAAATTACGAACACTTCAAGGTACTGATTATAAAGTGCGCAGCAACAGAGTCATAAAACTTT